>NC_089747.1:39675820-39708320 GCF_040412425.1 Macrobrachium rosenbergii | reverse complement strand
TCCAACAGTTTAAGGAACCATCGGCGCTTGCAACTTGAATTAAGGCCGGGGCGAAAGCAATAGTAAAAGGTTGGCCCACCACCATCCCCTCCCGATTTTCGGCAGCGTCCCGTCCAATCGATGACTTTTGCTTTTTTTTTTTTTTCCTCCCTTTTACCTGTTCCTCTTCTTCCTCCTCGTCGGTGTCGCTGTCACTCCACTTCCTCTTGTCCGGGTGTTTGAACGTCTGCAAATGCAGGCGGTTCTTCCTGTAACACTTATCACCGTACATGCACGCCATTCTCGGGTCGTCTTCAAAGGCACTCGCCATGGTGTGGGACGGCGCGGAACGACTGCGATCCGACTACGACGAACTCTCGAGTGATACTGAACGCTAAGCCGCTCAGGCTGACTGAAGAACTCGCGACTCGGCGGGGCGGAGTTATGAATGAATTCTCTGGCAACATCCGGCAGCTATCGCTCTTGCAACATTTTATTTTACTTTATTTAACTTTCGTTCTGTTGTCTATTTTTATGCGTTGCTGTCTCATACATACACTATATACGGGTATGTTTATGTACATAACAGCATAAAGCGAATTGCGAACTAAACTACGTCCAGAGAACCAGACTAAATTTGTCGTGTAAGGTGGCAACATTTGCATCCTACTACATTAGCGTTTTTTTTTTCTTTTTAAGATTTTGTTTACATCATAGCCGTAAACATATACACAATGTATAATCGGAGAGTCTTCGCCCCCCCCTTTTTTTTTACGTCCAAACGGACCTTTTCCTAATGTCAAGTTCATTCTCTCTCTCTCTCTCTCTCTCTCTCTCTCGAACTGCTTTCCTCTCAGCTTATTACGAAACGCATAGAGACAAAATTATAGCCATTATTTGAAGTTGATATTTTACTTATTAAGCAGTTTTCCCATTTTTTTGCATTGCATCCTCTTTATACTTTCTTTTGATTGCAGATGGTAGTTTTTATGCATTGGTGAGAAAGTTTATACACATTTATACACGTGTGTGTGTACAGGAGTGTGTGCGTGTGTGTATTCTTTTATAAGATGTCTAACGGGTCTGACTGAGACTGCCCTCGTACCATATTTACCTACTTTTTACTCATTTCCATCCCGCCATTATCCCAAAGTTGAAGGGATCTGTTGCCCTCACGTCATGTCGCCTGAGTTCTGACCAGCTTTTCTGTCGAAAGCGTCTTCCTCCGTTAAACCCTTCTTCCCAAAATCCTCCTTAGCCCTCTCTATAATTCCCTCCTTCCCCTCTTTCCCAGTACACAGACACATTTCTCTCTCTCTCTCTCTCTCTAAAGCACTGAACACTTCTCTCTCATATCTAATCCTTTAACTTCGCTTTACTTCCCGTCTTCCCAAAACACACACACACACACTCTCTCTCTCTCTCTCTCTAATAGATGAGAAGAGAGAGAGCAAGTAATCGTGATCTCGTATCGATCTGAATAGGGGGAGATTATTATAGTACTACGTCTCAGTGAGAGTCATAGACTATAACTCTTTCCGGCTCCTGCAGGCCGGGAACTCGATAGGCCTATATATATATCTCTTAAGAATTGCTTCACCCCTGCTGGATAATGATTACTTCATTGAATCTCTCTCTCTCTCTCTCTCCAACCCTGACCTCGAGACGATTCGACATCAAAAGCAGAATGTGTCCAGTGTTACGAACGGAGAAAGAGACACCTGCACATAAGGTCTCTCTGATGTAGTCAATGAATTGCGTTTGATTCTGCAGTTTGGTCTGTAGATAATGGTGGCATTGTCGATCAGATGAAGTTGTTCGTATACAATTGACGCTCTTTGCCTTGTTGAGCCGTTGTACCCATGCTTTATAATTCACACTGAGGGACGAAGTAAGGGTTTTTCTCCTTCTCTCTCAGAATAATTCACGAATATTTTCCAAAGAAAGATGAAAGAAACTCGTCTTGACCGCCATGCTTTTGTCACCTGGATAAAACGGGGGTGGGGGCGGCGGGGGCGGTGTTTTCTGATGCATATGTATTGTAGTCGTTATTAATACTAGCAGATATGTTGAAATTATACGAGAAATATATATTTATTTCTTTTTGCAATAGCCAATATGGCAACTGATATGTAAATAGGTCGATGGGTCAAAATGTCCGTTCGAACACTAGGACTGGACTTGGCTACTACTTCTTGCGGGCTGCCTGCAAGCATATCCATGACATTTTCAGCAAGGGTATGTCCTAGCATAACCTTTACTTAACCTAACCTGAAACTAGGGCGCCGTGCCATGACCTGGATGGTGGCTGGTAACCACCCAAAAAGAAAAAAAAAATGAACTGAGACAATACGAACGAAATTAAACGGTGGGTGGTATTTTACGTTCGAACACGTGGACTGGCCTAGGTTACTCCTTAACGGTAGTGATCTAGACTGATTGATCAAATAGACTTGTTGCTCTTCCTCCTTTATTCGAAGTCGCTGAAGCCTCGTGCAGCCATTCGGACAATTCCTCAAAATCAAGAGTGACGTCGCTTTATCAGGAAAAACTCGGCTACAATAGGAATAATAGGGACGATCCACCCTCTTCCCTTTCCGCTGTCGATTTAAGGAGATGAGAGGGAAGTGGATGGAGGGGGCGGGGTGGATGGGGAGGTATGTGTGTGTGTGTGCGTGTGTATGGGTTGGGACTAGGAAAATACTGGCTTGGTACCCCGACTCCCGCCAAACCGCTCTTAAGCGGCCTGAAGTGTAATTAGTTAAGAGCACACTTGCATGCTTACATGATTGCAGCTTTCGCACACACACACACACACACACACACACACGCACTTACGCAAGGATTTGAAACGCATTAGGATTAATTCCGTTGCTATCGCCTGGTCGGGGTTCGTTTTTATCCCCCCTATTTATAATGTCACGTTCAACCGCATCTCGTATAAAGAGAGAGAGAGAGAGAGAGAGAGAGAGAGGCGTGGGATATTGTATGAATATTCTCTCACCATCTTCACGCTGCGGAGGCTTCTGCTAACTGTACATCGCACCGTAGGTCTAATTTCCTGTCAAATTTATCCCACCACAGTCTTCTCTACGTAATGGAAGGTGGCGATAAGATAATGTTAAAGGATTTGCAGGAACTCAAGACCAACAATTAGGATCATGCAACTGTCTATGAGAAATTGTTTCATTATATGGCGTCGAGTTGAACTGGGCGATACCGACTAATTCCGGGATGAAGATCACGTGTCGTAAATTAGACCATCTGCCCGTCTGTCATCACGCACGGACATTGTCACTTCTCTCTCTCTCTCTCTCTCTCTCTCTCTCTCTCTCTCTCTCTCTCTCTCAAAATTCTGTGCAGAGGCTCCTTCTTGGCCGCATAAATAATACGAGAGAACAGTGCAAAATTTATGTTTCTTTGTTTATTTGCAATTTCTCTTCTCTTGGGCCCTTCTCGTTTATTTTTTTCGATCAATAATAATAATAATAATAATAATAATAATAATAATAATAATAATAATAATACTTTTACTCGACCTACAATAGGCCTAGACCAAAACCGGTTTGAGATTTACCAACCGTTAGGTTTGGCGTTTTTTTTTTTTTCTAAGTTCCTCGGAATAATCGAATTTTTCTGTCGTTCCAATTGTTTTCCTATCTTTCTTGGCTACGATCAATCAGTCTCATGATATTTTACATCCATTTCCTACCAATTTCTCCGCCAAAATCTCTATCTCGACCATTTTCTATGGTGATGAGTCTAGCTGGGAGGGTGAGAAAGTATCTCGTTAGCGCGCGTGAGCAGAGGAATGATTGTTGGGAATTGAGGAGAAAGTTTCCATAACAGAAATAAGGTAATTCTGTTTATAAGCGTCCGTGTATGTATATACACACACACACATATATATATATATATATATATATATATATATATATATATATATATATATATATATGTATATGTACGTAGAATAAACAGTAAAATGAGTTCCTGCAATTAAAGGTCTTCGTGTCCGAAAGAAATTCATTTAATAATATATTGTGGCTGTGTTCATTACGGCAGGTGTTGTGTGCGCACACCTGAGAGAGAGAGAGAGAGAGAGAGAGAGAGAGAGAGAGAGAGAGAGAGAGAGAGAGAGAATGAATGAATTGATGTCTATTGCATTGTTTCTTCCCTGGAGAGAGAGAGAGAGAGTCTCGGAAACGAACGCCGTCAAGATAAGCCGTCAAGATAGCGCCAGATAACAATAATCAAATGACGAAACGGCAGTAACGCACCTTATTATGTTGATGATAAGTAGCTCTTAATACCTAGATCCATATTCATGAAGAAGAGAGAGAGAGAGAGAGAGAGAGAGAGAGAGAGAGAGAGAGAGAGAGAGAGAGAATAATGACTGAGCTTTGCAGCGGTCATTTGTTAGGCCGAGTGGTTTGAGAGTTTATTGCCTTTGTATTTTTCACCCTGACGTAAAACTTTCCTACCTCTCTCGCTGAAACTCCTCTCTCTCGTGATTTTCCTCGCGCTTTATTTTAATTCAGGCTCAGGCTAGAAAGAGTCACTGTACGCTGTCTGGTGTATAATTTGCCCTTTCCTTCTGGGAAAGAAAACGGAAGGATAATTCAGGATAAAAGTTGTAGGCTTATAGATGTTGGAAGATTGGTCTTTAACCCTTTTGGGTAATAAGAATTCGTCAGTTCACGCGTGAATGTGTAAACACGATTCATATGTAAATGTGTAAACACGATTCGTGCGTGAATGTGTAAACGATTCACATGTGATTGTGTAAACACGATTCATACGCATGTGTATAATCACGATTCATACGTAAATGTATAAATACAATTCGTACGTATGTGTATAAGCACGATTCATGCGTAAATGTGTAAACACGATTCATGCGTAAATGTATAAACACGATTCATATGTAAACGTGTAAACACGATTCATCCGTAAATGTAAAAACACGATTCATATGTAAATGTATAGACACGATTCATCCCTAAATGTATAAACACGATTCATCCGTAAATGTATAAACACGATTCATATGTAAATGTGTAAATACGATTCATCCGTAAATGTATAAACAAGATTTATATATAAGTGTGTAAACACAATTCATACATATCATAAGTGTGTAAATACAATTCATACAAAAATGTGTAAACACGATTTATACGTAAATGTATAAACACAATTCAAAATAAGTGAGTCTAAAACCTTTGAAATGGAGTTTGACGTTGTCTAAAAAAATAAGTCTAAAACCCTTTGAAATGGAGTTTAACGTAGTCTATAAAAAGTCTAAAATTCTTTGAAATAGAGTTTGAAGTAGTCTAAAAAAAGTCTAAAAACATTCGAAATGGAGTTTGACGTAGTCTTTAAAAAATGAGTCTACAAACATTTGAAATGGAGTTTGACGTAGTCTTAAAAAACGAGTCTAAAAACCTTTGAAATGGAGTTTGATGTCGTCTAAAACAAGTCTAAAAACCTTTGAAATGGAGTTTGACGTAGTCTAAAAAAATATAAGCCTCTTTGAGATGGAGTTTGAAGTAGTCTAAAAAGAAGTCTAAAAACCTTTGAGATGGAGTTTGACGTAGTCTTCACGTAAAAAACCACCTGACGATATTTCTCGTAAATAGGTTCATTCCGGACAGAGATACTTAACAAACGACAAAAAAAAAGCCATTACTGATTTCAAATAAGTAAAAAAAAAAAAAAAAAACGTAACGAGAGATTTAACGGAGAGACAACTCCGCGAATTTGCCGCGAAAAAAAAAAAAAAAAAAACTTTCGCGTTACGGAAAATCAGCAACGGTTCGAACGTGATATTTCTCGATCGTGGAGAGAGAGAGAGAGAGAGAGAGAGGGGGATTAGGGAGGGAGAGAGTTTAGAGGAGGAATGAGGTGAGCAACGGGAGGAAATGGGCGGGGAGAAAGAGAGAGAGAGAAAGAGGCAGAGAGAGAGAGAGAAAGAATCATGACTCGAGTTCAACCGCTCTTTTCCTACTTTGATAATCAAGGCAGACCACGTTGGTACGGAGGCGTTGGACTGTGGGGCCGTTGGAGTGGCGGGGGAGGGTGGAGGAGACCGCTGGGGGTGTGGAGAAGTTGGGAGAGGAGTGGAGGGGAATGGGGGGGGGGATGGAGAGAGAGGGAGAGTGTTGGGTTGCCGTAAAAGTGATTGAAAAAGACTTCTTTATTATTCATTGCTCCTTCCACCCGTTTATTCACCTATCTGTCCGTTTGTACATTTATTTATCGGACTGTCTGTATATTTTCTCATTCATTCATTCATTCATTTATATGTCCGTTTATGTATTTATTTATCGAACTATCTACATATTTACTCATTTATTTATCAAAGTGAATTAACAGATAAGTAAATAAATAAATAGATGAAAATGTGGATAATATAGATAATCGTGAATATGAATGATAATAAATCTAGCATATGTGAAAATGCGCACCAGCATATGTTGAAATGGTTTGATCATGCGGGAGGAATAGAGTACGATAGGCCCACGAACTGTATATATATATATATATATATATATATATATATATATATATATATATATATATATATATATATATATATATATATAATTTGGAAATGTCAGGAATAAAGAGGTGAGAAAGATCTGATTAAGTACAGAAGAGAGAGAGAGAGAGAGAGAGAGAGAGAGAGAATACAGGTCTATCTCTCGTCAGCACTCGCTCTCATAGTTATAGAGCATTGAGGCTACTTTTATAGATATCTATATACAGTGTAAAGAGAGAGAGAGAGAGAGAGAGAGAGAGAGAGAGAGAGAGAAAGAGAGAGAGAGAGAATATAGGTCTATCTCTCGTCAGCACTCGCTCTCATAGTTATAGAGCATTGAGGCTACTTTTATAGATATCTATATACAGTGTAAAGAGAGAGAGAGAGAGAGAGAGAGAGAGAGAGAGAGAGAGGCGAACAAACTTTCATTTTCACTCCGCTGTGTAAATGTATATGAATACCCTACACACAAACACCCGTGTGTTTGTGCGTAATTATACAGATAATCTATAAACACACACTTCAAGAGGTATACAGTTTCGTAATATTAATATTGATATGATTTATGGCAGAGAGAGAGAGAGAGAGAGAGAGAGAGAGAGAGAGAGAGAGAGAGAGAGAGAAACCACGACCCCAGTTAAATGTTATACAATACATTCGGGGCGGTATTTGCAGACATGCAGGCAACGAACGGCGCACACTACCCGTGTCTCGCATAAGGGCGGAATTGCCGCCATGTTTGGTGCGCGCTCGACCCAAAGCGACCCCCGGGGGGCCATGACAAGTCTATAACCACTCTTTTCCCCGGGGTGAGTTGTACAACCAGTTTACATGGAAACTGTCCTTCGACAAACGCGCTGAGTTTGTCGTCTTTTTTCTTTTTTATCCGTTGTCCCACGATAAGGAAGGAAGGAAAACTCGCATGATGATTTGAAGCTGCTAGACTGACGGTACTGCCGTCCTTGGAGAGACCAAAACGGCTGTTTGGTGATTAATAATATCCCCCCCCCACCCCGTTTTATTTCTTTAATAATAACTGGCCTCTGCTTGCTTGCTTGTCTGTCCGAGCCACAGGCGGAAATAAGGCGGATTCATGTGCCTTAAATGAAGAAGATAACAGCTTTCGCACAAGCAATTACAGAGCATTCATCCAGCAAGCTGTAGCCTGTACGAGCGCCTCGGGGCAGGATTCTTTCTAATGGAGAATTCAGTCTGATTCCTCCGGCGACGTCTGGCTACTAATGTTGGCCCAGGTCCGGGAAAGACGAGATTGTTGCCATTGCGAAGCCACGGGATTTCCCTCTTTATTATTAACTGATTTATTTTAAAAGTAAACCATAGGCCTATAGACTGTTTACAGGCTTACAGCGTCTGGCTACTCTTGGCCCAGGTCCGGGAAAGACGAGATTGTTGCCATTAGGAAGTCACTAGATTTCCCTCTTTAATTTTAAGAGTACATCTTAGGCCTATAGACTGTTTACAGTCCGGGAAAGGCCGAGATTGTTGCCATTACGAAGTCATTAGATTTCCCTCTTTAATTCTAAGAGTAAACCTTGGCCTATAGACTGTTTACAGTCCGGGAAAGGCCGAGATTGTTGCCATTAGGAAGTCGCCGGATTTCCCTCTTTAATTCTGAGAGTAAACCTTAGACCTATAGACTGTTTACAGGCTAGAACAGCTGCCGGAAACGACGAATTAAGGAGTCGTTCCGTCTCCTTTAAAAATGGTGGAGATTGTGCAAGAAGGGAGGAAGCTTTCTCTCTCCTCCAAGTGAGTCATTTTTAATGGCAGACGTAGGAAAACCGCGATATGTACATATTCCCTCGAACAAAGACACACACACACACACACACACACACACACTCTCTCTCTCTCTCTCTCGTGACCTGGGCGGCTCAAGGGAAGACAGAATGAGGGTGTGGGAGTGGGCGTGGGTGTGGGTGTGGGTGTGGGTGGGTTGGTGGCGGGGAGGGAGAGAGAGTGAGAGGGTGAGGAGAGAGTGATCTCTTGGAAATAAAAATGTTTCCTCCTTTTAAAAACTCGTGTTGTTTCCGTAAGAGTCAGTATCATTATACATAACATTAAAGACATGTGATTTTGCCTCGATACGATTCATTGTTAATTTAACCTGGAATTGAGAGAGAGAGAGAGAGATGGACGCTATGCAAGCAAATTTTTAATGCTGTTTTAGTACTATAATATATATATATATATATATATATATATATATATATATATATATATATATATATATATATATATATATATATATATATATATATATATATATATATATATATATATATTGTGACAAAGTGGCCAGTGTCTGTTCTTGAAATCAAACCTGGTATCTAAGTGCTTGATATTTGATTACCAAACTTACCATTTATTCAACAATTATAGTTACCTCACAATAGCCAGACACCTGAACCCTCATCACACATACAAGACGACTGATTTCTCTAAAGGCAACAGTGATCCCTTATAAAACTTATCAATCATGAAAGAAAGCAGATTACGTTCGTTAAACAGGTGTGAGGTAAAATCTAAGGGCGTCACTCCATTAACATTATAAAAGTTCAAGTTTTTCTACTTATTTCATTTCCCTGGTTCGAGCTCACTTCAATTACTTGAAGGAAAACATCTCACTTACCAATCTATCTCTAATTCAAATCAAAATTACTGGTGGGTCAATGAATGAAACTCTGATATAATATTTTCAATACAAAAATTTATTTCTAAATTCAAAGATTATACATGACATTAACAGTCTCAGGGAAATTTATTACTTGAAAACAAAACAAAATTGGATTAAATCTGAATTAATCATCAGTCAAAATTAAATCAGAAATTGATTTATTAATTAATCAAAAATTATTCAAGAAAGATTTAAATTGTTAAATAACAAAACTTGATTGAAAGGAAATATACTGTAAGTATATTAATTCCCACGTGTTAAACAAAATGAGGCAAATAAATCAATCATATAAAAATGTGGATACAAAGGACACAGAAATATACTCTGCAAAAGATTAAATATCAAAAAACGTAAAGCAAAAATTAAGGCTATAGCAAACACATCACATATATGTATAAAAGAAAAATTCTTCAAAAGATAAAGCATAAAACATATAACACGAAAAATATAAAAAAAAAAAAAGTGAAAAGGTATCTTTACATATAACCACTCTAAATATTTTTCGTAGTGCACTAGAAACCCAATAATTATATTACAATACCTTGGTACCAAATTGCTTCGTGTTTTTAATCAGGCGCCGTTACACACACATTTAATAAAATACACTGTTCAGATAACTCAGACACATTTACTAAGGAACTAAACAGTTAAAGGATACGAGTGACCATCGTCTATCTAAATATCAATTACGTTAATACAGGACATTCGTAAAATCCCGAGAGCGAGCGAGCGAGAGAGAGAGAGAGAGAGGAGAGCGCATCTCCCTTCAGCAACGTTTTTGGTCTCTGAATGTGGGCCCCTTGTAAGGCATCTTAGACGCAGCAGGGCACAGCCTATGGGTGTGGGGACAGGTCCCAGACGATGTTTTTATTTTAAAACTCTTTAATAAAATGATAATTAGAGACAAAGTGGAATTACAGTTAACACTAATATTTATCATTACATAGTTTCAGAACAAGAGAATCTCTAGTTATTACAATAAGAATGGAAAACACCGCTTCATATAACATTCCTCAACGACATTAGGCAACTTTTGTAATGGAATCTTCCACCCCACAGTGTTTTTGATTGCGGCTCATAACGCCTGGTACGCTAGTGGAGTCATCCGAGAAGGTGATAGGAATGCATTACTCCAGCAGTTTTGGATACACGAACAACGACTGCCCTGTCCCTTCTCTCTCTACACACCACGCAAACGTCGTCCTCTCAAACTACAAAGAGTGCAATCATTTTACCTACGCTAACTCTTTTACGGTATACGCGTATCTGAATACAAAATCATACAGTTATACAACAATTCACACATGCACATGGGGGAGATTACTGCATTATGAAAACCACAGCGTAGGAATATATATATATATATATATATATATATATATATATATATATATATATATATATATATATATATATATATATATATATATATATATATATATATATATATATATATATATATATATATATATATATATATATATATATATATTCTGAAGATTGTTTTTGCAGAACGTGATTAAAAAAACAAATCCCAAAACTTGGAAATGTCTAATCTCAATTAGCTGAAAAATAAATAAATAAATAAATAAACAAACAAAGAAATCTTTGATGGTGAATAATCTGGGTTATGAAAAACCAGGAAAAAAATCAAGTTTTCTGTACAGCACATAATAATCAAGGCCACCGAAAACAGATCCATCTCTCGGTGGTCTCGGTATGATGCTGTATGAGCCGTGGCCCATGGAACTTTAAGCAAGGCCCGGTGGTGGTGGCCTGTCCTGTATCGTTGCCAGAAGCACAATCATGGCTAACTTTAGCCTTAAATAAAATAAAAACTACTGAGGCTAGAGGGCTGCAATTTGGCATGTTTGATGATTGGAGTGTGGATGATCAACATGCCAACTTGCAGCCCTCTAGCCTCAATAGTTTTTGAGATCTGAGGACCAAATATGACAATTTTTGCTGAAAAGCACAAATATTACGTTGGAACTACCTTGAGACTTAATTACACCCTCTGGAAATTACGCTTGAAAGCCCCTACACTCGTTAAGGATTCGAACCCACGCTTGTTGGTCTAATGCAGAGATGACGGTGACTTATCCACTCTGCCGTCAAGGTATCTCATGATGGCTGAGCTGTTAAATTCACTGTCGCCTCTGTTTGAACGTAAAGTGCATAAGTTCGATTCCTGGAGAGGGTGTTTATATATACTGGATATATATACATATATGTATCTACGTATACAGTATATACAAATAAATATATGTATATACTGTATATACATATATAAATAAATAAATATATATAAATAAATATATAAATGTACATACATATATATTAAATAAATATATATATATATATATATATATATATATATATATATATATATATATTTATATATATATATATATATATATATATATATATATATATATATATATATATATATATATATATATATATATATATATATATATATATATATATATATATATATATATATATATATATATATATATATATATATATATATATATACACACACATATGTATATGTATATATATATATATACATATACATATCAATCTATTTACAAAAAAACTTTAAAACTTTATCAAGAAAGAATTGACAAAAGATCTTGATAAAAAACAAGGTATTCCTGCGTCTCTCTGTCAAAAAAAAAAAAAAAAAATAGATAAAAAAAAAATACTTAGGAAAAAACCTTCAGAACAGCTTTTAAAAACATGACATTGTTCGTGGACTCTCCTTCACAGAGAGAGAGAGAGAGAGAGAGAGAGAGAGAGAGAGAGAGAGAGAGAGAAAATTGAAGAGTAAATTGCGTGGTCATAGGGCGGTTCATGGTTGAGATATATCACTTTAACCGATTTGTTTACAAAAATTCAAGCGATCTGCGCACTACGTCACGAGTCCCTCAATGGTTGCCAGTTTGCTGAGCGAGTTGCCAGTTTCTTATATATACATATACAGTACATGCATATATGTACGTATGTATGTATGCATGTAGGTGTGTATATATATATATATATATATACACACACACACACACACATATATATATATATATATATATATATATATATATATATATATATATATATAATATATATACATATACATACATACAATTTATTTTATCTTAGTTCATGAAAAGGGCATTAAAACTAGGTATAACTTTGAAATAAAACTTTATCCACTAACAACATTATTGAGTAATAACAAAGACATATTTCTGAACTTTAAAAACAGTGCATACTACTCTAATCGAAAAATAATCTACCCTTACTTACAAAATTACCTTAGTTCATGAAAAGGGTCTGAAAACTGGATATAACTTAGAAATAAAACTTTTATCAACTGACAACATTATTGAGTAAAAACATTAAAGCCATGTTTCTGAACTTTAAAAACAGCGCATATTACTCTACTAGAAAAATGAATTAATTCTTGCAAAATAATTTATTTTTCAATCTTATTGAGCTTGTTTTCCATTTTATTGCGTAATTTATTTTTCTTTCTTCCTGCGTCAACCTTTTTATTCAGATATCTTATTCATTTGTGGCTAATTTCATTTCCCCTGCCAGCGTTTTTATACAATGTTTTCCCTCCCTAAGACTTTCGCCATGAATGCCTTTGAAAACCTTTCTCATGAAACTTAAGTGTGAAAAAAAAGTCCCCAGACGGTAAATGCAGTTGACTTCTGTTAATTTTTTTAACCCAGGAATCTTCGTCACTTTGATTGGCAGCCGCTTTGTGACCTAAATGTGGATACTTCATCGAAAATTTGTTCACTACGTTGCCCCCTGTATGTGCAAACTTTAGACATCAGATCCACTCATCTAATACGTCCTGATTTAGCCTTCTAGTCAAAATGTATGCAACATCATAATCACTGGCTAACACAAGTGAGTGACATGATAAAATGACGGCTTGGCCTTGCGTTGCATACCCGCATTTTTGTCAAGGCATCAGTGACTTTACACAAAAGATTTTTTCTGGTTTGTTAAGTCAGTTCCATAAGCATTCAGTGATTTAACGTCTCCTGTCATATTAGATGGATTCATAAGATCGGACCAATCGTTAACCCTTGAAATGAACTCTGCAGTATCCTTCCAGTTTATGGTTTCTAGCAGTCCTCTCTCTCTCTCTCTCTCTCTCTCTAAATACTCAACAGACTTAGCACAGCTGTTTGACATCAGCTGCACAGCATACTCAAGTCGCTGAAGGTCAGTGTTTTGTAAGTTTAGATGAATTTCACTAACCTTATAATCTAGACCATATTCTGTGTGACTATTACTTAGCATTTCCCTAACACAAGAATCAGAGATCAGCGTCCCATCTTCAAAACAAAACCCTTTGGTTGTGAAGTGATTTCTTATTAATTTTATCACATGTGGGACATCCGCAAATAAGAATGTTTCCCTATTGTGACACGGATTTTTGACTGACACGCACTTACAGTTTATTGGGTCTATCCCAAAGTGCTTCCATAATTTTAAATTGCTTGTGATGTTCATTTCATAAAATGACATTGCCGCAAGCCTCTGATATCCCGCAGATAACTTTAATATTTATGTCATTCCTTTCCTTGAGATGTTGCACTAGGGCTTGCAAAGAATTGATTTCTGGCCCCAGTATCGGTATTTTTCCTTTTAACTTTGAAATTTCCCTTTTACATAAGTCGTGTGACAATGCCATTGCTAACAGGCATGCCTCCTGCGGTTTGTGAATTAGTTGCCAAAATATTTTCTTCAGTTGCAGCTGGGCTCTCTTCTGTTTCAACAGTACTTAGTCTACGCTTTCGTCTTCCAGAAGATCTTCCACAGTTCTCTTCATTCCATCGCTTTCCTGCTCTCTTGAATCGATCTTCTCTCTCTCTCTCTCTCTCTCTCTCTCTCTCTCTCTCTCTCTCTCTCTCTATATATATATATATATATATATATATATATATAGAGAGAGAGAGAGAGAGAGAGAGAGAGATGACTGTGCGCAATATATACAAATAGGTATGCACATGTAAGCAGGATTTTTTAACGAGACAACAGGGCCTACCTTGGGTCAGATAAAGAAATCCCAGGTGTATAGGCCCAGGTGTATAGGCCCAGTGTTAGCCTCAAGGAAGGACCTTCAACTTCATTGACAAACGAGACCATTCTGCCTGATTCGTACTCCCTTCCCTCCCTGTCTAACGCGTGACGTCACGCCGTCGACTGTCAGACAGGTACCCCTGCGCGTCGGCTAACCTCATACAGTTCAACCGTGGGGCGGATAACAGAGAACGCAGTTCATCTGTTTGTCCGTTTTTTTTTGAAGAGAGGTTGCCTGCGGTACGATAACTAGAGTTGGGTCGGAGAGTTGCCAGATGTATAACAATAAACACACACGGTTTAGGAGTTGTGTAAGAGAACTAAAATGTCAAAATTAATAATAATAATAATAATAATAATTATTGTAATAATAATAATAATAATTATAATAATAATACGTAAATAAATAAATAAATAAATAAATAAATAATGATTAGTGAAGATAAGTTGCCTGCTGTACGATAAGTAGAGTTCGGTTGGAGGATTGCCAGATGTATTAGAATATACACCCACTGTTTAGGAGTTACGTAAGAGAATTAAAATGGCAAAACTAATAATAATAATAATAATAATAATAATAATAATAATAATAATAATAATAATAACAATAATAAATAATGATTAATGAAGATAAGTTGCCTGCGGTACTATAAGGAGAGTTGGGTCGGAGAGTTGCCAGATGCATAATATTGATTGCCCACGGTTTAGGAGTTATGTAAGAGAATTAAAATGCCAAAACTATTAATAATAATAATAATAATAATAATAATAATAATAATAATAATAATAATAAATAATGATTAATAAAGATAAGTTGCCTGTGGTATGATAAGTAGAGTTCGGTCGGAGAGCCAGATGTATAATAATAATTGCCCATGGTTTAGGAGTTATGCAAGAGGATTAAAATGCCAAAACTAATAATAATAATAATAATAATAATAATAATAATAATAATAATAATAATAATAATAATAATAAGTAGATTAATAATAAATCATATAGATGCTATAGTAGATTAGATAAATATTAAATATAAAGATATTAACTTAAAATATATATATATATATATACACATATACATATATATATATATATATATATATATATATATATATATATATATATATATATATATATATATATATATATTTTCTTTAGTCGTCAAGAGAATAAGAAAAAAGAAATCTAAGACGTGAAAATTCAAGGTTTTAGGAAAGCATTTTAATTTATTTGAAAATACGATTTGTATATATAATATATAAGTATATTATATATATATATATATATATATATATATATAAATTTATATACATATATATATAAAGTATTTTTTTGGCAAGGCAATTAAGCAATTTAGGAAAGAAATGTTAATGGTAAAATTAAATTCCTCAGTTGTAGATAAAATGACACCAATAAGATAATAATAATAAAAATCCAAGCTGAGGTAGACGAATTTTCCTACTTTTGATCAGTCTAGTTTTACAGTGATCGGACAGGCTGTCACTTGGCATTAGTCTGTTCATTTGTTTGTTGACTAAAGTGAAGGTGAACAGCCCTATAAAGGTCTGGTTTGTACATAATAATAATAATAATAATAATAATAATAATAATAATAATAATAATAATAATAATAATAATCATAACCCCCAGATATTTAGGCCTATGTAAAAAACCCAGATATTTTGGCCTATGTAAAAAACAGATATTTAGGCCTATGTAAAAAAACCCAGATATTTTGGCCTATGTAAAAAACAGATATTTAGGCCTATGTAAAAAACCCTGATATTTAGTCCTATGTAAAAAAACATATTTAGGCCTATGTATAAAACCTAGATATGTAGGCCTATGTAAAAACCACCTAGATATTTAGGCCTATGTACAAACAACAGATATTTAGGCCTATGCAAAAAACCCAGATATTTAGGCCTATGTGAAAAACCCCGATATTTAGGTCTATGTAAAAAACCCAGATATTTAGGCCTACGTAAAAACCACCCAGATATTTAGGCCTATGTAAAAACCACCCAGATATTTAGGCCTATGTAAAAACCCTGATATTTAGTCCTAAAAACCCAGATGTTTATAAAAACATATTTAGGCCTATGTAGAAAACCTAGATATTTAGGCCTATGTAAAAACCACCTATTTAGATATTTAGGCCTATGTACAAACAACAGATATTTAGGCCTATGCAAAAACCCACATATATAGATATTTAGTCCTATGTGAAAACCCCCGATATTTAGGTCTATGTAAAAACCACCCAGATATTTAGGCCTATGTAAAAACCACCCAGATATTTAGGCCTATGTAAAACCACCCAGATATTTAGGCCTAAGTAAAAACCCAGATGTTTAGGCTTATGTAAAAACCTACATATTTAGGCCTATGTACAAACCTCGGATATTTAGGCCTATGTAAAAACCACCCAGATATTTAGGCCTAAGTAAAAACCCAGATATTTAGGCTTATGTAAAAAACCCTAGATATTTAGGCCTATGTACAAACCTTGGATATTTAGGCCTATGTAAAAATCCCCAGATATTTAGGCCTATTTAAAAAATCCAGATATTTAGTCCTATGTAGAAAACCCACCGGATATTTAGTCCTATGTAAAACCCCAGATGTTTAGGCCTATGTAAAACCCCCAGATATTTAGGCCTATGTAAACCCCCAGATATTTAGGCCTATGTAAACCCCAGATATTTAGGCCTATGTAAAGACCCCCGGATATTAAGTCCTATGTAAAACCCCCAATATATTTAAGGGTATGTAAAAACCCCAGATATTTAGGCCTATGTAAAGACCCCACGGATATTTAGTCCTATGTAAAACCCCCAATATATTTAGGGGTATGTAAAACCCCCCAGATATTTAGGCCTATGTAAAAAGCCAGATATTTTGGCCTATGTAAAACCCCCAGATATTTAGGCCTATGTAAAAAGCCAGATATTTTGGCCTATGTAACCCCCCCAGATATTTAGGCGTATGTAAAAACCCCCTGATATTTAGGCCTATTTAAAAAATCCAGATATTTAGTCCTATGTAGAAAACCCACCGGATATTTAGGCCTATGTAAAAAACCAAGATATTTAGGCCTATGGAAAAACAGATATTTAGGCCTATGTAAAAACTTAGATATTTAGGCCTATGTAAAAAACCTAGATATTTAGGCCTATGTAAAACCCTCCAGATATTTAGTCCTATGTAAAAACGCAGATATTTAGGCCTGTGTAAAAAACAGATATTTTGGTCTATGTAAAGCCCCCCAGATATTTAGGCCTATGTAAAAAACAGATATTTAGGCCTATGTAAAAAAACCCTGATATTTAGTCCTATGTAAAAAACACCAGATATTTAGGCCTATGTAAAACACCCCAGATAATTAAGCCTATGTAAAAAAATCCATATATTTAGGCCAATGTAAAACCCCCAGATATTTAGCCCCATGTAAAAAAATCACCAGATATTTAGGCCTATGTACAAAACCCTGCATATAAAGCCAGATATTTAGGCCTATGTAAAAAAACCCCAATATTTAGGCCTATGCAAAAAAACAGATATTTAGGCTTATGTAAAACACTTGATATTTAGGCCTATGTAAAAACCTGATATTTAGGCCTATGTACAAAACCCGCATATAAAGCTAGATATTTAGGCCTATGAAAAAAACAGATATTTAGGCTTATGTAAAACACTTGATATTTAGGCCTATGTATAAAAAAACCCACATATAAAACCAGATATTTAGGCCTATGTAAAAAACCACTAGATATTTAGGCCTTTGTAAAAAAAAAAAAAAAAATGTTTAGACCCAACAAAACTTTCCTCAGACACGCCCCCCGGGGTTTTGGGGGCCGGCCGCGCCCCACCGGGGAGAAAATTTGATGCCATCATCGACGCCATAAAGCGTCTGTTCTCCCGCCTCCCGAGCGACAAATGATGGTGATTTCCTCCGCCGCAAACTCGCAGAATAACGGGTCGTCCATCAAGTCCCTCGTACGTTTCAGAGTCTCCAGTAACAGCCGTTAATACAGTGATCAGCAGTGATCAGCGGTGACCAGTGATCACCCGCCAGAACCAGGGTTTAGGAGAAGAACGTGTTATGCAAAATCCCCGCCGCGGCGAAAATGAGAGATTGAAGTGGCAGTCAGAGAGAGCTTTTTTAAACTGTCGTATTTGTCGCTGTCACTCCACGTTTCAGAGTGATCAGTGATCAGTAGTGATCAGTAGTGATCAGTGATCACCAGGCTTGAGGAGAGGCTGAACCGATTTACATAATCCCCACCAGAAAAAGATGAAAATGGCAGTCAGGGAAAACCTTTTTAAATTCTCGCATTTGTTGCATTCACCCCAGGTTTCAAAACGATGGGTGATCGGTAGCGATCAGTTGTGATCAGTGATCACCAGGCTTGAGGAGAGGGTGAATCGATCATGCATGATAATCCCCGCCGGATGAAAATGGCGGCCAATAAAAACCTTTTTAAATTCTCGCTGTTGTTGGAGTCACTCCACGTTTCAAAGCGATCGGTGATCATTAGTGATCACTGATCGCCAAGCCTTTTATTTCATTTAAAATCTCGCATTCACGCTCGACTGGGTGGCGACGCATAACGGTCATTATCGATACATCAGCACCGCTCGCAACGGTTAATTTGCGGTCGCATTAGACCGAGGAGATTATAGACGCCCGCTAAACCGCACCGGGAGCGAGCTCGTTCATTTTGCCGCTCCGTCGAGAAGCGTTTGACGTGAAACAGTTATTAGACGCAATTAGCGAGTCTGGAGGGCATTGTTGAAAGGCACACTCGTAATAATATTAATATATATATATGTATATATATATATACACACAGTATATATATATTTATTTATTTATTATATAAAATGTGTTAGAGTAGCTTCCTCCGGCGGCGTCAGTTGAACGCAACCCGGTTGATTTTCCTTGCGGTCGCGTTCAGCAGCATGTTTCTACGAGCGCTTTCACACGCGAGGCGTGGCGTTCACTCATATTTAACGTAAGCAAGTTTATCAGCGCCTTTTAAGGTGATTGAAGCTTTAAAAATGGCGGTAAATAACCGCTGGCGATTCAGCAAATTGAAAACCCCAAATGGACGCAATTGTTCCTCAGCCAATTCAACGCAACCCGATTGATTTGTGGTCGCGTTCAGCAGATTGTTCTTACGAGCGCTTTCATTAGAGGCGTGAAATATACATTCATATTTAACGTAAACAAGCTTATCAACGACTATTATGGTAACTGGCGCGTTAAAAATGGCGGTAAATAAACGCCTGTAATATAAAAAATTGAATAACAAATGGAATTAATTGTTAATAACTGGAAACGATAAAATTAATAAAAACCTGATTGCAATGACGATGACGTCAGCAGATTATTTTTTGAGCAGTTGCTACATAGAGGAAAACTTTTTCCCTTTTTTTTCGCTGTCATGGAAAACTTCTCTCCCCCTCTCTCTCTCTCTCTCTCTCTCTCTCTCTCTCTCTCTCTCTCTCTCTATATATATATATATATATATATATATATAGAGAGAGAGAGAGAGATCCAACGCCATTCGTGTGACTAATGGGCTTTCCGGCATTCTGCATTTTGCCGCCAAATTTTGCACGAGACGGAGAATAGTTTTCCTATTTTGCTGTAAAATTTAAGCCGAGCTCATTCGTGGTCACGTAACGTCACGTCAATGGACGTACCTGACTTCACTTCGCACAAAAAAACTGTTAAAAAATTATAAAAATATCGGTTTCGTGTGACTAGGCCTACGCAGTTTTAACATTTAAAACCGGATATAGAGAGCAAAATAATATTTAATATCGTTGGATGACTAGACCTATGCAGTTTTAACATTTAAAACCGGATATAGAGAGGAAAATAATATTAATATCGCTGTTCGCGTGACCAGTCCTATGCAGTTTTAACATTTAGAACCGGATGTAGAAAGGAAAATATTATTTAATATCATTGGGTGACCAGGCCTATGCAGTTTTAACATTTAACAACGAACTTAAAGAGCAAAATAATATCTAATATCGCTGGATGACTAGACCTATGCAGTTTTAACATTTAAAACCGGATATAGAAAGGAAAATAAAAAGATAAATGGGTATAAACGAATAAATAAACAGAGACTTGAAATAATAGATGAATGCTAACGGATAAATCAATAAATATGTGAAGTAATAAATGAATATAAATGGATGAATCAATAAATGTTAGAAGGAATCTGCTTAAAAAAACTAGCACCGAACACCGCAACAAAAACTCAATGTGAGCCTTTTATTCTTATACAGTGACGAGGCTGTAGTGTGTGTGTGTGTGTGTGTGTGTGTGTATGTGAATGTGTGTGTGTATGTATGTATGTGTGTGCGTTTTGATCCAGCGCTCGTATCCTTAGCCGATAACAGAGGAGTTTCTACATTCCCGTTCTAAAGTCGCCGTAATGGAGGTGCAGAAGTACATATACAACGCTTTTATATATTTTCAAATATAATATAATATATAATATAATATATAATATAATATTAACGGAGTACGAAATAAACAATTGGATTTCCCTCGAAATGAAACGACCTAGTCAAAAATAACTAAGCACCCCAGCGCCTAGTTTCGTAGTAAGGCGCATCCCGTGTCGTTTCATGTTGTCGCAGTATCCGATTCCATGGGTCTGGCGGCGGGGTAATTTGGCGCCTTCCCAGAATTACGCAGTCTGAACTAATAGTCAGCCATAGTTAATGAAGCGCAGTTTAAACGGCTGTTTATTATTTAAGTTTAAAGCACTTAAACTTAACTGATTTACTAGTGTTAATAGTGATAATGAAGTCAAAGCCACAATAACCGCTTTCGGACGAGGCCTCCCCCAGCCAGTATCGGTGTTGAGGGAAAACCAGCGACTGTGACATAGTCGATGGCCTTGACTTGCCCCTACCAGCCCTCATCTGCCGCCATATCCGATTTTTTCTCGGTGAGTTACTATATATCTTGGGGAGGATGTGTGTGCAGGTGTGCCTGAACAGTGGAATAACTCCTTAATTTCTTGCGTTTGTTTATTTACTGCATCTGTTTATTTTCAGAGGTGAATTGCACGTGTTCCTGACATAGGCCTAGGCTTCTTCGACCTTCCGGTTCAATGGACGACAAGGCGACGTCTTTTTCTCCCAATCTCTCTCTCTCTCTCTCTCTCTTGTGGGCATTCATCAAGGTATGTTTTTTAGATTGTATTATATTTCTTACTAAAATGAGTTTAAATTATAAATTTAAATTTTAAATTGTATTATATTTCTTACTAATATGAGTTTAAATTATAAGTTTAAATTTTAAATTGTATTATATTTCTTACTAATATGAGTTTAAATTGTAAATTTAAATTTTAAATTGTATTATATTTCTTACTAATATGAGTTTAAATTGTAAATTTAAATTTTTTGTATTTTAAATTGAGTTTAAATTATAAGTTTAAATTTTAAATTGCATTATATTTCTAAATATGAGTTTAAATTGTAAATTTAAATTTTAAATTGTATTATATTTCTAACTAATATGAGTTTAAATTATAAATTTAAATTTTAAATTGTATTATATTTCTTACTAATATGAGTTTAAATTGTAAATTTAAATTTTAAATTGTATTATATTTCTTACAAAAAACCGTGGGCATTTATCAGGGTGTGTCATTTAAATTGCTTTGTATATCTCACAAAAATCTTCAATTAAAACGAGTCATTGCATAAAGCATTCATATAAATAAATAGATATGACTGCAAACGCTCTCTCTCTCTCTCTCTCTCTCTCTCTCTCTCTCTCTCTCTCTCTCTGGGTACATACGAAGGGATGTCATTTAAATTGTTATATGTCTTATAAAAATGTTGAATGAAAACGAATGATTGCATAAAACACTCATAAATAAATGACGGTCCTGAACTTTGAATTACATTGTGGACAAAATGTGAACTTGTTAGGCCACCCTCCATTCATGGAGATTGAATATTTCTTTGTAAATATTAAATAATTCTCGATTCCTTATGTCTTCTTTGTCGTAGTACGATTAGGTTTTAATGAAAACGATAGATCTACGATATTACGAGAACCTTTACCGTGCTTTAGCTACCGGTTGTGAGAGCGTAGGCCTAGGCCATGTAGCCTACTACCCCGGTAGCCTAATATATCATTAATTGTTATTTATTTATCGGTTTATTTATTTATTATTGTATTCGTTATTACTGTTGCTAATAACCACCCGTTTTCAGTTAGTGGTCGAGTTCCAGTGCATTGCCGGAGCTGCTAGTCAGTGTAGGCCTAGTGATAAACCTAGTCTACTGAACTTGATAAACACATTTTTCATGTCATTTATATATATACATATATATATATTGTTATTATTATTATTATTATATCATCATCATCATTATTATGAAAGTCAGTATTTTTCCAACGTTAAGGCTCATATGAGCTTCCAATTAAACTGACAAAAAATGGCACCTTAAAAAAAATGAGTCAAATTCCAGCGTTTGGAATTCTGTCCTCCCCTCTGCGTTTCCCGAATCAAGCAAGCAGCACGTAATTAAAAAAAGGAGGATTAGTAGTCGGCCATGCCAGCAAACTCGCTCTCCCCATCGAAGCAGAAAGAGAATAGCCAAATCTTAGGCTGATAAAAAAAGGCTTCTCACTCTTTTTAGGGGTTTATTGTGGTCTGATATTTACCTAGATACTCAGTCTTTTGCCTATTTATGTATTATTATTATTATTATTATTATTATTATTATTATTATTATTATTATTCAGAAGATGATCCCTATTCATATGGAACAAGCCCATCAAAGGGGCCACTGACCTGAAATTCAAGAAGCTTCCAAAGAATATTATTACTTTACATACGTCAGATTTTGACGGTGAATAAATCTAAGATTCATTAGGCGAGCGTGGAAGTCGGTGGCGTGGAAATGATCTCAGACTCATGAACGCTCGACGGAAATGTAATGAGCGTAGAGTTTTGTACGGAGTTCCTGTCCATTTTTCCTTTTGTGGATTGAGTAATAATCCTTAGGCTTAGAGTGATGATAAGTTAATGAGAAAGGATTTTTTTAACTGCTACAAATCCTACATTATCAATATCTAGCTAAATTCGAATTCTGCAACCGGTTGTTGAGAATGTGATCTCGATTCCTGTAGAGCGGTTAGTACTGCCTTCGGTGCACCTCATGCGGTTCACTGTAGGCATTACTTAAGGTTCTTTGCAGCGTCCCTTCCTAAAGCGCCCTCGCTGCAACCCCTTTCGTTCCTTTTACTGTACCTCCTTTCATATTCTCCTTCTTCCTTCTTACCTTCCTCAGTTCTCTCCTAACAGCTGATTCATAGTGCAGCTTTCAGTTCAATTCATGAACCTCGACAATCGCTATAGATTAACGACTGTTGTCGTTTCAAATGATTAGTTATTAACGAATTCGGTAAGGGATGGAAAATGGGGCGAATGATAGGGGGTTAATTAGAGGCTTGGTGTGGACCAGTCGACTAGGCCTACCCAATCGGGAAGGTGGAACTAGGCCTAAGGCACTTTACATAGATGATTATGCACTTTATATAGATGATAATATTCCCTGGATATTATCTCTTAGATTGACTATGTGGATAATATCTTCTGGATTAACTGGCTGGATTTGATTAACTATGTGGATAATATCTTCTAGATTAACTGGCTGGATTTGATTAACTATGTGGATAATATCTTCTGGATTAACTGGCTGGATTTGATTAACTATGTGATAATATCTTCTAGATTAACTGGCTGGATTTGATTAACTATGTGGATAATATCTTCTAGATTAACTGGCTGGATTTGATTAACTATGTGGATAATATCTTCTGGATTAACTGGCTGGATTTGATTAACTATGTGGATAATATCTTCTAGATTAACTGGCTGGATTTGATTAACTATGTGGATAATATCTTCTAGATTAACTGGCTGGATTTGATTAACTATGTGGATAATATCTTCTGGGATTAACTGGCTGGATTTGATTAACTATGTGGATAATATCTTCTAGATTAACTGGCTGGATTTGATTAACTATGTGGATAATATCTTCTAGATTAACTGGCTGGATTTGATTAACTATGTGGATAATATCTTCTTTAACTGGCTGGATTTGATTAACTATGTGGATAATATCTTCTAGATTAACTGGCTGGATTTGATTAACTATGTGGATAATATCTTCTAGATTAACTGGCTGGATAATATCTCTCAGATTAACTATGCGGATAATATCTTTTGGATTAACTGGCTGGATAGTATCCCTTAGATTAACGTTGCGGATAATATCTTCTGGATTAACTTTGTGGATAATACCTTTTGGATTAACTGGCTGGATAATATCTCTTAGATTAACTATGTGGATAATATCTTCTGGATTAACTGTCTGGATAATATCTGTTTGATTAACTATGTGGATAATGTCTTCTGGATTAACTGTCTAGATAATATCTGTTTGATTAACTATGTGGATAATATCTTCTGGATTAACTGTGTGGATAATATCTGTTTGATTAACTATGTGGATAATGTCTTCTGGATTAACTATGTGGATAATATCTTTTGGATTAACTATGTGGATAATATCTTCTGGATTAACTGTGTGGATAATATCTGTTTGATTAACTATGTGGATAATGTCTTCTGGATTAACTGTCTGGATAATATCTGTTTGATTAACTATGTGGATAATGTCTTCTGGATTAACTGTCTGGATAATATCTGTTTGATTAACTATGTGGATAATGTCTTCTGGATTAACTGTCTGGATAATATCTGTTTGATTAACTATGTGGATAATGTCTTCTGGATTAACTGTCTGGATAATATCTGTTTGATTAACTATGTGGATAATATCTTTGGATTAACTATGTGGATAATATCTTCTGGATTAACTGTGTGGATAATATCTTTTGGATTAACTATGTGGATAATATCTTCTGGATTAACTATGTGGATAATATCTTCTGGATTAACTGTGTGGATAATATCTGTTTGATTAACTATGTGGATAATGTCTTCTGGATTAACTGTCTGGATAATATCTGTTTGATTAACTATGTGGATAATATCTTTTGGATTAACTATGTGGATAATATCTTCTGGATTAACTGTGTGGATAATATCTTTTGGATTAACTATGTGGATAATATCTTCTGGATTAACTATGTGGATAATATCTTCTGGATTAACTATGTGGATAATATCTTCTGGATTAACTGTGTGGATAATATCTTCTGGATTAACTATGTGGATAATATCTTCTGGATTAACTATGTGGATAATATCTCTTAGATTTACTGTGTACAGTCCACCAAGATGATAATCCTGGCTTGTGTTAGTAAAAATAGACTCTGCAATAATTCCATATATTTTTTTTAACGAGCCTTTTATCGCCACGTGACGAAGTCATTGCCACTTCGGCCATTAACTGCTGAATTAAACGTGTAACAAGTGTGCGGAAAACCTGCTCTCTCTCTCTCTCTCTCTCTCTCTCTCTCTCTCTCTCTCTCTCTCTCTCTCTCTCTCTTTGATGAAACTTGAACTCGCCCCAGTCATGATAATATTGAAATATGATGTTATTCTTCGAAATGTTATCCAGAGAATTTAGGATTAGCGAACTTTCTATAACTTAAGTAAGCATTCACATACTCGAGGTTGAGTTAATATTATTATCACATACAAAGTGCACGCTCATTCTCTCTCTCTCTCTCTCTCTCTCTCTCTCTCTCTCTCTCTCTTCTTACGTTTTTTAGTTTTCTGTAAAAGTAAACTATTGTGCCGGCTTTGTCCGTCTGTCCGCACTTTTTCTGTCCGCACTTTATTCTGTCTGCACCTTTTCTGTCCGCACTTTATTCTGTCCACTTTTTCTGTCCGCACTTTTTCTGTCTTCACTTTTTTCTGTCCGCACTTTTTTCTGTCCGGACTTTTTTCTGTCCGCACTTTTTCTGTCAGCACTTTTTTCTGTCTTTTTTTCTGTCCGCACTTTTGCTGTCCGCACTTTATTCTGTCCGCACTTTTTCTGTCTGCACTTTATTCTGTCCGCACTTTTTCTGTCAGCACTTTTTTCTGTCCTCACTTTTTTTCTGTCCGCACTTTTTTTCTGTCGGCACTTTTGCTGTCCGCACTTTATTCTGTCCGCACTTTATTCACTCCGCACTTTTTTTCTGTCCGCACTTTTTTCTGTCCTCACTTTTTTCTGTCCGCACTTTTTCTGTCCGCACTTTATTCTGTCCTCACTTTTCCTGTCCCCCCTCAGATCTTAAAAACTACTAAGGCTAGAGGGCTGAAAATTGGTCTGTTGATCATCCACCCTCCAATCACCAAAGATACCAAATTGCAGCCCTCTAGCCTCCTCAGTAGTTTTTATTTTATTTAAGGTTAAAGTTAGCCATGACCGTGCGTCTAGCAACGACATAGGAGAGGCCACCACAGGGCCGCGGTTAAAGTTTCATGGGCCGCGGCTCATACAGCATTATACCGAGACCACGAAAGATAGATCTATTTTCGGTGGCCTTGATTATACGCTACACAGAAAACTCGGTTGCGCCGAAGAAACTTCTCTTAGCAAGGAATGTATCCATTATAAGGTGACTTTTAATTAGTAAAAATACATTTAAAAAGCAAATAAATGAAAATTGGTAATAATAATAATAATAATAATAATAATAATAATAATAATAATAATAATATTTGTCACTAGTACTACCATTACAACTTTTGCAGGCATACCTATTTAAATTGTGATGAATCAAACTCCGCGAGATATAGTTTTTGGACGCGCGGACAACTGTGCTCAAATCTGGCGCGATACGATTCTTTTTGTATCGTCCAGAATCTCAGAATCAACATAACTTTTTTTTTTTTTTATTTCTAACGTCTTACGTGTCGACAAGCTTGCAAATTCACACCTAGCGCTATTTTCCGTGTGGTTATATAAATATAATCCCATTTATGCGCCGGTATAATTCGTAATCTGTGTGATTTGAACTGATTTTTTTTTTAAACATTGATTAGATCAAAGCGCGTGTGATAAGGTTAGCTGTGCAGCATTATAACAGTAGGCATAACAGCCATAACAGCATTTTCAAAATAGGAACGTGAATTACTAGTTCTCTTTGAATTTTGAAGCCTGCATGTTGCAAGATGGTTTATAGGTCTAAAAGAACAATCTAAGCCTTCCGAAATGTAAGCTCTGTTACTAAAGAATTTATTTGTAGAGATCACTACCTGTTCTTTGAGGAATACAAGATGATGATGATTTTAATTATATGGAGAAGATGGTTATTAATCGAAATATCTATTAATATTAATATCAAGGCCTACGGAATACTTGTTTTTTAACTGGCATAAAATAATATTTTCTTAAAAGTCCTTCAAAGCGTAATGTATTTATAGCAAGTAAAGAAATCTAACACACATAGGCCTAGGAACAAAAACACACCTAGGCCTATAGTACATTCACATCAGCCGTGCATTTGGTGCCTAGCGCCGTCCCTTACGACGCTCCTGATTGGCTAGTGGTCAGCCAATCACAGCGCTGGAAAATGGCCTGTGTGCAGTCTCTCTGAAAACATCCGGGAATGTACAGTCACTCAAAAATGTTTTGCAACATGTTCCAGGAGTTTTCGTTCACCTAACAGTAATCTCTTCTTTTGATATTTAAAGGAAATGTAATTTTCTTATTCGATTTTGGTTATTAATTATACGGTTAACAATATAAAAAAAGAATGGTGAGAGAAAAATTCATATTACGAAAAATGACGAAACATTTTGAAAAATTTCACCTCAGATGATTGGGCAAAGAGTCAAAAAAGAAACTATATTTCGAATCCAGATGAAAGCTTATTGACCAATAAAATATAATACTGAATAATCGTCAATGAAATTATATATAAGTAAAGAAAGAAAGAATTCAGCCATTATCGTTGTCGAAAACAAAAGAAAAAATCTCATAACGTCGTATGTTATCGTGTGACTCCACATTCGGGCAGGAAAGCTGAACTGAACTGCCTCGTCACTTGCTCCGATAAGATGGGCAACAGACGCAGCCGCACCACAATCATTAGCTTGCATAAGACTAATGTTTCTGTCGTAGATATTGCTCGGCAGCTTAGCGCAAATAAAACGACCATGCACAGAGGGAACGAGGAAATATGATAAATTCATTGTAAAAAAGTGGAGGACGACCCCATTGTTGCACTGCTATTAAGGAACATCATCGGATGATCACTGAAGGAGGCCTCACGGAGCTCCGCCTAACTCCCCTGACAGCAGATGTTGCTATAAAGGGAGAACATTACGCTCTCCCTTCGAGATGCTGCTCGAACCATTCGTAACATGCTACATGAGACCAAGATATTATTTCATCGTATTCCTGCCAAGAAACACTTCATATCGGAGAAACACAAAGAATAGGGGTTTAATCAGCTTTTGCGATGAGGAGGAGACACTCTCCACTGATGAGCGTGGTAGTCTTCTTCACTGCTGGCGTTTAAAATAACTAAATTAATGTTGCCCTTCTTTCTCATTTTAATTCTTTAGAAACTTAGATAATAAGAAATACAAAAATAGGCGTTATATATTCAGTCACCTTCATAAGAGGCATCAGAATGATAGGCCTAAGTAGCAATGAAAGAAATGAGAAATTACACATGATGACGGCATTAAATAATATATATATATATATATATATATATATATATATATATATATATATATATATATATATATATATATATATATATATAAGTGCGATTATATTCTATGCATTACAGAAACAGACGTGAAATCTGTTAGTCTAATTCAGTATATTTTATATTAAGTTTCACTAGTTCAAAATATACATAGAATTAGTCATTCAAAAATTTGATTAATAATAATGTGCAAGCAAATCTTTACAAAAATCGTATTTGTTGATGTTAACAAGGCTAATAGTTCAACTTGTAATAGCCGTAGGCCTATGTCTACCAAGTTCACACAGATGAAGGAGATAAAACAACGATAGTGATGGCATTTGGAGATGAATCCTTTAATCGAGTAAAGTATGACAACAGTCAACATTATCAGAAAAAGCCCTGTTTAAGGGAATTTGCAGGTACTGAGTTGCCAAATAGCGCCAGATGTCGCTATTATAAGCTGTCGTCCGAAAATTTTTGAAGTATGTTGCAAAACATTTTTGAGTGATTGTACACCTCCGCTCCGAGACCTGTCTTTCAAAAGTTATAACTTTCATTAAACCTCAGTTTTACCCAAAGAATAGCGGTGTTTCCCCAATTTCATCACTAAACATGTCAAGCCAATGGTTGAAGGATTATAATGATATATGAATTATTTACTTCAATAAACTTAATGGTAAGATATTTGGTAGTGAAATAAACAAGAAATTTTTAAAGATAAAATGTATTCTCTCATTCCTTGCATGGCATCGCAGTGCATTCATCATTTGTCGTCTTGTGTCTCATAAAATTTCGTAGCCTAAATGCCATGGATGGCAATGCTACCTAAAAAGTATAGGTAGGACCATCAAACAGTATGAGAATAACAAGTAAGCGATTAAGAGTATTAAGATGTGCGGGGATGCACGCAGACTATAGTCTATCCCGGGCAGCCAGCCAGCTATTCTTCACACATTCCTTGCTTCTAGAGGAATCTCTGGCTTTTAATATTCTTAGTCGCTTGCTTGTTACTTTCATATTGATTGATAGCCCTACCTATACTTTTTAGGTAGCATTGCCTTCCATGGCATTTAAGCTACGAAATTTTATGAGGTACAAGACGATAAATGATGAATGCACTGCGATGACATGCAAGGAGTGAAGGAATACATTTTATCTTTAAAAATTTCTTGTTTATTTCACTATCAAATATCTTACCATTAAGTTTATTGAAGTAAATAATTCATATATCATTATAATCCTTCAACCATTGGCTTGACATGTTTAGTGATGAAATTGGGGAAACACTACTATTCTTTGGGTAAAACTGAGGTTTAATGAAAGTTATAACTTTTGAAAGACGTGTTCCTCAGGTCTCGGGACTTTTGAGAGAGACTGCAGTGCACTGGCCATTTTCCAGCGCTGTGATTGGCTGATCACTAGCCAATCAGAAGCGTCGTAAGGGACAGCGCTGATGTGAATGCACTATAGGAACAAATTGGGACACCTAGGCCTAGGAACAAAATCTCGGCTTTAACAAACGAATAATTCCACGGGCGATTATTTGCTAGTAAGCCATAAAGAAATAGAACTTAAATCATTTTATTTTATGTGAGAATCCAAATATTCCTCCAACAAAATTTAATACACGATGAATGGTTTCAGTGGTTGGTTCACGCACGCTCCGCTCACCCGTTCATATCAGTGGACGCATTCTACTTCTCTGTTTACTTCCTTACATTTTTTCAGCGTTGAGGCGCAAAATCAACCAAACAGGGCTATTTCAAATTTTACGTTTGCACTGGAAGCGTTATTAGTGTTATGACAATTTTTTTTTTTTTTTTATTTAACATTTGAACTGAGGTTTGATAATGACTTTTTAATTTTTTTTTTGTCGAATGCATCGGCGATGAGCGAACGAAAGTTTTGAAAATATTTCGTGAACTGTTTTTCCGGAATTTGGCTCCACGTGATATTTTCTTACAGTTATTACACAGTAATCAAGCACATTTATTTGTATATATTATATACAAGAACTTGTATATATATATAATATATATATATATATATATATATATATATATATATATATATAAATTATATATATATAGTATATATATTTTGTGACTTTTCTTAGGCTCATATAGAAGTTAGCGTAAATATATAGATTCATTTCTTCCTTGGGGCTAATATTCTTCTTTAACGGGATCTCTCTCTCTCTCTCTCTCTCTCTCTCTCTCTCTCTCTCTCTCTCTCTCTCTCTCATGTAACAAGGCACGATAATACCTGAGAGAGAGAGAGAGAGAGAGAGAGAGAGAGAGAGAGAGAGAGAGAGAGAGAGAGAGAGAGAGAGGACATCCTATCTCGCGGCGTAAGCGAACAACCGCAGTTGGTAGCTATTTTTGGACTCTGCTTAATGTCTTTAGAAATATCTTATTATAATTAGGAACCATGTGGGGACTTCTGTTGTTTATATTTACTTGTTTGTTTGCCACACAAACACACACACACATATACACACAAACATATATATATATATATATAATATATATATATATATATATATATATATATATATATATATATGCATATGTATATATACATTTATATATATATATATATATATATATATATATATATATATATATATATATATATATATATATATACGTATATATGTGTTAACCTAATCACGAAAATATGGAACCTGATGAATAATATATAAATAAAGACAAAATCACGAAGGACTGAGAAACAGTGGAGTGCTGCAGGCCTTTCGACTTCTTGTCCTTTGCTAAGCAAAGGACAAGAAGTCGAAAGGCCTTTCAGCACTCCAGTGTTTCTCAATCCTTCGTGGACTTTGTCTTCATATATATATATATATATATATATATATCCAGAACTATCTACATCTTCCCCTTCTCCATCCTCAAAACTCACGAATTGCACATCCTTTTCACCCACCCATAGCCCTCCGTTCTTCCCACTTGACCAGACCATCTCAGAAATCTCTGATTCAGGATTTCCTGCTCTGTGGTTTCTGAGCAAACAGTTCATCTTAACAGTTTCAACTTTTTCGTATTTCTTTCATATTCGTATTAATTCACATTCATATTTTTTTACTTGATTCATATTGTGCCTCTGAGCATTCTGTTGAGGGTAGATGTATCTGATTGTTATTATTGTTATTATTAAAACAGTGTTGCCAGCCCAAGGTCCCTGTTGGGGAAGCAGCCCAGTAAGGAAAAGAAAATAATAGATATAAAATAGAAACAAAGACACGAAAGGAAATAAGGACAATAATAAATAAATCGTGAAGTGATACACATATAAGACTCTCGAGCAAAAAGTGCATGTGGACCTAATTTGTACTAAAGGACCAGTGTTCCTTGTTGTTGAACCATAGGAATTTTAGCTCCAGCACAAAAATAATTCCTTAAAGGGACTGAGCCCAGTGGAAACAAGT
>NC_089747.1:39655820-39670820 GCF_040412425.1 Macrobrachium rosenbergii | reverse complement strand
GTTCGGATTCTAAAACGCATCTGCCGCAATTCCTCGAAATGTCAAAAAACTCAGATGCGTTTCAGAATGATCCGTTTCTGTAATTTCTTAAAACTCATTCTGTGATTACTCGATGATCATCTTTCCTTACGGTTCTAACATGTGTAACTTATAGTGGGTTAAAATGCTTCAACTACATAACAGAACTTCACAGACCTTCGCATTGCAAGGAGAAAATACGACGTGATGTGATTTCATATATAGATTCTGAAAGTTTCAGAATTCATTTTTTGATCACTTATATCCCAGTAGCTCTAACATATATATTGTTTCAGGGAATTTGAATAAGTTTTATCCATATAAAACAGCACGTCACAGAACTTCGCATTGTAAGGAGAAAATACGAGATAATGTTATTTCATTTATATATATATATATATATATATATATATATATATATATATATATATATATATATATATATATATATATAGAATATTGAATGTTCAAATTGGCAATTAACCCTCTGAACGAAAGCCACTGGAAATAGTTAGCAACACGTGTTAGGGGCTTTTGAGCAAATTGCTTAATTGCATGTTAGCAACTACTAGTTTATTATGGAGTAAACGCTCTTTCAAATTTGATGAAATTGCTTCGTTTAGTTAAAAAAAAAAATAAATAAAAATGGCGTTGGCGGTGACTTCACATTCGTTATTGATCGTCATTTCGATAATATTTTAAGTCTTAAAATTTGCTGTGATATTATTATTATTATTATTATTATTATTATTATTATTATTATTATTATTATTATTATTATTATTATTATTAGCAGATGCTCGCTACCGCTCGGATTTGCTAGTCCACGTGTTGAGATTGAGAATTGTCAAAATCGGAATGAAATATCGTCAGGATCTCTTTAAAAACGGTATTGTCAGTTCCAATATGGTCTCCGATCGTAATTTTCACTTGCTGCGAGTTCTCAAAAACCTGGACGTGAAGTGAATCGAACGACATATAATTTTAGGGACCGTTATCATTCAAATCTCCTTGAAGACGTCTTCGCAACTCCAGGGTCCCTTTGAAGCAGTCTTCGGCTCCTGCAGCGTTCCCGGAGAAACGCTATTGGATTATAACGCCTTCTTAAATTCTTGAAGACTCCAGGATCCTGTGAAGCCGTCTGAAGTCCCTAAACGGAGTCCTGTCGGATCCGCTTCCCTTCAGGGAAGGAATCCGGAATCTGTCTTCGGAATCGTTTCTTCCACCTCCTGGAGGAATGCTCATTGGATTATAACGTCTTCATAAATCTTACAGATTCCAGGATCTTGGAGCCTTTGGAATTCCCGGAACCCTTCGGACACGCACACACACATAGGACAAACAGCCAAGGAAATTAATATAGATTATTATTATTATTATTATTATTATTATTATTATTATTATTATTATTATTATTATTATTATTCAGAGGATGAACACTATTCACATGGAACAAGCTCACAAAATGTTAATAGTGATATTGATGAGAACTTTTGAATTGCTAGTATAATACAATGGTAATACTAATATAATGATAATAATAATAATAATCATATTGTTATTATTCTAGCAAATAAACAGTTATTATTATTATTATTATTATTATTATTATTATTATTATTATTATTATTATTATTATTATTATTATTATTATTCAGAAGATGAACCCTATTCATATGGAACAAGCCCACCAAAGGGGCCATTGGACTGAAATTCAAATTTCCAGAGACTGTTTTGGCGTTCATTAGAAAGTGGTAACAGATGGTAAAGGGAGATACAGAAAGAAGAGATCACTAATGAAAACAGGAAAAATAAATATTTTTGTACTTAGAATGAGATAATAAACAACAGAGTGAAGAAAGTTGAAGGTTATTATGGTTAGGTTAAGTTAGGTAAATCAGGGAGCGTAGGTGAATCTGAAGAATTCGGAATTCCGCCAGAAAGTCTTGGGAGCAAGGGCCAAACTCATATCTGCAGAATGCTACGAAGCCACCGGTGCTTATCTTTCCGTCCCTTTCCTACTTGGCTGTCCAACCTCTCAATATATATATATATATATATATATATATATATATATATATATATATATATATATATATATATATATATATATATATATATATATATATATATATATATATATATACTGTATATATATGAGGTTCCATGAAGACTAAAAATAAAGGAAAAAAACGAAAGGAAAAACTAAACCAATATTAAATTCTTCCATTTTATTCTTTATCTTTGCTGAGTTTGGTGTCCACAGCTTTCCTACTTCATAAATATTCCTCTCTCTCTCTCTCTCTCTCTCTCTCTCTTTGAACACCACCTGTGTCTTGTTAGAAAACAGCTGTCTCCTAATCGATTGACACTCATTCCCATACTTGCTCAACCACATACACACAAACACACGCACACACACATGCACAAACACACACATACGTACAAATACGGACACCTGTTGGCATGGACGGGCGTGTACAAATACTAACACGTGTACAGATGTTCACTTCTACACACGTGTACACACACACACACACACAAACACACAACGCATAGGTAATAATAATAATAATAATAATAATAATAATAATAATAATATTTTTATTTTATTATTATTATTGTTATTATTATTATTATTAATTACAGAATAATGATTTTTACTCTTTACTAACTAGTTGACTGAGCAACCCGGGGACGATCCCACGCGGGGGGGAGAGGGGGAGGGTGGGAAACGACTGAGCTCGTTTTCTGCGAGAATCGAGTGTGTTCTCGTTAACTGTAGCTTTCAATTTTACACCTGGTGGTCAGTCGAATCTGGTGGGTCGCAGACAGGTTAGAGAAGGGCATGGGTGGGCGAGGAACCAGTTCTGATGGCTCAAAGGGGTATATATATATATATATATATATATATATATATATATATATATATATATATATATATATATATATATATATATATACACACACCTATATATACAGTATATCCTCATTCTACAAACTTGTGGAAAAGTTCTTGGCTATAGACTTCAGCCACGTCAATCTGTTCCTAACTTACCCAAATTATCAGTGTATGCCTCTATTCCTTGCGCATTTAAATTGCAAATACGGAAAGTAATCCAGAATACTTTTCCGGCCCTTGGACATTAAACTTATATCTAAAAATCCTAAAACCCTGGGTTCCTTGTCCTCCCACAAGGATAAACTCCCGGTCTTTGGTGGTTTATTGTTTTGTTTGCCCAAAAAGTAAGATTGGAAAATATGTGGGACCCACCAAAAGATTGCCGAAGGTCAGGATATTATTATTGTGTCGACCGCCTTTGCAAACCCTTAAAGAATTCTCTAGTATAAGAAATGTAGAAGTTCATATCGTGGCCCAAGCACCCAATGGCTGTTCTCTTTCCGTTTTGGAATCTCTAATGGCAATTAAGCAGTTTGTGCCCTCGTTAAATAGTCAGGAGGCCTCGTCCACTGTTTTGTTTGTAGCATATTTTCACTTTTCCTTTCTTTTTACTTTTATTATAGATTATTTAGCCTTTTTGTGATTTTGACTTTTGTAATTGTCGCTTTACTGAGTCTGGTTTTCATTTGTAAATTCTGTGTTTTACAGCCCTGATGACGAGACTTAAAGTCTCCGAAATTTGGCCAGTAAACTTAAGATGCTACGATGGGTATTTTCCAGCCTCTTCCTTCTAAATCTCCGGCGTTCCAGATGCCCTGACTTGCCTGAGTGTACATATATATACAGTATATATATATATATATATATATATATATATATATATATATATCTATATATATATATATATCTATATATATATATATATATATATATATATATATATATATATATATATATATATATATATATATATATATATATAACTGTAATAGCCACAATGGCCTTATGGGACCATAATGGCCTTATGGGTTCGTTTCCCTGCCGGACATCACAGTCTCTTCATATTTCTTGCACTTGGATCTTAAGGCTTTGTAGTGACAAGCGTATCAAAAAAAAAAAATGATATTAAGAATTCGAGAAGTTAAGAGGGCATTGTGGCCATTACAATTACATATGTATCTGGTAAAAGTGACCAGTAATATATATATATATATATATATATATATATATATATATATATATATATATATATATATATATATATATATATATATATATATATATATATATATATATATATATATATATATATATATATATATATATATATATATATATACACACACAAAAACTTTCACTGTAGCCACTTACATTCTGCATTTTTCTTTAAACCACTCTTATTACTTACACTTAAGTTTAAGCTCTAAGTTAGCACATAGCCTACAGGTAGGTAGGTAGGTAGGTAGGTAGGTTGCCACGGTATAATAATAATAATAATAATAATAATAATAATAATAATAATAATAATTATGGTGAAGAAATCCACCGTGGTGTAGATTTAAATTCACATTTTAGAAAATGCGCCAAAGTTTTCTGTACAGCATATAATGCTGTATGAAACTCTCAGCCACGACCCATGAAACTCTCAGAAGCGGCCCATGAAACTTTCAGCCACGGCCCGGTGGTGGCTTGCATTGTTGGCACCTATAATGGTGCCAGACGCACGGTCATGGCTAAATTTAACCTGAAATAAAATAAAAACTACTGAGGCTAGAGGGCTGCAATTTGGTATGTTTCATGATTGGAAGGTGGATGATCAACATACCGATTTGCAGCCCTCTAGCCTCAGTACTTTTTAAGTTATGAGGGCAGACAGAAAAAGTGCGGAGCCAATGGTGCCAGACGCACGATCATGGCTAAATTTAACATGAAATAAAATAAAACTACTGAGGCTAGAGGGCTGCAATTTGGTATGTTTCAGAATTGGAAGGTGGATGATCAACATACCGATTTGCAGCCCTCTAGCCTCAATAGTTTTTAAGATCTGAGGGCGGACAGAAAAAGTGCGTACGGACAGACAAATAGCCATCTCAAGTTTTCTTTTCATGTGAATTGACATCTACACCATAGTGGATTCACTCGCCATTTTTGTGACTCGTGCTAATATGAGATTTTTGTGAATAATAATAATAATAATAATAATAATAATAATAATAATAATAATAATAATAATAATAATAATACTAATAATAATCTTTCCTAGATTATTATTATTTTTATTATTATTATTATGATATTTACAGTCTTTGTATATGTTTTTACGCTCATCCCCAACGGGATTATACTAAACACGCCGCAAAGGTGGATGCATACCGGGTTAAAACCCATGGGCGGGTCACTATCTAGGAAAGACCCAATATAATAATAATAATAATAATAATAATAATAATAATAATAATAATAATAATAATAATAATCTGAACTGAACGTACCAAAACAAAACATAACAATAAGATTTACCGGTAAACCTTTTTTACTTTTCTGAGAACGAAAACTATTGTGCCGGCTTTGTCTGTCCGCCCTCAGATCTTAGAAACTACTGAGGCTAGAGGGCTGCAAATTGGTATGTTGATCATCCACCCTCCAATCGTCAAACATACCAAATTGCAGCCTTCTAGCCTCAGTAGTTTTTTTTTATTTTATTTTATTTAAGGTTAAAGCTAGCATTAATCGTGCGTCTGGCAACGATATAGGCCAGGCTATAGTTCAATGCGAAAGGTTTTGCTCCTCCTGTTACACCTGTCAAACCTCCCTTTCTCACCGTTTCCGGTTCAGCGCTGAATGACCTCATAGGCCACAGAGCTTGGCCTTTGGCCTAAATTCTGTATGTTACAATTCCATTCCAAAGGTAATGGTCTTTGGTATGGTCACCCATCCAAGCGTTGACCCTGGTAGAGTGTCTGGTGACATAACTTCAATGGATGTGTTTGTGGTTTTCTAGTGTAGAGACCGAGATTGGGCAAAATAATCGAATTTGTCTTCGGGGAACACAGAGGCAGGGCGAGAATTCACTTCCTGGGGCTAATGTTTTAATAATAATAATAATAATAATAATAATAATAATAATAATAATAATAATAATACAAAACTCTAGAGAACTATCAGGACGATTGTATTTTGAAACCAAAATTAACTTAAAAGGAAATAATTGTAGTTTCTGCAGAATTCATATATATATAATATATATATATATATATATATATATATATATATATATATATATATATATATATATATAAAATTACATATACATACTGTATGTATATATACATATATATACACAGTATATACAGTATGTGTATATATATATACATATATATATATATACAAAAATATATATATATATATATATATATATATATATATATATATATATATATATATATATATATATATATATATATATATATATATATATATATATATGAATTCACTTCCGACTCCACGGAAAAGCGAGAGTAAGGAGAATTTGGAACGAACATGTCGACCGTAGGAGAAATATGAATTGGAACAATGGCTGTCATACTTACGTAGTTCTTTCAGAGTGCAGACCTTGGTTCCTGCGACGCCTAACTCGGCAGCTCATGGGTTGGTTGAGATTTGCTTAGATTAGTGATAATTTCTTAAGCATCATCTATTTCGTGAGGCACTCACAAACACCTGCATCTGAACATACATACAAACAAACACACACACACACACACACACACACACGCACGCACACACACGCATGCAGAGAGAGAGAGAGAGAGAGAGAGAGAGAGAGAGAGAGAGAGAGAGAGAGAGAGAGAGGAGGGAGGAGGGTAAATCATTTTTAAAAGGCAGTAATTAAAAGGCAGGAGAGAGAGAGAGAGAGAGAGAGAGAGAGAGAGAGAGAGAGAGAGCGAGAGAGAGAGTTGGTGTCTTTGTCTGTCTGAACAGAGAGAGAGAGAGAGAGAGAGAGAGAGAAAGAGAGAGAGAGAGAGAGTGGGTGTCATTTGTCAATAGGCAGGAGAGAGAGAGAGAGAGAGAGAGAGAGAGAGAGAGAGAGAGAGAGAGAGAGAGAGTGGGTGTCTTTGTCTATCTAAAGAGAGAGAGAGAGAGAGAGAGAGAGAGAGAGAGAGAGAGAGAGAGAGAGAGAGAGAGAGAGAGAGAGAGAGTTTGTATGTCTGTGTCTTAAATATATTTTATATATATATATATACTATATATATATATATATATATATATATATATATATATATATATATATATATATATATAGAGAGAGAGAGAGAGAGAGAGAGAGAGAGAGAGAGAGAGAGAGAGAAGACGCTGGTAATATCCGTAGAGGAAGAGTCAGCATTACAAGTATGGTTGGCGTCTCATATTATGACGCAGGAATCGGATTCAGTGGAAAATAAAAAAAAATAATAAAAAAAAATGAAACGAATTTTCGGTCATCCTTGATTTTATATCTGTCTGACTCTCTTCCGGAATAGCAATATGATCTCAGTCATTATCTCTCTCTCTCTCTCTCTCTCTCTCTCTCTCTCTCTCTCTCTCTCTCTCTCTCTCTCTCTCTTAGTCTAATAGGAAATTTTGTGCATGTCCCTTTTAAACAGCAATATGACCCCAGTTATTATCTCTCTCTCTCTCTCTCTCTCTCTCTCTCTCTCTCTCTCTCTCTCTCTTAGTCGAATAGGAAATTTTATGCATGTCTCTTTTAAACAGTAATATGACCCCAGTTATTATCTCTCTCTCTCTCTCTCTCTCTCTCTCTCTCTCTCTCTCTCTCTCTCTTTTACAGATAACTTACTGATCACTCTCAACTCGCTCACGAGTCAGGAATAGGCAAATCGCGACGTACAATACACGCATTGTTAATGTTATCAGTGATAATTCTCCCTTTGACAGACAAAATACAACAAGCTTTGAAAAATTCTTACACCAGACTCCGAGGGTAGATTGTATATAAATATATAAATATATATTTCATCCTATGAGGCGTTGAAAATCCGATATATATGTAATATAATATATATATATATATATATATATATATATATATATATATATATATATATATATATATATATATATATATATATATATATATATTTATACATGTTTATATATATATATATATATATATATATATATATATATATATATATATATATATATATATATATATATATATATATATATATATATATATATATATATATATATAATATAGAGAACATCTGCGAAATGTTTATCCTTCTCGTGGCCAGGTCTATAGTAACGTGATCTCGTTCTGACACTCTGGCAGCCGGTTCGATTCCTCCTACAGCATCAGAATGATTTCATAATATATCTTGCATTTGGATGCAAATGTGGAGAATTCGAGAAGCTGAGAGGGCGTTGTGGTCATTGCAATTGCATCTGTTAAAAGTGCTTAGGCATCAACTGGAATTTGGAGAGGTGTTCTCCTCATCTGGAATATTCCTTACTGATTCCAGCATTCCAAATTCAGAAGGGGATGTCCGTCTTGTAAATTCCTTTTAGGAATGTCACCCTCATCTCTTCTCATGTGGAATATTCCATATCGATTCCAGAATTCCAGATTCAGAAGAGGAGATGATCTTGTAAATTCCTGTTAGGAATATCACCCTCATCTCTTCTCATGTGGAATATTCCATATCGATTCCAGAATTCCAAATTCAGAAGAGGAGATGATCTTGTAAATTCCTGTTAGGAATATCATCTTCATGTCTTCTCATCTTGAATATTCCAGACTGATTCCAGAATTCCAAATTCAGAAGAGGATGTCCGCTTGCACATTCCTAGCAACAGGAGCCTCGTTCCTGTTCCTGTGCAGTGAGCAGTGGTCATTCCAGATTCTAAGAATTCAGGAATCACGGGAATCGTGAGAGAACCTTCAATAACCTTTCCTAGCAATAGATTCCGCGTCTTGAATCGTGTGCAGTGAGCCATCAATTTTGCTCTGTGGGTTGAATAAGATTTTGGGAAGTCTGTGCATAAGATTTTAGGAAGTCTGCATAAGATTCTAGGAAGTCTGCATAAGATTCTAGGAAGTCTGTGCATAAGATTCTAGGAAGTCTGCATAAGTTTCTGGGAAGTCTGTGCATTAGATTTTAGGAAGTCTGTGCATAAGATTCTTAGGAGTCTGTGCATAAGATTCTGGGAGTCTGTGCATAAGATTCTGAGAAGTCTGTGCATAAGATTCTAGGAAGTCTGTGCATAAGATTCTGGGAATTCTGTGCAGAAGATTCGAGGAAGTTTGTCAGAAGTCTGTGCAGAAGATTCTGGAAGCTGGAAAACCCAGAGAGAGAGAGAGAGAGAGAGAGAGAGAGAGAGAGAGAGAGAGAGAGAGAGATTCCAGTAAACTTGTTTATCAGAGAGTATGGTCACTAGTGCTTCGAGTTTTACACTTTTCATGATGCTGAATAAGTGATTATAAATCAGGCACCGAATTGAAATTCACATTCACTAGATATATATATATATTATATATATATATATATATATATATATATATATATATATATATATATATATATATATATATATATATATATATAATTATATACATATTTGTTTGTAAACAGGATTGGGCAAAAAATTATGAGTATATTTGAACAAAAGTCTTACCAAGTTTGTGGATGAAAATGGAATGTATATAGGTATTATTATTATTATTATTATTATTATTATTATTATTATTATTATTATTATTATTATTATTATTATTATTATTATTGAGTTCCTCGTTGGGAGAGCGGGTTCCGTTCTCAGCTACCACTCTGTTGGTCGCGAGTTCGAATCTCCGACCGGCCAGTGAAGAATAAGAGGAATTTATTTCTGGTGATAGAAATTCATTTCTCGCTATAATGTGGGTCGGATTTCACAATAAGCTGTAGGTCCCGTTGCTAGGTAACCAGTTGGTTCTTAGCCGCGTAAAATAAGTCTAATCCTTCGGGCCAGCCCTAGGAGAGCTGTTACTCAGCTCAGTGGTCTGGTTAAACTAAGATATACTTATTATTATTATTATTATTATTAATTATTATTATTATTATTATTATTGTTCAAAATTACACATTTTGTGCAACAAATGAAAAAGATCATTGTTCATCTACGTAAGCTCCTACGGCATGGTTTCAGTTGCTTTTGTAAGAGAGAGAGAGAGAGAGAGAGAGAGAGAGAGAGAGAGAGAGAGAGAGAGAGAGAGCTAAGAGTTCAGACGGTTGGTTGAACAACTGACAAGAAAAACACAGTAGTTTCCATGTGATGCTGGAATGACCTTGGTTCCATGCCGCAGTCTCTCTCTCTCTCTCTCTCTCTCTCTCTCTCTCTCTCTCTCTCTCTCCTTGAAAGGCCACCAACATCTAGGAGGAAAATCTAGGCACTGGCGTGGGCCTGACTGGGGTTGAGATCAGAAAGCAGTTAGCCCAATCATTAATCATTTCAAGATCATTCCAGTCATGTTCTCTCTCTCTCTCTCTCTCTCTCTCTCTCTCTCTCTCTCTTGTCTCTCTCTCTCTGTATATTATATATATATATATATATATATATATATATATATATATATATATATATATATATATATATATATATATATATATCCTCACCCTCAACAAACCATGAAATTACCTATTTTTAAACATGTATAATTTTGTTTTATCTGTCTATCCATTCAGTCGTAAGCATAAACACCGAGAATAATCAAACAATAAAGAATGAAACTACAGTTTTTTTTTTAATCTAGAATCGTCATTTGTCATTCATTATTCATCTATTCATCTCTTTATTTATTTACAATAGAATTCCCAAGGAGGGCTCGTGCGGACATAGCTCATGCATTTATGCATTCATTCGGTCATATGAAATTATACAACTATTTTTATTCAATATTCAGCTCTCAAGAAGAATAAGAAGTTGGGGGGGGTGTTTAATTTTAGCACCAGACCCGCCCCCCCCTCTCCCCCCTCAGTCCTGCTAAAGAAAATTAAAATGAAAAATCTCTTGATAGCAGAAATGGGACCGATCGTGAATTTTTAGGCTTCTGTAAAAGAAAACTATTTTATTTATGGTTAAAGTTAGCCATAATCGTGCATCTGGCAACGATATAGGACAGGCCACCACCAGGCTGTGGTGAAAGTTTCTTGGGATGCGGCTACCGAAAGGTAGATCTAATTTCGGTGGCCTCGATTACACGCTGTACAGAAAACTCGATTGCGCCGAAGAAACTTCGGCGCATTTTTTTTTCCTTGTTTAATTTCATTTATTTTTTTCGTCGAATAAATTTCAGTTCTTGAACTCACCTGTTCGTACTCTTATCGCCTCTTTGATTACAGGTGAGAGTTCGCGTTAGATATCATTTCAAACGATTATTTATTATTATTATTATTATTATTATTATTATTATTATTATTATTATTATTATCAAAATATAACCGTGCAACATGACTATGAATCTGTATGAATTATTATTGTTATTATTGTTATATTATTATTATTATTTTTATTATTATTAATATTATTATTATTGAAAGTTACACCTTTTGAGCAAAAGCATAGAAACTCCGTTTCCTTTATAATTTCAGTTGTTTTATGAGAGAGAGAGAGAGAGAGAGAGAGAAAGAGAGAGAGAGAGAGACACACATATATATATACATATATATATATATATATATATATATATATATATATATATATATATATATATATATATATATATATATATATATATTTATTTATTGCCGACGTTTCATGACACATGTCACATTTTCAAGGCTAAAAAATGAACGTAATTTGCACTGCAGATGGAATCACGATGTTAAAAGAATTTTTAAAAAGTTAAAATATTTAAAATTCACAAAAAAAAAATGGCAATGAAGCTTTAAAATCAGGTACGTAAATAAACATAAAAAAGGATCACAAAAGATATAGGTCAAGGGTACCGAGGCGCAGACTCGCCAAGTGAAATGAAAGAATAACAATGAATAGAATTCAGAAAATAAGCATAAATGAAAAAGCTAAGCAACAAATAACTGAGTAGACGACAGTTGAGTATTCAGCGAGGGAGCAGTTCTCTTCGTGATGATAGACTCTGGGACAGTTAAATCGTGATGGTTGGAGACCCGCCCCACTATCGTAAAACCTTCCATCTCTGATGTTTGTTTTGCACCGTACAGAATGGTTTCTGATGTTAGAGGCCTCTGGATTTGGTAGCTTTTGCATCCTGTACGGTAGCTTAAGCCTCTGTGACAGTCAATTCGTACCCTCAACAGCCTCCTCGTGCATCCCACGTATGTTCCCCGATTACATCGCGGACAAGTGTATTTATATACAATATTGGATGCTAGGAGCGGGCTGAGACGATCCTTGACTGTAAAAAATGAACCAATGCTTAGAGGATTCTTCGGTATTAATTTAACATTTGAAGCAGGAAATGTTAAATTAATACCGAAGAATCCTCTAACCATTGAAAATGAACCAAGCAACCAGTGCTTAGAGGATTCTTCGGTATTAATTTAACATTTAAAGCATGAAATGTTAAATTAATACCGAAGAATCCTCTAACCATTGAAAATGAACCAAGCAACCAATGCTTAGAGGATTCTTCGGTATTAATTTAACATTTAAAGCAGGAAATGTTAAATTAATACCGAAGAATCCTCTAACCATAGGTTGTAAAAAACGAACCAATGGTTAGAGGATTCTTCGGTATTAATTTAACATTTAAAGAGGGAAGAATCCTCTAACCACTGGTTCGTTTTTTTACAGTCGAGGAGGCTGTTGAGGGTACGAATTGACTGTCACAGAGGCTTAAGCTACCGTACAGGATGCAAAAGCTATAAAATCCAGAGGCCTCTAACATCAGAAACCATTCTGTACGGTGCAAAACAAACATCAGAGATGGAAGATTTTTCGATAGTGGGGCGGGTCTCCAACCATCACGATTTAACTGTCCCAGAGTCTATCATCATGAAGAGAGCTGTTCCCTCGTTAAGTACTCAACTGTCGTCTACTCAGTTATTTGTTGCTTAGCTTTTTCTTTTATGCTTATTTTCTGAATTCTATTCATTGTTATTCTTTCATTTCACTTGGCGAGTCTGTGCCTCGTTTCCCTTGACCTATATCTTTTGTGATCCTTTTTTATGTTTATTTACGTACCTGATTTTAAAGGTGCATGGCCATTGTTTGTGAATTTTAAATATTTTAACCTTTTAAAAATTCTTTTAACATCGTGATTCCATCTGCAGTGCAAATTACGTTCTTTTTAGCCTTGAAAATGTGACATGTGTCATGAAACGTCGGCAATATATATATATATATATATATATATATATATATATATATATATATATATATATATATATATATATATATCGCAAATATTATATATATATATATGTCGCAAATGTTGCAGGTGTTCTTTTACACATTTGCAGAAGTTTTCCTATTCAGCAACAGGTGACGCATGCGAACTTTACATCAAATGCACCTGTTTCGTCCGAGAGCGCGCGTGGAATCGATCTCATGAGGGAGGTCAGGAGCGGCAGTGTGTGGAGGGATGGAAGTGTTTGTGTGTGAGTGTGTGTGTGTGTGTGTGTTTGTGCGCGAATGTGTGTGGTGGATGTTTGTGTGGGCATGAAAGTATGTTTGTGTGTATGTATAAATATAGGTGTATGTATGTATGTATGTATATTTATAAATTGTGTGTGTATATATATATATATATATATATATATATATATATATATATATATATATATATATATATATATATATATATATATATATAGAGAGAGAGAGAGAGAGAGAGAGAGAGAGAGAGAGAGAGAGAGAGAGAGAGAGATGTAATGCATTGCTTCCATAAAACAGTTCAATTTGTAATTTCATCATTTATTTGAATTTTCATCTGTTTGTCTCTCAATTTAGCCATTTATCTTTCATCCAAATTACTGGTCTCTTTTTTTCCTTTGTTTCTTATTATCTTTCTTTTCTCGTTATCTTTCATTTCTTTCAAATGTGCACCATAATATTCTTTGGAAGCTTCTTGAATTCCAAGTCAGTGGCTCCCTTGGTAGTGGGCTTGTTCCATATGAACAGGGTTCTTCATCTTTTGAATAATAATAATAATAATAATAATAATAATAATAATAATAATAATAATAATAATAATAAAATAATAACTTCCGGAATAATAATAATAATAATAATAATAATAATAATAATAATAATAATAATAATAATAATAATAATAATAATAATAATAATAATAATAATAACTTCCAGATTAATAATAATGATAATAATAATAATAATAATAATAATAATAATAATAATAATGATAATATTAATGATAATAACAATAATAATAACTTCTAGAATAATAATAATAATAATAATAATAATAATAATAATAATAATAATAATAATAATACACCAGCATTTGCAGAATTGAGGACTAAATTTTATTTGTCGTCGTCCAGTCCAGGGTAGTTGATGGGAGGGTCCATTTTTCCCTAATTTTTATTTTTTCTAAATATATTATCTGACCTTCGTAGGATCCGGATATCCTGCTGCAAAGGGCGTGACCCGCCAGTTAAGAAGCTATGCTTGGTGAGCGACGAAAAACCACGGAGGGGTTCTTTCTGGATGACGTGTCACAAATTCCCGTTTTTAGTTCGACGGGAATTTTTGCTTGTTGTTTTGTTCGTTTGTTTCTTCTTCTTCTTCTTCTTCTTTCTTCTTCTTCTTCTTCTGCATATCTCTCTCTCTCTCTCTCAGTTTAGATCTCTCTCTCTCTCTCTCTCTCTCTCTCTCTCTCTCTTCTTCTCTCTTCTATCTCTTTAGATGCATCTCTCTCTCTCTCTCTCTCTCTCTCTCTCTCTCTCTCTCTCTCCTTTATATGGGTAATGTAATTTATTCAATTTGCTTCGTAAGTCGACTACCATTCGAGAATATACGTAAGGGATCTTAGCTCATGTTATCTTACTAAACAAGTATCTCTCTCTCTCTCTCTCTCTCTCTCTCTCCCCTTTATA
>NC_089747.1:39650820-39653320 GCF_040412425.1 Macrobrachium rosenbergii | reverse complement strand
TCAAGTAAGTGGCCCCTTTGGTGGTGGGCTTCTTCCATATGAATAGGGTTCATCTGAATAATAATAATAATAATAATAATAATAATAATAATAATAATAATAATAATAATAATAATAATAATAATAACTTCAACGTTAGCTGTTTAGTGGCAAAAAAAAAAAAAATTCTATTAATGCTCTTTCTGGCTGGATATATACAAAATTCCCTGTCAAAACTCCAGTAAAATAAAAAGATTTTGGACAAACTAGAAAATGCCTTGAACGATGAATCACAGAACGCAAATATTCTGTGAGATCTGGGAAGATATGTCGAAGGCACCATTTTTCCACTTGAGGAATTCAGATCAGTCCTGTTAGCTGGCGTGAAGTTGGTTCCTTAGTTCCGCGCAAGGACTCAGGCACAAAGAATGTCATTGAATCTTGTCTGTTGAATCTTGTCTTGTCAAGTCAAAGGAATGTCATTGAATCTTGTCTATTGAATCTTGTCTTGTAAAGTCAAAGAATGTCATTGAATCTTGTCTATTGAATCTTGTCTTGTCAAGTCAAAGGAATGTCATTGAATCTTGTCTATGGAATCTTGTCTTGTAAAGTCAAAGGAATGTCATTGAATCTTGTCTTGTAAAGTCAGAGAAACGTCATTGAATCTTGTCTATTGTCTTGTCTTGTCAAGTCAAAGGAATGTCATTGAATCTTGTCTATGGAATCTTGTCTTGTAAAGTCAAAGGAATGTCATTGAATCTTGTCTTGTAAAGTCAGAGAAACGTCATTGAATCTTGTCTTGTAAAGTCAAAGGAATGTCATTGAATCTTGTCTTGTAAAGTCAAAGGAATGTCATTGAATCTTGTCTTGTAAAGTCAAAGGAATGTCGTTGAATCTTGTTTTTTAAAGTCAAAGGAATGTCATTGAATCTTGTCTTTTAAAGTCAAAGGAATGTCATTGAATCTTGTCTTGTAAAGTCAAAGGAATTTCATTGAATCTGGTTTTGTAAAGTCAAAGGAATGCCGTTGAATCTTGTCTTTTAAAGTCAAAGGAATGTCATTGAATCTTGTCTTGTAGAGTCAAAGGAATGTCGTTGAATCTTGTCTTGTAAAGTCAAAGGAATGTCATTGATTCTTGTCTTGTAAAGTCAAAGGAATGTCATTGATTCTTGTCTTGTAAAGCCAAAGGAATGTCATTGAATCTTGTCTCGTAAAGTCAGAGAAACGTCATTGAATCTTGTCTCGTAAAGTCAGGGAAACGTCATTGAATCTTGTCTCGTAAAGTCAGAAAAACGTCATTGAATCTTGTCTTTTAAAGTCAAAGGAATGTCATTGAATCTTGTCTTGTAAAGTCAAAGGAATGTCATTGAATCTTGTCTCGTAAAGTCAGAGAAACGTCATTGAATCTTATTTTGTAAAGTCAAAGGAATGTCATTTTATAAAGTTAAAGGCTGGTAGTGTTTCGAACTTGAATCTCGTTCTGTTGAAGCTAGATGCTCTAATAATTGTATAAAGCTGTTTAGATTAAAATTCAGGTCCTTGTGAGTCTAGTAAACTGTATGGGAATGTATGTGATGTTCCTGTGTACATGCTATTTCTGTGTGTGACTGGATTATCCCAGATTATCCCGGATAATCCTTGTTTGTCTTTTATCATTCTTCCAAACAATTGAGCATCATCTGAACCCCGGCGATGCGTGGTAAATTTTTGATGGTAAATTTCCTGTGGTTTTTGCTTATGCAATGACCTCATAGGTCCCAGTGCTTGGCCAAAATTCTATATTCAGTTCAGTTCAATTCAATAAAGTAAATGACTCAGATGAATCTCTCTCTCTCTTCTCTCTCAATCAGTTCCTTATGTCATTGAATCCCCCGTGGTCCGTTCCCCCAGATCCCCGTCCCCTGTTTAAATTTTCGTTTGTTGCCAAACAACCAGAACATTTGGTTTGTGTTTTCATTTCAGTTCAACTAATTAAAATTTTTGGTTATTTTTAAATCTTAAAATTCCGTTAAAATCATTTTTGTATTTTATTTTATTGTATTATATTCAAATGTATTGCGTTTTTGTATTTTATTTTATTGTATTATATTCAAATGTATTGCGTGTTTGTATTTTATTTTATTGTATTATATTCAAATGTATTGTTAATGTTTATGGTTGAATTCTTGTCTTGTAAAGTCAAAACAGAATGTTATTACGGGATGCATTATTGTCTTGCCTAAAGTCAGAGAAAAAAACAACATTGAATGTAGTCTTTGTAAAGTCATCAATTACATTTTTGAACCTTGTCCGTATTCAGAGAAACTCAATATAATGCTGTATGTTGTCCCGTGAAAGTCAAACCAACGTCCAGTGGTGGCCTATTGTCTTTAAAGTCAAAGGAATGTCATTGAATCTTAAATAAAACTTGTAGAGTCAAGAGGGCTGCAATGTATGTTTGATGACTGGAGGGTCTTGATCAACATGTCAATTTGCAGCCCTTTCATTGAATCTGGTTTTGACAGAAAAAGTGCGGACAGGAA
>NC_089747.1:39628320-39648320 GCF_040412425.1 Macrobrachium rosenbergii | reverse complement strand
TCAGAGGTGCCTCACACTGAGGGACCTGGGGCAACCCGAACGAACTGTAAGGTCTGTAAGGTAAGGTCTCTCTCTCTCTCTTTCTCTCTCTCTCTATATATATCAGATTCCTCGTATCAGGCTTCAACAATGAGACTGCACGATTTTAAGAAGATTCCAGATTCTCTATTGTACATTGTATCACAAGAAGCTATCCGAGACGCCCATTTTCCAGGTAGGCTACTGGTGCACTCATTAGCGGCAGTTTCTTCCTTAGGGATGGGGGCGGGGGTTGGGGTTTAGCAGTGCCGTCGGTGGCCGGTATTAAAGTCAGAGGGGAAAAAAGTCACATTAATTTATGGTGGCCGGTCAAAAAGTCACGGGGGAAAAGTTCACAATATTTCTTGGGGGTCACTATCTAGGAAAGGTTATTGTGACTTTTTTTCCTGTGACTTTTTTTCCCTGTGACTTTTTACCCTGTGACTTCTTTTTTTACCTGGACTCCTGCCCTCAGTGCACCTCACGTTGTGCACTGTAGGCATTGCTTAAGGTTCCTTGTAGCGTCCATCCCAAAGGCCCCCTAGCTGCTATTATAACTCCATTCATTCATTTTACCGTACCTCCATTCAAATTCTCTTTCTCCCGTCTTACTTTCCTCAACCCTCTCCTAAAAACTGCGAAAGGTCTTCCTCCTGTCAAACCTTTCAAACCTTTCTAATCTCAATTTCCCTTTCAGCGCAGAGTGACCCTATCGTAGGCCCAGGGCTTGGCCTAAGTTCTGTCTTCTACTCTTTCCTACTCTCCTCTGTTCACTGTAGTTTCCTCCCTGGCTCTCCATTCGCTCCTATCAGTGGCAACTTGAGCAGGTTTTAAGTCCGTCCCAGGGTGGCTGGACGTCTTTGTGAGCTAGAGGCTCACCACAGAAGCCAAGAAACTTAAAAAAGTGACCGCTTGACTCCGCGCAGTCCACGTGTCTCGGGAACGGGTTTGGTTGACAGACCCAGCACCACAAAGATTCTGGCAGATAGCTTCGTTTTTACGAAGAAAACTGTGTTTCCAAGGAAACTGTACAAAAATTACTGCCAGATATCTTCGTTTTCACGAAGAAGATTATGTTTCCGTTAAATTATCCAGAGTTAAGTGTGTGTGTGTGTGTGTGCAATGTTTTCTAAACTCTCTGATATATTTTGAAAAACTTTCGGTCGAGTAAGCTCTGACATAAATCTGTACTTTTATTATTTTTTCGAGTGAACGCCATAATATTCTTTGGAAGCTTCTTGAATTTCAAGTCAGTGGCCTCTTTGGTGGGCTTGTTCTATATGAATAGGCTTCTTCATAATAATAATAATAATAATAATAATAATAATAATAATAATAATAATAATAATAATGTATATCAGTTCCACAACAATATTCAGTGGTGAATAATGTTGATTTTATGAAAACGTTACGAGAGCTGTCGAAGCCTGTCCTGGGTTCATCCTCAGTCTAACGAAAATCATCAACATCTTCAGTCTAACTAAAATCATCAACATTTTCAGTCTAACTAAAATCATCAGCATAGTCTAACTAAAATCATCAACATTTTCAGTCTAACCAAAATCATCAACATTTTCAGTCTAACTGAAATCATCAACATTTTCAGTCTAACCATCAACATTTTCAGTCTAACTAAAATCATCAACATTTTCAGTCTAACCAAAATCATCAACATTTTCAGTCTAACTGAAATCATCAACATTTTCAGTCTAACTAAAATCATCAACATTTTCAGTCTAACTAAAATCATCAACATCTTCAGTCTAACTAAAATCATCAACATTTTCAGTCTAACTGAAATCATCAACATTTTCAGTCTAACTAAAATCATCAACATTTTCAGTCTAAAATCATCAAAATTTTCAGTCTAACTGAAATCATCAACATTTTCAGTCTAACTAAAATCATCAACATTTTCAGTCTAACTGAAATCATCAACATTTTCAGTCTAACTAAAATCATCAACATTTTCAGTCTAACTGAAATCATCAACATTTTCAGTCTAACTGAAATCATCAACATTTTCAGTCTAACTGAAATCATCAACATTTTCAGTCCAACTAAAATCATCAATCCAAAAAATGTGATAAATATGTAAGCTCCACCAATGGTTCCATCCTTAAAACTGGAGCTTACAAATTTATTATATTTTCTTGTTCTGATGATTTTAGTTAGACCGAAGATAAAGAACAGAATTCAACACTGAATATTATTTGTGGACCTGATATACAGCATATCCCGTTCTCGATCTAGAGGAGAAAGACCTGCTAGTACTACTGCAATAATAATAATAATAATAATAATAATAATAATAATAATAATAATAATAATAATAATAATGCAACAGTAAGACGTTTGTCACCACGAGTGTTCGACAGAGTATCATAACAGCCCTCCCAGCGAAAGTAAATCATTCTAATTGAAGCGAAGAATCTATAGGAAAAGAAAGGCGACAGAGAGAGAGAGAGAGAGAGAGAGAGAGAGAGAGAGAGAGAGAGAGAGAGAGAGAGAGTCTGTGTATATAGTGATTATCGCATGGATGGAAAGGTACACCCACAGCCCCCCTACCCCCTACCCCACCAACGAACTCGGGGCTGAACCACACACACGTGTGCTCTTTGAACCCACAGAATCAAGTCTCCCTATTTTTTTTGTTAATTTGTTCCTTTGCTTCTCCATCTTTTAAGTAGATTTTTGTCTATCCTCTGTTCCTTAAATCACCTTTCACGTACCGATGACCATCTTTATTGATTGATTTATTTACTTATTTATTTTTATCAATCAACATCGACAAAACAGACTTGGTATCGCCTGCTGAATTTCTGGTAGGAGTTGGCAGCATACGCACCTTGGAGAAGGGTCCCCACCCTCCATCCAGCGGGGGAGGGAGGGGGTGGGGGGTGGGGACCTTAAGAGTATGAAAACAGTGAAGGTGCTCGGAGCGGTGAGAGAGAGAGAGAGAGAGAGAGAGAGAGAGAGAGAGAATGGTGTCTCTATAGAATCGTGATAGGTCTTACCTTGAGATTCTTGTCGTTATAAATCTTTTAGTTCTTCAGTAAGGTCTAAGATTTTGCTGAGAGAGAGAGAGAGAGAGAGAGAGAGAGAGAGAGAGAGAGAGAGAGAGAGAGAGAGATTGTTCAGAATCGAAGATACAAAACTTTCGAGGAATCGTATTGAATAATTCTTGCGGATATTAAGTTTAAATATATATATATATATATATATATATATATATATATATATATATATATATATATATATATATATATATATATTAAATTGAATATAAGTAATAATAATAATATTATGATTATTATATGAGCTCAATAATTGCCATATCTACCATTAAATATAACAAACATATAGTTAACAACATTAATATTATGAAAATAGTATATGATCTCGATAACTGTCGTATCTACGATAACTCTCTCGGCAATGGCGTCTACAACGGGTTTTCAGATCATCGAAGATTTATCAAATCTCAAATATCTGACGGTGCGATTTACCTTCTCGTCGATTAAAAATACATTCAGTAAATACGTCAGTTTCGAATCCTCTTCTACAAACAAACAAACAAAGACACAAACAGAATTTCCTTAGCAATGAGATTGATAACTAGAGGGTTCAACTTCCTCCGGTTTTACTCTGGCATGGAAAGGTTGGTGTTATCGTACACCGCCAACCAATTTGTTAGCATCGGCGATGTCAGTCTGCTTGTGCGCCTCGCCCGCTCGGAGAGAGAGAGAGAGAGAGAGAGAGAGAGAGAGAGAGAGAGAGTTAATGTGTATGTTAGAGAGTTTGTTAATGAGAGAGAGAGAGAGAGAGAGAGAGAGAGAGAGAGAGAGAGAGAGAGAGGTTTGTTAATGTGTGTGTGACAGAGAGAGAGAAAGAGAGAGAGAGAGAGAGGTTTGTTAATGTGTGTGTGACAGAGAGAGAGAGAGAGAGAGAGAGAGAGAGAGAGAGAGTTTGTTAATGTGTGTGTGACAGAGAGAGAGAGAGATAGATTTATGTATGAGAGAGAGAGAGAAAGAGGTTTATGTATGAGAGAGAGAGAGAGAGAGAGAGAGAGAGAGAGAGAGAGAGAGAGAGAGAGAGGCTTATGTATGAAAGAGAGAGAGAGAGAGAGATTTATGTATGAGAGAGAGAGAGAGAAAGAGGTTTATATATATGAGAGAGAGAGAGAGAGAGAGAGAGAGAGAAGAGAGAGAGAGAGAGAGAGAGAGATTTATGTATGAGAGAGAGAGAGAGAGAGAGAGAGATGTATATATATAGAGAGAGAGAGAGAGAGGTTTATATATATATGAGAGAGAGAGAGAGAGAGTCTATGTATGAGAGAGAGAGAGAGCTCTATGTATGTGAGTGTGTGTGTGTGTGTGTGTGAGAGAGAGAGAGAGCTCTATGTAAGAGAGAGAGAGAGAGAGAGAGAGAGAGAGAGAGAGAGAGAGAGAGAGAGAGCACTACGCACTACGCACAGCCCGATTACCCGGCAGCGCAGTCACCTCACGGGCGGGTTACCCGAATCTATGACGTCAAAGAACGCATGACCTGCGACGCCACGGAATGCGTAACCTACGACACCCACCGGGGAATGCGTAACCTACGACACCCACCGGGGAATGCGTAACCCAAGAAAGAAATGTACAATAGCGCAACCTACTGTATGTCCCCTTTCCTGCTAAAAAATAATGATATCATATTATCCCCATAAGACCTGCTGCCCGCGTCGCCTGGTCTAATTTGTGTTCCTCACATTCAACAGTGATCGGTTTCTGTGTTGATTTTGTCAGCCGTAGTATTTTTTTTCTGAACACTTTAATTATCTATGGAGATGTCGGTTTTGGGTTCGAATGGCGGGGGGAGAGAGAGAGAGAGAGAGAGAGAGAGAGAGAGAGAGAGAGAGAGAGAGAGAGAGAGAGAGAGAGAATGCCTAAACATTCACAGGTTAGTGGTTACGTTTGTAACAGAGATTAATCAAGAACTTGCTATAGTACTTTCGCACATGAGAGAGAGAGAGAGAGAGAGAGAGAGAGAGAGAGAGAGAGAGGTTTGTGAATTTGTTTGTGTGTGAGGGAGAGAGAAAGAGAGAGAGAGAGGTTTACGTATGTGTGTGTGTGTGTATGAGAGAGAGAGAGAGAGAGAAAGAGGTTTATGTATGAGAGAGAGAGAACTTTATGTATGTGATTGTGTGTGTGTGTGTGTATGAGAGAGGGGTTTATGTATGTGTATGTTTGAGAGAGAGAGAGAGAGAGAGAGAGAGAGAGAGAGAGAGAGAGAGAGAGAGAGAGAGAGAGCCCAAACGGCCACAGCTCAGTGGTTACGTTTGTAACAGGGGTTAATCAACACTTGTCTGGCCATCACGAGAAGAGAGAGAGAGAGAGAGATCCGTTAAATCTGAACTACCGACACGGTGTCTGGCCATCAAAATAACGAAAAAGGATTATATGATCCGTGACATCTGAACAGTCGAGACAAGGTCAAACAAAATAAGAAAAAGGTTTGAATTGCGTTTTATCGAACTCTTTTACTTTTTTTTTTTTTTGATTTTCAAAAAATAGTTTGAAATCGGTTTTACTTACCTATTTTTTTTTTTTTTTAACTTTTATTTTCAAAAAGACTTTATAACTTATATATACATACTTTTATATATAGTATATATATATATAAATGTATGTATATAAATAAATAAATAAATATATATATATATATAGTATATATATATATATATATATATATATATATATATATATATATATATATATATATATATATATATATATATATATATATATATATATGTAATGTGTGTGTATGTATGTATATATATATACATGCATACATACACACACAGAAGACAAAGAGAACCAAGGGATGCTGAAGATGGTATATTTTGCAAACTAGTTTTCCCGGAGTTCACAAAAAAAAAAGCTTCGGACCTTCTTGCATTCTGGGGCGTTTTCCTTGGACGGGCACCAAGGGCATTGCCTGCGGGCACGGGTCTTATAGAGGCAAATTTGGAAGGAGAGAGAGAGAGAGAGAGAGAGAGAGAGAGAGAGAGAGAGAGAGAGAGAGAGCCTCAACAAACCATATCCTTTGAATGTCAAAAAAAAAAAAATGTGACGTTTGACATTCGAGAAACACATAGATACGAAACAGAATTCACCTATTTTATTTATTTATATGATCTCAGAGACACAAAGTCTTCTCTCTGCTCTTAAAAGAATATGCTTTTATTACCTTTATGATGAGAAATAAAAGGCGAATGAATTTCTTTTTATTGAGAGATAAAAGACAAATGAATTTCATTTTAATGAGAAGTCAAAGAAAAATGAATTTTTATTTAATAAAGAAATAAAAGACGAATGAATTTCTTTTTTAATGAGAAATAAAAGACGAATGAATTTCTTTTTAATGAGAAATAAAATAAAAATTTTTATTTAATAAAAAGTAAAAGACGAATGAATTTCTTTTTAATGAGAAATAAAAGCAAAAACGGATCTTATTTCATAAAAAAATAAAAGAAAAGCGAATTCCTTTTCCATGAGAAATAAAAGAAAAAACGAATTATTATTTAATAAAAAAATAAAAGAAAAACGAATTCCTTTTTAATGACAAATAAAGGCAAAAAAGAATTTCTATTTAATAAAAAAAAAAATAAAAGAAAAACGAATTCCTCTTTCATGAGAAAAAAAAAATGCAAAACGAACTTCACTTTTTACGTCATTTCTCGGCGAATATCAACTGCGCCATTTAGTACGATTTTTTATCATCTCTCTCTCTCTCTCTCTCTCTCTCTCTCTCTCTCTCTCTCTCTCTCTCTCTCTCTCTTCTTTAGCGCCCTTATCATCATTCCCCGTGGCTATCCGCTGCCACTTTTTTCCTACTTTCGCGTGGACACCCTCTGGGTGGGTGTGCTGGGTGTGAGGGGGGGTTGGGTGTGTGTCTGAAGAACGCTGACTCACTCTTGGGTCCGGCAGGAGAGCAATGAATTCTACCTAAGCCTTGACAGCATGTAAATGAATAAATAATGAGTGAGGGTGAGAGATGAATAGCTTATTGTTTTACTCTCTCTCTCTCTCTCTCTCTCTCTCTCTCTCTCTCTCTCTCTCTATATATATATATATATATATATATATATATATTATTTTTATAAATAAAAATATATATATTGCTTACATCTATATATAAACATGTATATAACTCATATATATGTATATATATATTTATATATAAATATACTGTATATATATAAATATACTAAATATAAATCTCTCTCTCTCTCTCTCTCTCTCTCTCTCTCTCTCTCTCTCTCTCTCTCTCTTCTCTGGCAAAACTCCTGACGCCTCCATCGTGCTTTTTACAGTCTCTCGGAGCAACAAATAACATAGCTATACAGTAATAATCCCATGTTTGCTTCTCCGTAAGCCGACAGCTGTTTCGACTATCGATGGTCATCTTCAGGGCTGCCGAGTACCACCAAAAAATTCATCAAAACGCTTTGAGTTAAGGATGAAACTTTTTGAAGATTCGAAAATTCACGCTGATATTCATAGCGTTGAATAGTGAATAACAGACAGATACACATTTATATACAAATTATATATATTTTATATTATATATATAATTTTATATAATATATATATATATATATATATATATATATATATATATATATATATATATATATATAGATATATATATATACACAGAGAGAGAGAGAGAGAGAGAGAGAGAGAGAGAGAGAGAACGAGAGAGAGAGAAGAGTGCTTGTCGCTTAATCTTTGCTTTTATCAGTCACCTGTGTGACACACCTGTGAACACTTGTTGGTTGGGGACCTTTTGCGCATTTTATTTATAAGCCTTAGAGGGGAGGCTTCATGCGCTAACCACCTGGCCTTCGGAGAATAATTTTGGGGTGAAGTTGCCACATCCTCATATCTTTCTCCGTCCTAGTTACGACCCACAACAGTCGACTAATTGCCGGTTGGAACATTCACTGATACATGGCCCGGGGATGTTTCATAAGAACTCTTATTATTATTATTATTATTATTATTATTATTATTATTATTATTATTATTATTATTATTATTATTCTTTTTTTACTGTAACTCCGTCCATATTCCCTTTCTGCCATCTTGCTAATAAGTCCCAGCGCTTGGCTTATGGAGTAAAATTCTACATTCTCTTGTCTTATTTAATCTCTCTCTCTCTCTCTCTGTCTCTCTCTCTGTCTCTCTCTCTCTCTCTCTCTCTCTCTCTCTCTCCTTCAGAGAGAGAGAGAGAGAGAGAGAGAGAGAGTAACAGTGTTGCCAGATTATCGAACAACGTTCATCCTCGAGTTGACGGAAATATTTCCACCAGCATTTTGTACTCACATTATTCTCACTTTATCCTCACTTTATTCTCACTTTATTCTCACGTACGTTTCGATAAATTTAGTCCGAGTGTTGCCGTTTTATAGAGTATATGTTTTATTTTTTCTTCGTACTGTTTTGCCTAGTTCGTGGAGTACATGTCAATTGGGGACAAATGTTGCCATTGTGTAGAATATGTCATATTTTATTTTTCCTCGTAATATTGTCAGTACGTCGAATGCGTTTTTTTCGTGTTACACACACGGATATATATATACAGTATATATATATACACACACACACACACACACACACACACACACACATATATATATATATATATATATATATATATATATATATATATATATATTATTTGTACGGCCATGCATAAATAAAATCACATTCACTCACTATCCCACAAAGCATGGCTCTATGCAACCCTCCATTTCTTCTCTAGGCTTTAGGAACCCTTTTCCTCTTCTGTAGAACCACTGGTTCTATCCTATCCCACAAAGCACGGCTCCAAGCAACCCTCCATATCTTCTCAAGGCTTTAGCAACCCTTTTCCTCTTCTGTGGAACCACTGGTTCTATCCTATCCCACAAACATGGCTCTAGCAACCCTCCATCCCTTCTCTAGGCTTTAGGAACCCTTTTCCTCTTCTGTAGAACCACTGGTTCTATCCTATCCCACAAAGCACGGCTCCAAGCAACCCTCCATATCTTCTCAAGGCTTTAGCAACCCTTTTCCTCTTCTGTAGAACCACTGGTTCTATCCTGTCCCACAAAGCATGGATCTAAGCAACCCTCCATATCTTCTCTAGGCTTTAGCAACCCTTTTCCTCTTCTGTAGAACCACTGGTTCTATCCTGTCCCACAAAGCATGGATCTAAGCAACCCTCCATATCTTCTCTAGGCTTTAGCAACTCTTTTCCTCTTCTGTTGAACCACTGGTTCTATCCTGTCCCACAAAGCATGGATCTAAGCAACCCTCCATATCTTCTCAAGGCTTTAGCAACCCTTTTCCTCTTCTGTAGAACCACTGGTTCTATCCTGTCCCACAAAGCATGGCTCTAAGCAACCCAACACATCTTCTCTAGGCTTTAGCAACTCTTTTCCTCTTCTGTAGAACCACTGGTTCTATCCTGTCCCACAAAGCATGGATCTAATCTTCTCTAGGCAAACCCTCCATATCTTCTCAAGGCTTTAGCAACCCTTTTCCTCTTCTGTAGAACCACTGGTTCTATCCTGTCCCACAAAGCATGGATCTAAGCAACCATCCATATCTTCTCTAGGCTTTAGCAACTCTTTTTTTCTTCTGTAGAACCACTGGTTCTATCCTGTCCCACAAAGCATGGATCTAAGCAACCCTCCATATCTTCTCTAGGCTTTAGCAACTCTTTTCCTCTTCTGTAGAACCACTGGTTCTATCCTGTCCCACAAAGCATGGATCTAAGCAACCCTCCATATCTTCTCTAGGCTTTAGCAACCCTTTTCCTCTTCTGTAGAACCACTGGTTCTATCCTGTCCCACAAAGCATGGATCTAAGCAACCCTCCATATCTTCTCTAGGCTTTAGCAACTCTTTTTCCTCTTCTGTGGAACCACTGGTTCTAACCACTGGTTCTATCCTATCCCAGAAAGCAAGGCTCCAAGCAACCCTCCATATCTTCTCAAGGCTTTAGCAACCCTTTTCCTCTTCTGTAGAACCACTGGTTCTATCCTGTCCCACAAAGCATGGATCTAAGCAACCCTCCATATCTTCTCTAGGCTTTAGCAACTCTTTTCCTCTTCTGTTTTTCTTCTGTAGAACCACTGGTTCTATCCTGTCCCACAAAGCATGGATCTAAGCAACCCTCCATATCTTCTCAAGGCTTTAGCAACTCTTTTCCTCTTCTGTAGAACCACTGGTTCTATCCTGTCCCACAAAGCATGGATCTAAGCAATCCTCCATATCTTCTCTAGGCTTTAGCAACTCTTTTCCTCTTCTGTAGAACCACTGGTTCTATCCTGTCCCACAAAGCATGGATCTAAGCAACCCTCCATATCTTCTCTAGGCTTTAGCAACTCTTTTCCTCTTCTGTAGAACCACTGGTTCTATCCTGTCCCACAAAGCATGGATCTAAGCAATCCTCCATATCTTCTCTGGGCTTTAGGAACCCTTTTCCTCTTCTGTAGAACCACTGGTTCTATCCTATCCCAGAAAGCACGGCTCCAAGCAACCCTCCATATCTTCTCAAGGCTTTAGCAACCCTTTTCCTCTTCTGTAGAACCACTGGTTCTATCCTATCCCAGAAAGCACGGCTCCAAGCAACCCTCCATATCTTCTCAAGGCTTTAGCAACCCTTTTCCCTTTCTGTAGAACCACTGGTTCTATCCTATCCCAGAAAGCATGGCTCTAAGCAACCCTCCATATCTTCTCTAGGCTTTAGGAACCCTTTTTTTCTTCTGTGGAACCACTGGTTCTATCCTATCCCACAAAGCTTGGCTCTAAGCAACCCTCCATATCTTCTCTAGGCTTTAGGAACCCTTTTTTTCTTCTGTGGAACCACTGGTTCTATCCTATCCCAGAAAGCATGGCTCTAAGCAACCCTCCATATCTTCTCTAGGCTTTAGGAACCCTTTTCCCCTTCTGTAGAACCACTGGTTCTATCCTATCCCAGAAAGCATGGCTCTAAGCAACCCTCCATATCTTCTCAAGGCTTTAGCAACCCTTTTCCCCTTCTGTAGAACCACTGGTTCTATCCTATCCCAAAAAGCATGGATCTAAGCAACCCTCCATATCTTCTCTAGGCTTTAGGAACCCTTTTCCTCTTCTGTAGAACCACTGGTTCTATCCTATCCCAAAAAGCATGGCTCTAAGCAACCCTCCATATCTTCTCTTGGCTTTAGGAACCCTTTTCCTCTTCTGTAGAACCACTGGTTCTATCCTATCCCAGAAAGCATGGCTCTAAGCAACCCTCCATATCTTCTCTAGGCTTTATGAACCCTTTTTTTCTTCTGTGGAACCACTGGTTCTATCCTATCCCAGAAAGCATGGCTCCAAGCAACCCTCCATATCTTCTCTAGGCTTTAGGAACCCTTTTTTTCTTCTGTGGAACCACTGGTTCTATCCTGTCCCAGAAAGCATGGCTCCAAGCAACCCTCCATATCTTCTCTAGGCTTTAGGAACCCTTTTTTTCTTCTGTAGAACCACTGGTTCTATCCTATCCCAGAAAGCATGGCTCTAAGCAACCCTCCATATCTTCTCTTGGCTTTAGGAACCCTTTTCCTCTTCTGTAGAACCACTGGTTCTATCCTATCCGACAAAGCATGGCTCTAAGCATCCCTCCATATCTTCTCTAGGCTTTAGGAACCCTTTTTTTCTTCTGTGGAACCACTGGTTCTATCCTATCCCAGAAAGCATGGCTCTAAGCAACCCTCCATGTCTTCTCTAGGCTTTAGCAACCCTTTTCCCCTTCTGTAGAACCACTGGTTCTATCCTATCCCAAAAAGCATGGATCTAAGCAACCCTCCATATCTTCTCTAGGCTTTAGGAACCCTTTTCCCCTTTTGTAGAACCACTGGTCCTATCCTATCCCAGAAAGCATGGCTCCAAGCAACCCTCCATATCTTCTCTAGGCTTTAGGAACCCTTTTCCTCTTCTGTAGAACCACTGGTTCTATCCTATCCCACAAAGCATGGCTCTAAGCAACCCTCCATATCTTCTCTAGGCTTTAGGAACCCTTTTTTTCTTCTGTGGAACCACTGGTTCTATCCTATCCCACAAAGCATGGCTCCGAGCAACCCTCCATATCTTCTCTAGGCTTTAGGAACCCTTTTCCTCTTCTGTGGAACCACTGGTTCTATCCTATCCCACAAAGCATGGCTCTAAGCATCCCTCCATATCTTCTCTAGGCTTTAGGAACCCTTTTCCTCTTCTGTGGAACCACTGGTTCTATCCTATCCCACAAAGCATGGCTCTAAGCATCCCTCCATATCTTCTCTAGGCTTTAGGAACCCTTTTGTTCTTCTGTGGAACCACTGGTTCTATCCTATCCCACAAAGCATGGCTCTAAGCATCCCTCCATATCTTCTCTAGGCTTTGGAACCCTTTTTTTCTTCTGTGGAACCACTGGTTCTATCCTATCCCACAAAGCATGGCTCTAAGCATCCCTCCATATCTTCTCTAGGCTTTAGGAACCCTTTTCTCTTCTGTGGAACCACTGGTTCTATGCTATCCCACAAAGCATGGCTCTAAGCATCCCTCCATTTCTTCTCTAGGCTTTAGGAACCCTTTTCCTCTTCTGTGGAACCACTGGTTCTATCCTATCCCACAAAAGCATGGCTCTAAGCATCCCTCCATATCTTCTCTAGGCTTTAGGAACCCTTTTCCTCTTCTTTGGAACCACTGGTTCTATCCTATCCCACAAAGCATGGCTCTAAGCATCCCTCCATATCTTCTCTAGGCTTTAGGAACCCTTTTCCTCTTCTGTGGAACCACTGGTTCTATCCTATCCCACAAAGCATGGCTCTAAGCATCCCTCCATATCTTCTCTAGGCTTTAGGAACCCTTTTTTTCTTCTGTGGAACCACTGGTTCTATCCTATCCCACAAAGCATGGCTCTAAGCATCCCTCCATTTCTTCTCTAGGCTTTAGGAACCCTTTTGTTCTTCTGTGGAACCACTGGTTCTATCCTATCCCAGAAAGCATGGCTCTAAGCATCCCTCCATTTCTTCTCTAGGCTTTAGGAACCCTTTTTGTTCTTCTGTGGAACCACTGGTTCTATCCTATCCCAGAAAGCATGGCTCTAAGCATCCCTCCATTTCTTCTCTGGGCTTTAGGAACCCTTTTCCTCTTCTGTGGAACCACTGGTTCTATCCTATCCCAAAATCCTATCCCAAAAAAAGCATGGCTCTAAGCATCCCTCCATTTCTTCTCTAGGCTTTAGGAACCCTTTTGTTCTTCTGTGGAACCACTGGTTCTATCCTATCCCAGAAAGCATGGCTCTAAGCATCCCTCCATTTCTTCTCTAGGCTTTAGGAACCCTTTTCCTCTTCTGTGGAACCACTGGTTCTATCCTATCCCAAAAAGCATGGCTCTAAACATCCCTCCATATCTTCTCTAGGCTTTAGGAACCCTTTTCCTCTTCTGTGGAACCACTGGTTCTATCCTATCCCAGAAAGCATGGCTCTAAGCATCCCTCCATTTCTTCTCTAGGCTTTAGGAACCCTTTTCCTCTTCTGTGGAACCACTGGTTCTATCCTATCCCAAAAAGCATGGCTCTAAGCATCCCTCCATTTCTTCTCTAGGCTTTAGGAACCCTTTTCCTCTTCTGTAGAACCACTGGTTCTATCCTATCCCAGAAAGCATGGCTCTAAGCATCCCTCCATTTCTTCTCTAGGCTTTAGGAACCCTTTTCCTCTTCTGTAGAACCACTGGTTCTATCCTATCCCACAAAGCATGGCTCTAAGCAACCCTCCATATCTTCTCTAGGCTTTAGCAACTCTTTTCCTCTTCTGTGGAACCACTGGTTCTATCTTATCCCACAAAGCATGGCTCTAAGCAACCCTCCATATCTTCTCAAGGCTTTAGGAACCCTTTTCCTCTTCTGTGGAACCACTGGTTCTATCCTATCCCACAAAGCATGGCTCTAAGCAACCCTCCATATCTTCTCAAGGCTTTAGGAACCCTTTTCCTCTTCTGTAGAACCACTGGTTCTATCCTATCCCACAAAGCATGGCTCTAAGCAACCCTCCATATCTTCTCTAGGCTTTAGCAACTCTTTTCCTCTTCTGTGGAACCACTGGTTCTATCCTATCCCACAAAGCATGGCTCTAAGCAACCCTCCATATCTTCTCTAGGCTTTAGGAACCCTTTTGTTCTTCTGTGGAACCACTGGTTCTATCCTATCCCAGAAAGCATGGCTCCAAGCAACCCTCCATATCTTCTTTAGGCTTTAGGAACCCTTTTCCTCTTCTGTAGAACCACTGGTTCTATCCTATCCCACAAAGCATGGCTCTAAGCAACCCTCCATATCTTCTCTAGGCTTTAGCAACCCTTTTCCCCTTCTGTAGAACCACTGGTTCTATCCTATCCCAAAAAGCATGGATCTAAGCAACCCTCCATATCTTCTCTAGGCTTTAGGAACCCTTTTCCCCTTCTGTAGAACCACTGGTTCTATCCTATCCCAGAAAGCATGGCTCTAAGCAACCTTCCATATCTTCTCAAGGCTTTAGGAACCCTTTTCCCCTTCTGTAGAACCACTGGTTCTATCCCATCCCACAAAGCATGGCCCTAGCAACCCTCGTATTCACTAGGACCTCTGTCGCTAGTGCACCCTTCCAAAGTGAAAATTACGAGCTGCGTACACACCCCCAACTGCTGTTGTCACCTCGGCTACTGGTTTTAAGCTACCCCACAGCAATTATAGAGCGCGTTCGGTCACCACGATCCTCCGCTGCGGTTGACGACGCAGCGGCGTTTGATAAATCTCCAGTGGATATATTTCCCCCTTTGACGTAAAGTGCGATAACTCACAGTAATCTGTGTGGTTCGAGACTTCCTGTGGTTGGTGCAGCAGGTTTCGGAATTCCGAATTCTCTGTCCGTGTGTAGTTTTTGTTTTTGTTTATTTTTTTTTTTTTTTTCTCGCTATTTTTATTTTTGCTTCGGTTGCTCTGGAATAAGGATGAGCAGAGGGAGGGTAATGTGTTTGCATGTATATATGTGTATATATATATATATATATATATATATATATATATATATATATATATATATATATATATATATATATATATATATATAATATGTGCGTGTGTGTGTGTGTGTATTAATTACTCTTTCTCCTCCATCTCTATGTATGTATATAATACATACATACATAAGTGTATATATATGTATTTATACATATATATAGATATACATATATATGTAAATAAATGTATAAATGCATACATGCACACACGCACACGTAAACATATGCATATATATGTTTAACGAGATAATACAGGGTCAAGTATTGTGACCTTCTCTGTTTGTAGCCAGGCAGTGGCTCTGTTTAAGTCATGACATTTGAGGTTATATACTACCTTCTCTCCTAGTGTGAAACTTTTGAGCTCAGTCGGGAAAGCAGATTCAAGTGTCATTAAATGAATGCTATATATATATATATATATATATATATATATATATATATATATATATATATATATATATATATATATATATATATATATCAGCCTTGTAAAATATTTGTTAAGAAATGTAATGCAATGAGATAAAGACTGAAAAACACTGCAATCACACCAAGCCCTGTTCATTTTGAGAGGTTCCTGGGCTTTTCAAGATGGCCGCAGGGCCCTGCAGCGCCGCCCTGGTGGAACACCGCCGAACTGTGTAGTGCATGTATGCAGATAGCAACTCTAGTTATTACTGATCCTCAGTGGGACCATTAAGAAAGGCGATGTAAACAAATTTGTTCACTTTTGAATAAGAAATGCTCTTCAAATGGTAACTTAATGAGTCATTCTATTAAGAAATGCGACATAAACAAATATGTTTACTTTTGAATGAGAAATGTGCTTCAAATGGGAACTTAACGAGTTATTCTATTAAGAAATGCGATGTAAACAAGTGTGTTCACTTTTGAATGAGAAATGTGATCAAATGGGAACTTAACGAGTCATTCTATTAAGGAATGCGACATAAACAAATATATTCACTTTTGAATAAGAAATGCACTTCAACTGGGAACTCAGTGAGCCATTCTATTAAGAAATGTGACGTAAACAAATATATTAACTTTTGAATAAGAAATGCGCTTCAAAAGGGAACTTGAGTCATTCTATTAAGAAATGTGACATAAACAAATATATTCATTTTTGAATAAGAAATGCGCTTTAGATGGGAACTCAACGAGTCATTCTATTAAGAAACGCGACGTAAACAAATATATTCACTCTTGAATAAAAGATGCGCTTCAAATGGGAACCTAACGAGTCATTCTATTAAGAAATGCGACGTAAAAAAATATATTCACTTTTGAATAAGAAATGCGCTTCAAATGGGAACCTAACGAGTCATTCTATTAAGAAATGCAACGTAAAAAAATATATTCACTTTTGAATAAGAAATGCGCTTCAAATGGGAACCTAACGAGTCATTCTATTTAGAAATGGGACGTAAACAAGTATATTCACTTTTGAATAAGAAATGCATTTCAAATGGGAACTTAACGAGTCATTCTATTAAGAAATGCGATGTAAACAAATATATTCACTTTTAAATAAGAAATGCGCTTCAAATGGGAACTTAACGAGTCATTCGATTAAGAAATGCGACGTAAACAAATATATTCACTTTTGAATAAGAAATGCGCTTCAAATGGGAACTTTGAAATAGAAATGAGATTCAAATGGGAACTTTATGAGTCATTCTATTGAGAAATGCGACGTGAACAAATATATTCATTTTTGAATCAGAAATGCGCTTCAAATGGGAACTTAACTAGCCATTCTATTAAGAAATGCAAAGTAAACAAATATGTTCACTTTTGAATAAGAAATGCGCTTCAAATGGGAACCTAACGAGTCATTCTATTTAGAAATGGGACGTAAACAAGTATATTCACTTTTGAATAAGAAATGCATTTCAAATGGGAACTTAACGAGTCATTCTATTAAGAAATGCGATGTAAACAAATATGTTCACTTTTGAATAAGAAATGCGCTTGAAATGGGAACCTAACGAGTCATTCTATTAAGAAACGCGATGTAAACAAATATATTCACTTTTGAATAAGAAATGCGCTTCAAATGGGAACTTAACGAGTCATTCGATTAAGAAACGCGACGTAAACAAATATATTCACTTTTGAATAAGAAATGCGCTTCAAATGGGAACTTTGAAATAGAAATGAGATTCAAACGGGACCCTAACGAGTCATTCTATTAAGAAATGCAACGCCAACAAATGTGTTCATTCTTGAATGAGGACTGCACGAACCAGCCCATTAAGAAATGCGACGTAAGCAAGCAAATAGCAGAAGCGTCGTGGGATCTTACACCTGCGCAAAAACACCTGTGATCGTATACGCTCTAATTCACGTTCCCGTGAAGGGGAATAAGACAAATCGGATAAAAATAGAAATCTGGCACTAAATGAATGCGAATACTTCTCGCTAACTAGACCGTCAAGACCCGACGTTTCCGACACAGCTCTCAGTCGGCAAATTCACGGCTCACTAAGCTTCCTCCCCCCCCCCCCGCAACTTTTTATTTTATAAAAGATTTTCGATGCCGCTTAAACTTGAACCATTCGCCGAACGATGGAATTAAGTCATTAAGTCATTGGCGACGGGGAAATCTAGACTTTTATCAGCCTATAAAGAGATGGTTTTTTATTCTTTCTGAAAAGAAAACTATTGTGCCGGCTTTATCTGTCCGTCCGCACTTTTTCAGTCCGCCCTCAGATCTTAAACACTCCTGGGGCTAGAGGGCTGCAAATTGGTATGTTGATCATCCACCCTCCAGTCATCAAACATACCAAATTGCAGCCCTCTAGCCTCAGTAGTTTTTATTTTATCTAAGGTTAAAGATAAAATATCCATCACTAATATCTTCATATTTATCAGCTCTCCATATTTTCCATATTTTTCCAACGTAATCACTGTATCATACTTGGCCGTCGGGACTGGCCATTGCCTGGACAGGTTACCAGCAACGGATGAATCCTTACTTGGGAAAAACACTTTTTCTCATTGATATTTGAAGGAGTAATATTAATCACGCACTTCTCCTACTGCCTACGATATAACTGTCGGTCAATCTCTGTCATTTGATAGATTTTCAATCAGTGATTTTATTTTGGTGCATGAAGTTTATGTCGTTTTTGCTAAATGCTCCCGTTATTATTATTATTATTATTATTATTATTATTATTATTATTATTATTATTATTATTATTATTATTATTATTATTATTATTATTATTATTATTATTATTATTATTATTATTTTGTTGAATATGATGGCAGCCTTGGTTGCATTAATCTTGTAGCTTACTCGTTCAACTCTTCTAATCAGTCTTTCTTCACTAACAGAATTAAGTAAAATGCCGAAGTTCATTTTACTTAATTCTGTTAGTGAAGAAGAAAAAAGACTAATTAGCAGAGCTGAACGAATAATGTACAAGATTAATGCAACCAAGGTTGCCATCATATTCAGCAAAACATGTTTGAAAGAGGGCCTATACCCGAACTATTATTATTATTATTATTATTATTATTATTATTATTATTATTATTATTATTATTATTATTATTATTATTATTATTATTATTATTATTATTATTATTATTATTATTATTATTATTATTATTATTATTATTATTATTATTATTATTATTCAGAGATGAACCCTACTCAAATGGAACAAGGCCATCACTAAAGGGGCCACTTACTTGAAATTCAAGCTTCCAAAGATTATTATTATTATTATTATTATTATTATTATTATTATTATTATTATTATTATTATTATTATTTGAAATTTTAGCTTCCAAAGATTATTATTATTATTATTATTATTATTATTATTATTATTATTATTATTATTATTATTCAGAAGATGAAGAGCCCTATTCATATGGAACAAACCCACCACGAAAGGGGCCACTGACTTGAAATTCAAGAGGCTTCCGAAGAACATTAAGGTATATTCATTAGGAAGAAAAGTAAGAGGAAGTAAAGGAAAATACAGGAAGATTCAAAAGGTACACCCCAAATGTTCAGCCAAATCGATCTGTCAGATGATCAATTTTCAGTCAGTGATTTGATTTATGGACAGAAAATTTACAGATAATGAATTTTCAATCAGTGATTTGATTTATGGACAGAAAATTTACGTCGTCCTCGACAAACACTCTCATTATAGGCAGTGATTGGTTGATTGATTTTTGGCTATTGAAACTGGCGTCACAGCGATTATAGGCAGTGGTCGAGTGACCTATATTTAGGCAATTAAAGGTCGATTGGAATAGGTTAGGGTAATTCATTTTTTTATTAATTTTTTTTTTAAATTTTTTTAGTTTAGTTAGAATTTTTAAAATTCTGTTGCAAAATGATTTTTTTTTGGCGGCTAATGCTAGCGCAATATTCCGTACTTTCACATGACCTTCAGATTTATTATCTCTCTCTCTCTCTCTCTCTCTCTCTCTCTCTCTCTCTCTCTCTCTCTCTCTCTCTCTCTCTCTCTCTCATTATCTTAGGAATATTTTAACATACCACCTCGTTTTTAATTTTGTTTCAAACGGCCCTTTCTTATCTGATTTAATAATAATAATAATAATAATAATAATAATAATAATAATAATAATAATAATAATAATAATAATAATAATAATTTGCTTTTTCCATTGTGATGTGTTAAATATGTTATTATTATTATTATTATTATTATTATTATTATTATTATTATTATTATTATTATTATTATTATTCAGAAGATGAACCTTATTCATATGGAACAAACCATTGATTGAAACTCAAGCTTCCAAATATTATTATTATTATTATTATTATTATTATTATTATTATTATTATTATTATTATTATTATTATTATTCGTAATACATTCACACA
>NC_089747.1:39555820-39620820 GCF_040412425.1 Macrobrachium rosenbergii | reverse complement strand
CTGTTCTATTCCGGTCTATTCTGTTCTATTCTGTTCTATTCTGGTCTGTTCTGTTCTGTTCTATTCCGGTCTATTCTGTTCTATTCTGGTCTATTCTGTTCTATTCTGGTCTGTTCTGTTCTGTTCTGTTCTATTCCGGTCTATTCTGTTCTATTCTGGTCTATTCTATTCTATTCTGTTCTGTTCTATTTTGTTCTATTCTGGTCTATTCTGTTTTGTTCTGTTCTGTTCTGTTCTATTCCGGTCTATTCTGTTGTATTCTGGTCTGTTCTGTTCTGTTCTGTTCTATTCCGGTCTATTCTGTTCTATTCTGGTCTGTTCTATTCTGTTCTGTTCTGTTTTGTTCTATTCTGGTCTATTCTGTTCTATTCTGTTCTGTTCTGTTCTGTTCTATTCCGGTAAATTCTGTTCTATTCTGGTCTGTTCTATTCTGTTCTGCTCTATTCCGGTATATTCTGTTCTACTCTGGTCTGTTCTGTTCTGTCCTATTCCGGTCTATTCTGTTCTGTTCTGTTTTATTTTGTTCTATTCTGGTCTGTTCTGTTCTGTTCTATTCTGGTATATTCTGTTCTATCCTATTCTGTTCTATTCCGGTATATTCTGTTCTACTCTGGTCTGTTCTGTTCTATTCTATTCCGGTTCTGTTCTGTTCTGTTCTATTCCGGTCTATTCTGTTCTATTGTGGTCTATTCTATTTTATTCTGTTCTGTTCTATTTTGTTCTATTCTGGTCTATTCTGTTCTATTCTGTTCTGTTCTGTTCCGGTCTATTCTGTTCCATTCTGGTCTATTCTGTTCCATTCTGGTTTATTCTATTCTGTTCTATTCTGGTCTATTCTATTCTGTTCTGTTCTATTTTGTTCTATTCTGGTCTATTCTGTTCTATTCTGGTATTCTATTCTATTCTGTTCTGTTCTGTTCTGTTCTGTTCTCAACAAACCACCCTCGGAGCCTTCGAGAGAGAGAGAGAGAGAGGGAGAGAAAGAAGAGAGAGAGAGAGAGAGAGAGAGAGAGAGAGAGAGAGAGAGAGAGAGAGCGAGTCAGGCTTCCCAAAACACAAAGAATAAAAAACGTTTCCCATAATTAGACGACTTTGCAATTCTTCTTGCAAGTCATCATCACAGGGTCGTCGGAAGCAGATCTTTGGCGACAGGTAACTAAGAAGCTTCGGGTGATTTCCTCCCGATTTATTTGTTCCTTCACCCCTCCGCCTGCGACGTTTACGGGTGGGTGGTGATCGAATGTCATGCTAATCTGTCTGCAGGAAACGGTGCTGCTTGGACTCTCTCTCTCTCTCTCTCTCTCTCTCTGAAGAGTTTTCCTTAATTTGATTTAAATTGAAACGTGCAGCTTTTATGAAGGTACACCCACCCACATATACACATTTTCTCTCTCTCTCTCTCTCTCTCTCTCTCTCTCTCTCTCTCTCTCTCTGTCTCCAGGAGGTCCGGACAAGCCTGCAGCATTAAGCAGAAGTCCGCAGTTGCATCGCTGCATCTGGAAATGCTAGAATTGTTTCTGCAGAATCCTGAGAGTGAAACTAACTTCGACATGATTGGAGAACCTAACCCAACCTTAACCTAACCTAACCTAGGTCTGGGAGAGCCATCTAATTGATGAAGGAAGAGACAACAATGGCTTTCTTAAAACTTCAAGACTTGGAAATGCTAGAATTGTTTCTATAAAATCCTCAGAGTAAAACTTATTTTGACATTATTGGAGAACCTAACCTAACTTTAACCTAACCTAACCTAGGTCTGGGAAAGCCATTTAATGGATAAGAAGGCACCAGGAACAGACGATTATACATAGCTATTATAAAACGTAAAGACCTGGAAATACTAGAATTGGTTCTATAGAATTCATAGAGTAACACTTACTTTGACATAACATAACAACCTAACCTAACCTAACCTAACCTAGTTTAGGGAGATCTGGAAACTGTCTAATTCAAAATTGGCCTTCTTTCTGAAGACTGCCCCAAGCTGGCGGGATAGAGCAACTGTCAGGTCATTGAACTTTACCTTAATTCAGCTCTTTTTCAAAACTTACAAAACCTTTCCATACACCACTCATTCACAGCTGATTCCTGATCCCCTTTTCCTGCCGGAAGCAACCAGATTTGCTGGACAGCAGAAGCACCAATTAGGTAGATGTTTTGCCTCGCTGCCAAACTTCTCCTCCAAAGCTCCAGAGGTCCTTTATTCCTCACACTGTTGGACTGTGGAACAGCTTCCCTTCTGAGGATGTCGTGCAACTGGAACTTCTTCAGAAGTTCAAGCGAAGATGCAATGCATTGCTACCCTAATGCTGTTCTCCTTGCATTTTGGTACATTTTTATCTGTTTATTGATTTATTAACTTATTTTTTCTTTTTTGATAAGTGAGGTCTCTTTCTGTATTTCCCTTTACTTCCTCTTACTTCTTCCTAATGAACACCTTAACATTCTTTGGAAGCTTATTGAATTTCAAGTCAGTGGCCCCTTCCATAGGAATAGGGTTCATCTTCTGAATAATAATAATAATAATAATAATAATAATAATAATAATAATAATAATAATAATAATAATAATAATAATAATAACAATAATAATAATAATCTGAAGAAATTTCTTCAAAAGAGGAACAAAATGTTTGTACCTCTCTTCAAGAAATATGAATCAGTTGCATTCTGAAGAAATTTCTTGAAAAGAAGTACATACCTTTTTTGTACCTCTTTTTGAAGAACATTAATCATTAACAATATCCCGAAGAGGAAGGGAGGTGGTCCCTTCGAAAGGTAAATAAATCCCATTTTCTTGCTCCGAGGAATTGTAGAGTCACCCAGTCGTGTCTGTTACTGGTTTGCTCTGCTCTGTAGCAGAGCGTCTGTCTGTCCTCCACCTTAGCAATCAAGGGCGGTTTCCCCAGACCATTTCTCCATGTTAGTGATGACTGAAATAATTGTAATAATTTTCCCACTCCCTCCAAGTGGTCGACGAGACTCCACCTTCTCCTTGCTCGAAATGTTTTGACTGAGGTGTAGGTATTCTCGTATTTACTTGTCTTACAGTCAAAACGTTTTTCTTCTAGACGTTTTGTCTTTCAGTCAAAACGTTTACTTGAAATAGATGCAGTCTTCTTCCAGGAGTTTTGTCATCCAGCTAAAATATTTGCGAGAAGTGGAAACATTTTTCTTCTTCCAGGAGTTTTGTTTTTCAGCCAAAACATTTACGAGAAGTAGAAACATTTTTCTTCTTCCAGGAGTTTTGTTTTCCAGCCAAAACATTTACGAGAAGAAGAAACATTTTTCTTCTTCCAGGAGTTTTGTTTTCCAGCCAAAATATTTACGTGAAACAGAAACATTTTTCTTCTTCCAGGAGTTTTGTCTTCCAGCAAAAACATTTACGTGAAACAGAAACATTTTTCTTCTTCCAGGAGTTTTGTCTTCCAGCCAAAACATTTACGTGAAACAGAAACATTTTTCTTCTTCCAGGAGTTTTGTCTTCCAGCCAAAACATTTAAGTGAAACAGAAACATTTTTCTTCTTTCCAGGAGTTTTGTCTTCCAGCAAAAACATTTACTTCTTTTTCTTCAGGTTTTGTCTTCCAGCCAAAACATTGACGAGAAGCAGAAACATTTTTCTGTCTTTTGTCTTCCAGCAAAAACATTTACGAGAAGCAGAAACATTTTCTTCTTCCAGGAGTTTTGTCTTCCAGCCAAAACATTGACGAGAAACATTTTTCTTCTTCCAGGAGTTTTGTCTTCCAGCAAAAACATTTACGAGAAGCAGAAACATTTTTCTTCTTCCAGGAGTTTTGTCTTCCAGCCAAAACATTGACGAGAAGCAGAAACATTTTTCTGCTTCCAGGAGTTTTGTCTTCCAGCAAAAACATTTACGAGAAGCAGAAACATTTTTCTTCTTCCAGGAGTTTTGTCTTCCAGCCAAAACATTGACGAGAAGCAGAAACATTTTTCTGCTTCCAGGAGTTTTGTCTTCCAGCCAAAACATTTACGTGAAACAGAAACATTTTTCTTCTTCCAGGAGTTTTGTCTTCCAGCAAAAACATTTACGAGAAGCAGAAACATTTTTCTTCTTCCAGGAGTTTTGTCTTCCAGCCAAAACATTTACGAGAAGAAGAAACATTTTTCTTCTTCCAGGAGTTTTGTCTTCCAGTCAAAACATTTACGAGAAACAGAAAAATTTATCTTCTTCCAGGAGTTTTGTCTTCCAGCCAAAACATTTACGAGAAGCAGAAACATTTTTCTGTTTCCAGGAGTTTTGTCTTCCAGCCAAAACATTTACAAACAGAAACATTTTTTCTTCTTCCAGGAGTTTTGTCTTCCAGCAAAAACATTTACGAAACAGAAACATTTTTCTTCTTCCAGGAGTTTTGTCTTCCAGCCAAAACATTTACGTGAAACAGAAACATTTTTCTTCTTCTAGGAGTTTTTCTTCCTCCAGGAGTTTTGTCTTCCAGCCAAAACATTTACAAGAAACAGAAACATTTTTCTTCTTTCAGGAGTTTTGTCTTTCAGCCAAAACATTTACAAGAGACAGAAACATGTTCCTTCCAGGAGTTTTGTCTTCCAGCCAAAACATTTACAAGAAACAAACATTTTTCCTCTTCCAGGAGTTTGTCATCCAGCCAAAACATTTACGAGAGACAGAAACATTTTTCTTCTTCCAGGAGTTCTATCTTCCAGCCAAAACATTTACGAGAAGTAAGTTTCGGAATAATTGTTGTTAATTGTAAACCATTCTATGATGGTTCCTCCCTTTACTAGCAGCTTAGTAAAAGTTCCTAAACTGAATTGAATTTAGGCCAAAGGCCAAGAGCTGGGACCTATTATGATGAGGTCATTCAGCGCTGAGAGGAAAATTGACAGTAAAAAGGTTTGAAAGGTGTAACAAGAGGAAAGTAAGATGGCAGAAAGAGGATATGAAAGGAGGTACAGTAAAAGGAACGAAAGAGCTAACGGTGAAACGTGACTCTCTAAGTGTGATTGAAGCGTGATTTGCGAAGTTTGGGCTGTCAAACCAAATATTTATTATTATTATTATTATTATTATTATTATTATTATTATTATTATTATTATTATTATTATTAGTTCACATTTTTCTCATATACGTGAATATTATGCATCAGTTTTCATTATTATTATTATTATTATTATTATTATTATTACTTTGTTCATATTTTCCTCATACGTGAATATTATGCACCAGTTATTATTATTATTATTATTATTATTATTATTATTATTATTATTATTATTATTATTAGTTCACATTTTTCCTCATACGTGAATATTATGCATCAGTTATTAATAATACTATTATTATTATAATAATAATAATAATAATAATAATAATAATAATAATAATAATAATAAACAAGAGAAAACATATAACAAACAGAAGGCTTCCTACACACACACACACACACACACACACACACACACACACACACACAACCCCACATAAACAGGAAACGGCAATAATAAAGATAATCTCACTTAAAAAAAAATACAAACACCCAACAATCATAAGGAACAAAAGCCAATAACCGAATGAAAATTAAACCAGCAAACAAAGACATAAATAAACACAGTGATGAGAACAAAAATAAATCGCATTCCGGCAACAGGAGAGGAATTGCGAGGAAGGGAAAAATGCCGAAATAATAATGTCGTACAAAAAGGAGGAAAATAAGGTTCCAGAGGCATTTTCAACCGTCACATTTCTGAAGGATTGAGGCAGTTATGAGAAGGGGAAAAAAAAAACCTTGAGAGAGAGAGAGAGAGAGAGAGAGAGAGAGAGAGAGAGAGAGAGGGGTAAAATTTCAGGATTGAAGCAGTTATGAGGAAATACAAAAACCTGAGAAACGGAATGAGAGAGAGAGAGAGAGAGAGAGAGAGAGAGAGAGAGAGAGAGAGAGAGAGAGAGAGAGAGAGGGGTAAAATTTCAGGATTGAAGTAGTTATGAGGAAATACAAAAAAACTGAGAAACGGAATGAGAGAGAGAGAGAGAGAGAGAGAGAGAGAGAGAGAGAGAGAGAGAGAGGTAAAATTTCAGGATTGAAGCAGTTATGAGGAAATACAAAAACCTGAGAAACGGAATGAGAGAGAGAGAGAGAGAGAGAGAGAGAGAGAGAGAGAGAGAGAGGGTAAAATTTCAGGATTGAAGCAGTTATGAGGAAATACAAAAAAACCCGAGAAACGGAATGAGAGAGAGAGAGAGAGAGAGAGAGAGAGAGAGAGAGAGAGAGAGAGAGAGAGAGAGAGGGTAAAATTTCAGGATTGAAGCAGTTATGAGGAAATACAAAAAAACCCGAGAAACGGAATGAGAGAGAGAGAGAGAGAGAGAGAGAGAGAGAGAGAGAGAGAGAGAGAGAGAGAGAGAGAGAGAGAGTAAAATTTCAGGATTGAAGCAATTATGAGTAAAAAAACCCTTGAGAGAGAGAGAGAGAGAGAGAGAGAGAGAGAGGAAAGCAAAACTACGTTGAGAGAGAGAGAGAGAGAGAGAACGGGATGAGAAAGAGAGAGAGAGAGAGAGAGAAACGCGGATAGAGAGAAAGAGAGAGAAGGATAATCAGAGAAGAAACAGACAGTCAGAGAGAGAGAGAGAGAGAGAGAGAGAGAGAGAGAGAGAGACAGACAGACAGAGAACTTCATGTCACAACATCGGCGTCACATATCATTAAATTTACGCAGCGTAAAATTCCCTCTGTGACAAGAGTACACATTAAAGAATTGTCGAACAGTGGTCCTCACGTATCCGTGTTCCGATCCTCTTATCCAAATGAATGCTCTCTCGTTTGACAGAGCAGTCATCATAATCTTGAATATAATGTATACCCATTATATAATGATAATAATAAAAAAAAATAATAATGATCATAACAACATACTCGACGCGCAGAAGAGGGTTGACACGGATAGAGAACAATAAAAAAAAAACAGAGAAATACAAAAAAAAAAATAAAAGATAAAATAGGAAAATTCGTAAAATAAAAGTGGGTGGCCTTCTGAAACTTTTTCTTCTTCTTTTTTTTCCTCTTTGTTTAAGATAGATACATTCTCTCGTTTTTTTTTTTATTTTTTTTTATTATCACTTGTGAAACTTGATGATGGGATGGAAGACGGTCTCTCTCTCTCTCTCTCTCTCTCTCTCTCTCTCTCTCTCTCTCTCTGTATATATATATATATATATATATATATATATATATATATATATATATATTTATATAGATATATATATATTTATATATATATATATATATATATATATATATATATATATATATATATATATATATATATATATATATATATATTTACCATCAGTTGGAGGCTGAAAATGAAATGTGTATGTTAAATGTGAATGAGAAAGCTTTGGATGAATTGTTTGCTTAGTAAATATGTGGTATGATAAATATGGAGACAGAGAGAGCGAGTAGCCAGAAGGTTGACGTAAGTGAAACAATGACTCAGAGCGCTTCGAAATGGTTTGGTCGTGTGGGAAGAATGGAGGAAGTTTGGCTACTGGGAAGAGCGTAATTCGATATGACCAGGTGGAAAGGGGATAAGAAGCACTAGGAAGTGTTTCAGAGACTGAGTGTCAGGATTACTGGGAAGAAAGAGTGTTTGCAAGGGGTTCGACACGCTGCTGATGATCCTACTCTGTGAGTGTGTGTGAGTGTGTGAGGCATTTAATAATGTGGCTGTTTTGTGAGCAGGAGGAAAATAAGTGTGTAACGGTGTGGAAGTGGGAGTATTTTTCCTCTTTCTTTTGCCAACAACTTTTTCCTTCATTAAAGGGTGACTCCAGGGAAAAACAAGTAAAAATGTGCCGAAGTTTCTTTGGCGCAATCGAGTTTCCTGTACGGTGTATAATCAAGGCCACTGAAAATAGGTCTATCTTTCGGTGGTCTCGGTATAGTGCTGTATGAGCCGCTGCCCATGAATCTTTAAACACGACCCAGGTGGTGGCCTGTCCTATATTGTTGCCAGAAGCACGATTACGGCTAACTTTAACCTTAAATAGAATGAAAACTACTGAGGCTAGAGGGCTGCAATTTGGTATGTTTGATGATTGGAGGGTGGATGATTTACATAACCAATTTACAGCCCTCTAGCCTCAGTGGTTTTTAATATCTGAGGGCAGACAGAAAAAGTGAGGAGTGACAGACAAAGCCAGCACAATGGTTTTCTTTTACAGGAAACTAAAAAACACGTCAGTCTATCATTCCTTTGTCTTGGACACTTTTCACACCAAACCAGTCACCCTTCCTTCTATTCACTCCAACAGATGCATCTGTCCAATGCACTTTTAGCATGTTTTTGATTTGTGTTCTCTGCATCTGTTCCCACTTCTTTGTGGGGTCCCCTGACAACTGTAGGCCTCTCAGATCTTTAACATCATCCATCCACATCTGTTAACATCTGTTTTTCAGCTGTGCTAATTCCATCCAGCTCTCTCCTAGTTCCACAGTTTTGCGACTCTGATTAATGGGCCTTTTTTATTACTTTCTCCTGTTTCCTCCTAGAACTTTAGGAACACACACACACATATATATGTATGTATGTATGTATGTATATATACACATTTCTGTCTCACTCCATACACTACACAGAAAAGCAATTATGTCAGTACCGTCCACCATTGTGTCCTCATTGACAATCGCCATTCAATATTCGGTCCTTCCTCGTTTCCCTTGAGTCTAAGAATCATTCTCTTGCTCACGTTTGGTTCCAGGTCCCTGCAGTGACAAAATCGTCAGATTCCTTTACACTCTGCAACTTTTCTTCACTATCACCTAATCACGGTATAATACATTATCACATGACTTTGCATCTACAACAGCTTCAGCCCACTTCTTCTGCGAACGGTTTTCGTAGAGCTACAACGCTCCTGCGCCCCGGACACTTTTCACACCAAACCAGCCACTCTCCATGTACTTAAGCTTACAAATACCTCCACATTATATATTCTGCATTACGCATTCTTTCTTAGTTCTAGTGATATATTCTTTCTTAAGTGGAGTGATTCACAACTTAGAACGACGCAATGATTACACATTTGTTGAAGAATGGTACTTTCAAAATCATTCAGCCGCCTGTGATGGTGGGATTTATCTTCTTAATTAACTCGTCCGAGTTTTTGCAGCCGACTCTGGCCTCGGCTTCATATCCTTAGCTAAGAATTGGGAATTTACTGCGCGTCATCGCACATAGAGTTTGCGTCACTTCCCGTTGATTATTTTACATCTCTCTCTCTCTCTCTCTCTCTCTCTCTCTCTCTCTCTCTCTCTCTCTCTCTCATAATTCAGTCTCTCACCTTTCCTCCGCTTCCTAAACATCTTATAAACCTGTCTTGAAATTGCGCTACCTTTAAAACAAAAAGGTCTCAAAAAATGAATCTCTCTCTCTCTCTCTCTCTCTCTCTCTCTCTTCTCTCTCTCTCTCTCTCTCTCTCTCTCTCTCTCTCTCTCTCTCACGGAAAAGAAGTCCAACACTTAATCACTAGATAGTCATAAATATATATATATATATATATATATATATATATATATATATATATATATATATATATATATATATATATATATATCTACATCTACACACACACATATATATATATAATAATGATTTATTCTCTCTCTCTCTCTCTCTCTCTCTCTCTCTCTCTCTCTCTCTCTCTCTCTCTCTCTCTCTCTCTCAAGAAAGATTGGCAATTTATCATTGTTGTAATCATATATAATTGTATATATGTTGTAATCAATCTAGAAAAAGTCCGACAATTTATTATTGTTAGAATCATATATAATTCTGTATGTTGTAATCTCTCTCTCTCTCTCTCTCTCTCTCTCTCTCTCTCTCTCTCTCTCTCTCTCTCTCTCTCTCTCTACCCGCTATGCCATATGAGGCTCTGAACAAAGCCCCTCTTGTGCCCATACCTAGACCAGTGAGATGAGGAGTTGGGGGCAAAGGAGCGGACTTGGGCGAGTGTAACTGGGTATCGGAGCGCGCGTGGGCATGCGTTTTAATAGCAGAGATGTTGCGGGCAGGTCCCGGGTGGAAGCAAGGGCCTGGGTTGTTTTGGGGTTTGTGTGTATGTGTGTGTGTCCGAGAGAGAGTGTGCGGCTTACGCGAGAGAGAGAGAGAGAGAGAGAGAGAGAGAGAGAGAGAGAGAGAGAGAGAGAGAGAGAGAGAGAATATATTTATATATATATATATATATATATATATATATATATATATATATATATATATATATATATACATATATCTGAATCACGAAAATATGGAACACGATGAATATATAAATAAAGATAAAATCACGAAGAAACGGAAACACTGGAGTGCTGCGAGGCCTTTCGACACTAGTCCTTTACTTAGCAGACTGAAGAAATATAAAAGTAAGTTTACAAAGAAAGCTCATATAAATGACAGATGGGGATTATAAAGGACACATATGTACCTGGAATCAACACAATTGAAGAATTAGTAGAACTGCCAAAACAAGGTTAAATATTTAAGAGGTTTTACAAAGGATTATGATCAACCGTTCAGAAGCAAGGACAGGACAATTAAAAGATTATACAGGGTCGTGACTGACCACCTAAAAAATTTTTGTACAACAAAATAATTCTCTTTTTTGTAAACAGTAATAACTTTTTGCAAGATGAACATTTTTACAAATAAAAATTATATCCTATGTTTAATATGATTTTTTATTTGTAAAAATGTTCATCTTGCAAAAAGTTATTACTGTTTACAAAAAAGAGAATTATTTTGTTGTACAAAAATTTTTTAGGTGGTCAGTCACGACCCTGTATAATCTTTTAATTGTCCTGTCCTTGCTTCTGAACGGTTGATCCTAATCCTTTGTAAAACCTCTTAAATATTTAATCGTGTTTTGGCAGTTCTACTAATTCTTCAATTGTGTTGATTCCAGGTACATATGTGTCCTTTATAATCCCCATCTGTCATTTATATGAGCTTTCTTTGTAAACTTACTTTTATATTTCTTCAGTCTGCTAAGTAAAGGACGACAGACAGTCGAAAGGCCTCGCAGCACTCCAGTGTTTCCGTTTCCTTCGTGGATTTTATTTTATATTTATATATATATATATATATATATATATATATATATATATATATATATATATATATATATATATATATATATATATATATATATATATATGATTATCAATGATAAAATATCTGACCTCTTTTCAAAAGGAGAGAGAGAGAGAGAGAGAGAGAGAGAGAGAGAGAGAGAGAGAGAGAGAGAGAGAGAGAGAGAGAGGTTGTTGAAACCGCAGGAATTTCTGGCCTCAAGCCAAAGGTCTCCCCAAAAGAAGTTCCCGGATTTTTCTTCTACGCCTTCCTTCCTGCCAGTGCTTGCAAGTGCTTTCGGTGCATAAGTCACGGGAAACCTCCTCCGGTTTAAATGCATTCATCTCCCTCCTCCCCCCCACTTCTCTCTCTCTCTCTCTCTCTCTCTCTCTCTCTCTCTCTCTCTCTCTCTCTCTCTCTCTCTCTCTCATTAACATCTACGATTAATAATCCTACGAAAAATTACTATATTGTAGATATGTTGGATCCCTGCCCATGTAGGGATTTAATTTAAGCAATCCTGACACGTCTCCGAACAGGCCATACTCGTCTGACACATGGGCACTTCAAACGAGACGCCAAACGTGCCCCGGCTCCCGAATGCCCCAGAATGCAAAGTGATAACAACAGTTGAACATGTGTTATGCGAATGCCCAAAATACAACCAACGCCTGCTATCATTTTTAATACTCGCGAGGAAATGAACATTTTTGTTATATATAAAAAATTCGTAATTTAAAAAAATGTCAAGTTATTCAGAGTTTCATCATCACTCAGTTTTATTTATTTTTTTAATCGCACAGGTGAAAGTTGAGTAGATGTATTTAATGCTGTCTACAGTGTGTCTACTTTTTATCAAAAGTAGTGCTTCACGGTCTAAAAACAATCTGTCTATAGTGTCTACTTTTGATCAAAAGCAGCAAAATCTACCTACAGTGTCTACCTTTTATCAAAAGCAGCGGTTCACAGTCTAAAAAATCTGTCTACATTGTCTACATTTTATCAAAAGCAGTGCTTCAAGGTCTAAATAATCTGTCGACAGTGTCTACCTTTTATCAAAATCAGCGTTCCACGATCTAAAAAAAATCTGTCTACAGCGTCTACCTTCTATCAAAAGCAGTGTTTCACGGTCTAAAAAATGTCTACAATGTCTGCCTTCTATCAAAAGCAGCTCTTCGCCGTCTAAAAAAAAATCTGTCTACAATGTCTACTTTTTATCAAAAGCAGCAAAACCTATCTACAATGTCCACTTCTATCAGACATCGCTTCAAGCTCAAAAAATCTTCCTACAGTGTCTACCTTGTATCAAAATCATTGCTTCACGGTCTAAAAAAATGTCTACAGCGTCTACCTGCCCCCAAAATCATCGCTTCACGGTCGATAAAACTGAATACACAGCAGTTACGAACAGTGAAGCAGGATCTTGAAGCCGGAAAAAATCCAGCGCAGCTAATCTCTCAATTTCCCCCAGCAATGCAATAGACTTGGAGCGTCTCTCAATCACTTATAATAACCCAAATGACTGGTTCGAATTACGTCCATGACACCTCTCCAACAGTCTAAATTACACTTGGGATTACGTCCCATCCCACCAATCGTATCGACGACGTCCTATTGTGCAGTGGTGGTTGCTGGCGAGATCTTGATGAAAAGTAATTCAGAGGTGCCTTGCGGTAGCCAAGATGGCGGTTGAAGCTTCCTACGTCTTAATTATCATTTCCTGGGAGCGTCGTTGATACCCCCGGGGGGCGTTGGGTGTAAGGGGGGCCGGGGTAATTAAACAGCGCTACTCAGCGCTTCGTGGTAGAGTCATGATACCCGAATGCCTTCCCAAATACCCATGAACTGATTATCTCACTAGGGGGTATAGTGTTGTCGGTAGGCTTTACTATAAAGGGTGCTTGCGGCGTTCCTCAGGCGATCAGCTGCACCCATGCACTTCAAACTTTTACTTAACCTCTTTTTTCCCCACGCTTCATTTCTTTAATCTTGCTTTCCAACCACTCTAACTGTTGCTTCTCAGTGCTTCGATGCCTCTGTATTCTAGATCTCGTTTATGTTGCTGTCCAACCACTCCAAATTCCTCTTTTCACTATCTTGAGAGCTGGATGGTCGAAAGTGCCCCAGTGTTTGGCTTTATGGCCTAAATTTCCTTCATAAATAAGTGAAATTAATTGATTCTGTCAAATTCTTTGGTGGAAAACTATCTTCTTTTGTCAACCATTTACAGGAAAACTGTCTTCCTCTGTCAACCATATACAGGAAAACTGTTCTCCTCTGTCAACCATTTACAGGAAAACTATCTTCCTCTGTTAACCATTTACAGGGAAACTGTCTTCCTCTGTCAACCATTTACAGGAAAACTGTTTTACTCTGTCAACCATTTACAGGAAAACTGTCTTCCTCTGTCAACCATATACAGGAAAACTGTCTTCCTCTGTCAACCATTTACAGGAAAACTGTCTTCCCCTGTCAATTCCTTTATAGGAATCCTGTCCTCCTCTGTCAACCATTTACAGAAAAACTGTCTTCCTCTGTCAACTATTTACAGGAAAACTGTCTTCCTCTGTCAACCATTTACAGGAAAACTGTCTTCCTCTGTCAACCATATACAGGAAAACTGTATTCCCCTGTCAGTTCCTGTATAAGAATCCTGTTCTCCTCTGCCAACCATTTACAGAAAAACTGCCTTCCTCTGTCAACCATTTAAAGGAAAACTGTCTTCCTCTGTCAACCATTTACAGAAAAACTGTCTTCCTCTGTCAACCATTTACAGGAAAACTGTCTTCTTCTGTCGGTCCCTTTACAGGAATCCTGTCGTCCTCTGTCAACCATTCACAGGAAAACTGTCTTCTTCTGTTAACCTCTTACAGGAAAACTGTCTTCCTCTGTCAACCATTTACAGGAAAACTGTCTTCCTCTGTCAACCATTTACAGGAAAACTGTCTTCTTCTGTCAACCCCTTTTACAGGAAAACTGTCTTCCTCCATCAACCATTTACAAGAAAACTGTCTTCCTCTGTCAACCATTTACAGGAAAACTGTCTTCTTCTGTCAAGGAATCCTGTCGTCCTTAACCATTCACAGGAAAACTGTCTTCTCTGTTAACCATTTACAGGAAAACTGTCTTCCTCTGTCAACCATTTACAGGAAAACTGTCTTCCTCTGTCAACCATTTACAGGAAAACTGTCTTCTTCTGTCAACCCCTTTTACAGGAAAACTGTCTTCCTCCGTCAACCATTTACAAGAAAACTGTCTTCCTCTGTCAACCATTTACAGGAAAACTGTATTCCCCTGTCAATCTTTTATAAGAAAACTGTCTACCTCTGTCAGCAATTTACAGAAAAACTGTTTTCCTCTGTCAATTCTTTTCAGGAAAATTTTTATGTTCTGTCAACCAGTTACAGGAAAACTGTCTTCCTCTGTCAGTCCCTCTACAGGAAAACTGTCCTCCTCTGTCAACTTTACAGGAAAACTGTCTTCCTCTGTCAATCCTTTTCAGGAAAACTGTTTTTCTCTGTCAGTCCTTTTCAGGAAAACTGTCTCCCTCAGTCAACTTTACAGGAAAACTGTCTTCCTCTGTCAACTTTACAGGAAAACTGTCTTCCTCTGTCAACTTTACAGGAAAATTATTTTCCACTGTCAGCTTTACAGAAAAACACTTCCTCTGTCAACTTGACAGGAAAACTTTTTTCCTCTGTCAATCCTTTTCAGGAAAACTGTTTTCCTCCGTCAATCCTTTACAGGAAAATTATTTTCCTCTGTCAACCATTTACAGAACAGCTTTCTTGCTCTGTCAATATAATAATAATAATAATAATAATAATAATAATAATAATAATAATAATAATAATAATAATAGTATTACAAAATTAACAATGAAAACTCTAACGTGTAATGTACAAATTAAACTGCATATGAACAAGGCTGGGGACAGAATAGAACCAGTACCCCTGGCTGAAGAGAAGAGGGGTGAGGGAAGGGGTGGGTTGGAGGGAGGGAGGAAAAAAAGCCAGTTTAATAAAAAAAAAAGAATAAAAAAGTCAAAGAAGGAAAAAAATGATGGTAGAGTCGCCCAGCCATTAATTAAAATCAGTTATTGGTGTTTTGGTCTCAAGTCGAAACAACTAGATAATTTTGCGGTGGAACAACATTACGAGTCAGATAGCAAGGTCAGCGTGACAGACACACACCTACGTACAGACTGACAGACTGACAGACAAACAGATGAACCGACAGACTGACAGACCAACAGTTGGACAGACAGACTGGCAGACAGACAGATGAACCAACAGACTGACAGACCAACAGTTGGACAGACAGACTGACAGACAGACAGAATGGCAGACAGACAGTCACAGATAGACTGTCAGACAGACAGACAGACAGACAGACAAACAGACGGACTTACATACAGACAGCAGCCTGACAGACAGGCAGACTGACAGACAGACTGACGTACAGACCGACTGAAAGACTGACAGACCGACAGACAGACCAAAAGACTGAGAGACAGACAAACAGACAAACAGACGGACTTACATACAGACAGCAGCCTGACAGACAGGCAGACTGACAGACAGACTGACGTACAGACCGACTGAAAGACTGACAGACCGACAGACAGACCAAAAGACTGACAGACAGACAGACAGACCAACCGGCTGACCGACAGACAGACAGACAAACAAACAAACAAACAAACAGACAGACAGACAGACAGACAGACTAACAGACAGACTGAAAGACAGACTGACAAACAGACAGACTGAAAGACAGACCGACAAACAGACAGACAGACTGACAGACAGACTGACATGCAGACAGACAGACTGACAGACAGACTGACATGCAGACAGACTGACAGACAGACTAACTGACAGATCGACAGACCGACAGACAGACTGACAGACAGACAGACAGACTGACAGACCGACAGATGGATAGACAAACATATAGAGGCAGACTGAGACAGACAGACAGTCGGTAGAAGACTGGCAACTGGTAATTCTAATTATTTTCTTTACGCGGAGGCCGACGGGAAAGGCAACCTAAGGAGCGATGTGTTTCGCCTCGTGAAAGATGGAATGTTATGGGATTCAGGGAGAATGAAGATGGGGGGGGGGAGGCTTCGAAATTCCAAAGTGTAATGGTAGAGGGGAGGAAAGTTTATCGTTATTTTATGCCGTCTTCTTCTTCTTTCTTCTTCTTCTTCTTCTTCTTCTTCTTCTTCTTCTTCTGCTTCTTCTTCTACGTCTTCTTCTTCTTTCATTCTTCTTCTTCTTCTTCTTCTTCTTCTTCTTCTTCTTCTCCATCTCTGTCTTCTTCTTCTTCTTCTTCTTCTTCTTCTTCTTCTTCTTCTTCTTCTTCTTCTTCTTCTTCATCTCCTCTTCTTCTTCTCCTCAGTCTTCCTGACTGATCTAAATGGCTTCATCTCGATTTTGTTCTTCTTCTTACAAGAGAAATTTCTCAGATTCTTCTTTGTTGTCGTTTCTTTATAACTTTTCTTCTTGGAGAAACAATCTTCTTCTCTCTTCTATCTTCTAGGTACATCTCACACACACACACACACACACACACACACACAAAACTCTCTCAGCTATTCAGTATTCCTGATATATAAATATATATATATATATATATATATATATATATTTGTTGTATTTTATAACTATTATATCTTGGAGAAACAATATATATATGCATAAGAATAAACACACACAAATAGCACACACACAATCTGTATATATCGAAAATGGGAATGGAACGGCTTATAAAGGTCTATTCTGTAGAGATATGTTTTTAAATATAAATGTCTACAGAGAGATTTCGGGAATGTGCTTGGTCGAAAACGGGAATGGAACAGATTCCCGAAAGCTCTCTCCTCTAGAGATATATTTTCAAATATAAATCTCTACAGAGAGATTTCGGGAATGCGTTCGGTCGAAAACGGGAATGGAACTGATTCCCGAAAGCTCTCTCCTCTAGAGATATATTTTCAAATATAAATCTCTACAGAGGGATTTTGGGAATCTGCTCGATCGAAAACGGGAATGGAACAGATTCCCGAAAGCTCTCTCTCTAGAGATTAATTTCTAAATATATTTGTACCCATACATAACTGCCAACGAGTATTAGGATTCTTGAACTGTTGACATTATTCTAAATAAAAAACTTTCATAATGGATTGAAAATGAATGGCGTTAATGGAAAATTCTACAAACTTTCATATTATGGAAATATTATTGAGATTGAAAATGAATGAATGATGCTGAGTAAAAAAAAACTCTACGGGAATTTATCTTCATTTTACACATCTCTAGGCACCGTTAGCAGATGGGTGTGGTGGGGGTGGGGGACCTGGGCACGTGGCCCCCCATATGAAAAATAATGATAAAATAATAATATTGAAGATTTACATGACAACATAAATAAGAAATATAAAAATGGGAAAACAATAAAAACCGATAAACAAATATATATATATATATATATATATATATATATATATATATATATATATATATATATATATATATATATATATATATATATATGAGAACCTAATTATGATGAATCTCAGGCATTCGCTTGTGGACAGACTTCTCAGTTTGGTGGGGGGACACTGACCTAACCCCCTCCAATCCCCATGTAGAAATGAACAAATCTAAGGTTATATAAGAGTAAGGTTTTTTTCGACTTACATCATACACAAAAATCCACTCTCACACTTGTAGGCAAATACAAATGGCAAGATAGATCTGGGGACATGTGTTGGCAGGTTTGGGTAATTTTTGTCAAATTTGGGTAATTGTTGTCAGATTTGGGTAAGCATTGGGAGATTTATGTAAGTGCTAGCAGATTTAGGTAAGTGTTGTTAGATTTGAGTAAGTGTTGGCAGATTTGGGTATTTGTTGTCAGATTTGGGTAAGTGTTGTCAGATTTTGGTAAGTGTTGGCAGATTTGGGTAAATGTCATCAGATTTGGGTAAGCGCTGGCAGATTTGGGTAAGTGTTGTCAGATTTTGGTAAGTGTTGGCAGATTTGGGTAAGTGTTGTCAGATTTGGGTAAGTGTTGTCAGATTTTGGTAAGTGTTGGCAGATTTGGGTAAGTGTTGTCAGATTTGGGTAAGAACTGGCAGATTTAGGTAAATGTTGTTAGATTTAGGTAAGAGCTGGCAGATTTAGGTAAGTGTTGTTAGATTTGGGTAAATGTTGGCGGATTTAGGTAAGCACTGGCAGATTTGGTTTTAAGTGTTGTCAGATTTGAGTAACTGTTGTCAGATTTGGGAAAGTGTTGTCAGATTTGGGTAAGTGTTGTTAGATTTGGGTAATTTTGTCAGATTTGGGTAAGCATTGTCAGAGTTAGGTAAGTGTCAGATTTGGGTAAGTGTTGTCAGATTTAGGTAAGGTTGGCAGATTTGGGTAATTGTTGTCAGATTTGGGTAAGTGCTGGCAGATTTGGGTAATTCTTGTGAGATTTGGGTAAGTGCTGGCAGATTTGGGTAATTGTTGTCAGATTTGGGTAAAAGTTGGCAGATCTGGGTAAGCGTTGTCAGATTCAGGTAAGCATTGTCAGATTTGGGTAATTGTTGTCAGATCTGGGTAAGTGTTGGCAGATTTGAGTAACTGTTGTCTGATTTGGGAAAGTGTTGTCAGATTTGGGTAAGCATTGTCGGACTTGGGTAATTGTTGTCAGATTTGGGTAAACATTGTCAGACTTGGGTAAGTGTTGGCAGATTTAGGCAAGCGTTGTCAGATAGGAAGAAGCACCAAGCACGCGGGTTCCTCGCTAGACTGCTGGTGCAGATCTCGAACTGCCGAATGATTTTCCAGTTCCGAGAATCCCTCTGCTCAACGGTCCTGGCTGTGAATGGGTTCCTGGTGACAGATGAACCCACCACCTCTTGTCCTTCACGAGTCAGGAACTTCAACTGAAATCAGGACCCATTTTCGGTAAATGCTCGAAAACACGCAAGGACCTCATGCACGTGCGAATTACCCCATTGTGATTATGCCTCCCTGCGGAATCGAGTTTTCTGTACAGCGTATAATCAAGGCCACCGAAAATAGATCTATCTTGCGGCAGTCGCGGTGTAATGCTGTATGAACCGCGGGCCATGAATCTTTAAACATGACCCAGTGGTGTCCTGTCCTATATCTTTGCCAGACGCACGATTATGGTTAACTTTAACCTTAAATAAAAACAAAAACTACTGAGGCTAGAGGGCTGCAATTTGGTATGTTTGATGACTGGAGGGTGGATGATCAACATACCAATTTGCAGCCCTCTAGCCTCAGTAGTCTTTAAGATCTGAGGGCGGACAGAACAGGTGCGGACGGACAGAGCCTCGACAATAGTTCCCTTTCACAGAAAACTAAAATTGGAGGACGAATAAATTTAGAAGCACAAACAAGCTGTTCAGAAGCGTCATGCTTCCTCTTCAGCGTGGAGGCATTAAGACCCACAACTCCGAGACTTTATGCGCTTCTGGATATATTTTGTCTTCCAGTTTCTGTCCTATTTTTCTTCAAGTTTCAAAGGTCGATGGTGATGTGTCACCGACATCAATTTCTTCCTTTCACTGTTAACTGGATCACAAGTGCTCACTTTAGGTTTCGGAAGGTCTTGTAATGCGACACAGTGAGTTTAGTCGTTTTCTGTAAAGGAAGAACTATTGTGCCGGCTTTGTCTGTCCGTCCGCCCCCAGATCTGAAAACTACTGAGGAGGCTAGAGGGCTGTAAATTGGTATGTTGATTATCCAACCTCCAGTTATCAAACATACCAAACTGCATCCCTCTAGCCTCAGTAGTTTTTATTTTATTTAAGGTTAAAGTTAGCCATAATCGTGCGTCTGGGAACGATATAGGCCAGGCCACCAGCGAGCAGTTTCGTGGGCCGAGGCTCATACAGCATTATACCAAGACCCCTGAAAGATAGATCTATTTTCGGTGGCCTTGATTATACGCTGTAGCGGCTGTACGGAAAACTCGATTGCGCCGAGGACACTTCGGCGCAATTTTTACTAGTTTGAAATTGTGCCCAATTGACCAGGCTGTGTTTTGCATGGTCCCGAAGCCTTCCTGTGGATTAGGCAATGAACAGCAATCATAGCACAGATTGCCAGCACGTTTCCTAGTTATGAATATTGCAATAAAACTGATTACTAATTATTTATATATATTTAAATTTTACTTAATATTTTTCAAACAATTTAAGAATAAATGCCCCAATTTCCACTTTAACGAGTAAAAAATGCAATCGAGTTTTCTGTACAGCGTATAATCAAGGCCACCGAAAATAGATCTGTTTTGGGTGGTCTCGGTATAATGCTGTATGGGCCGCCGCCCGTGAAACTTTAACCACGGCCCGGTGGTGGCATATCCCATATCGTTTCCAGAAGCGTGATTATGGCTAACTTTAACCTTAAATAAAATCAAAACTACTGAGGCTAGAGGACCGCAATTTGGTATGTCTGATGATTGGAGGGTGGATGATCAACATACCAATTTGCAGCCCTCTAGCCTCAGTGGGTTTTAAGATCTGAGGGCGGACAGAAAAGTGCGGACAGAAGAAAGTGCGTACAGAAAAAATGCGTACAGAAATAGTGCGGACAGAAAAAGTGCGGACAGAGAAAAGTGCGGACTGAAGAAAGTGCGTACACAAAAAAGTGCGGAAAGAAAAAGTACGGACAGAAAAGTGCGGACAGGAAAAAGTGCCGACAGAAAAAGTGCGGACAGAAAAAGTACGGCCAGAAAAAGTGCGGACAGAAAAAGTGCGGACAGAGAAAAGTGCGGACTGAAGAAAGTGCGTACACAAAAAAGTGCGGACAGAAAAGTGCGGACAGAAAAAGTGCGGACAGAAAAAGTGCGGACAGAAAAGTACGGACAGGAAAAAGTGCCGACAGAAAAAGTGCGGACAGAAAAAGTACGGCCAGAGAAAGTGCGGACAGAAAAAAATGCGTACAGAAGAAAGTACGAACAGAAAAAGTACGGACAGAAAAAGTACGGACAGAAAAAATGCCTACAGAAAAAAGTGCGTACGGACAGACAAAGCCGGCACAATAGTTTCTTCTACACAAACCAAATAAAAATCCACAGTTAAGCATAACGAATAAGACTATTTATCAAAAGTACAAAAAAAAAAAAATAATAATAATAATCTTGTGACGTTGATAAAGAAACTGACTCATACACACAACTGTGGACTTTCATACTTAGGATTTCCGGTCACAGTACGGTGATGCACCATAGATCATTTCCACTGTATAGCCAAATACATTGAACTTCCTTTGGACCACTGTCACGGGCAGTGAATGTCTTCCCTCGGGAGGAAAACCTAAAGAGAGAGAGAGAGAGAGAGAGAGAGAGAGAGAGAGAGAGATAGGACAAAAGAATAATAATAATAATAATAATACGTTTAATTTTTCCAGTTGTATTAGGGTGTTCAAAACAGTGATTCATCTGCACTGTTTCGCTGTGTTTAGTACTAGCCCCTCGGAGCTCAAAAGTCCCTAAGTTCATTTGATCCCCGAGGGCTAGTACTAAACATGGTGAAACACATTTGATCCCTGAGGGGCTAGTACTAAACACAGCGAAACACATTTGATTCCTGAGGGCTAGTACTGAATGCGGCGAAACATTTGATCCCCGAGGGCTAGTACTAAACACAGCAAGACATATTTGATCCCCGAGGGTTAGTATTAAACACAGCGAAACACATTTGATCCCCGAGGGCTAGTACTAAACACGGCGAAACATATTTGATCCATGAGGGCTAGTACTAAACACAGTGAGACACATTTGATCCCTGAGGGCTAGTACTAAACAGCAAGACACATTTGATCCCTGAGGTGCTAGTACTAAACACAGCAAAACAGTGTAGATGAATCACTGTTTCGCTGTGTTTAGTCCTAGCCCCTCGGGGATCAAATGCCCCTAAGTGAATTGTTGACTTCACGAATTCCCTGAAAATTTCAGGGAAAAGGTCTCCTCCAAACCCTCTTCTTCTTCTTCTTCTTCTTCTTCTTCTTCTTCTTCTTCTTCTTCTTCTTCTTCTTCTTCTTCTTCTTCTTCTTCTTCTCCTCCAGGAATCTATAATAAGACCTTCCGTCCACTTCGAGGAAAACATTCCAAGCTTCTTAGAATTCTCATGAGTCTGTCTCCTCAGAACCTTCTTCCTCCTCCTCTTCTCCTTCTTCTTCCTCTCCTTCTTCTTCTTCTTCTTCTTCTTCTTCTTCTCCTCCTCCTCCTTCTCCTTCTTCTCCTCCTTCTCCTTCCGGCTACTTAGAGGAAAACTTTCCAAGCTTCCCAGAATTCTCATGAGAAGCTTCGACCAGCTGTCGAGAGTCTCTCGTTATCAGTCAGCTGTTCTAGAGACGCTTAGCTGTTCGCTTTTGTTTTTCGTTATTTTAGGTGTCGTTATCATTCATATGTTCTCAGAGTACGAGTATAGATTATTAATGTTGTCTCTGGTGTTATAATTCAAATACTCTTATTCAAATATTCTTAGGGGGCTGTTGTTATAATTGTCTCTGTTGTTAAAAGTAAAACATTCTTGGGATGCTTTTTTTCATTTTATTATTGTTGATTATTATTTTGTTGTTATTTTCGTTGTGGTAATTCAAATATTCTTAAAGTAACCTTTAGTATTGTCATTATTGTTTTAATTCATTTATTATTATTATTATTATTATTATTATTATTATTATTATTATTATTATTATTATTATTATTATTATTATTATTCGGAAGACGAACCCCATTCATACGGAACAAGCCACCAAAGGGGCCACTGACTTGGAATTCAAACTTCCAAAGAATATTATTGGTGTTCATTCAAAAGAAATAACAGAAAGTAATGGAAAATACAGAAAGAGTAGATCACGTATTAGAAAAAAAGCAGATAAAGTAAAAATCTGATAAATATATAAATAAATAAAAACGTAAGAAAATGATTAAAACACAAATTTGACTTCTATTAGGGTATTAATGCATCGCATCTTCTCTTGAACTTCTGAAGAAGTCCAAATTGCACAAAATCCTCAGTAATGAGACTGTTGTTCCACAGCCCAAAGGTGTGAGGAATCAAGGACCTCCGGAACTTCGAAGTTCGGGACCCATTTCCTGAATATTGATTCCACGAGGTTGCAGAGCAAACACTTGTACGTCCTGTGTTCACTAATAGTGAAAGTGCAACTGTTGGTACTCAGTGTACCCTAAGGTACGTCTGGTTTGTACCTAACGACACGAAGAGGGTGGGGAACATTTGTTTTTATTTGTACCGTGTATATATATATATATATATATATATATATATACATATTTATATTTATATATTTATATATAAACTGGTTCAGAAAAAAGATTTAAAAGTATATGAATAAAAACAGTATTTATATTCTAGAATAGATGCATAAACTGGTTCAAAAAAGTATTTTATTATAAAAATAATAAAAAAACGCTGAATTCTAGAATAATTACATATGTATATGTTAAAATATATTTTGTTATATAAATAACATATATTATACCTATATATATATATATATATATATATATATATATATGTATATATTGTATTATTTATATATATATATATATATGTATATATTGTATTATATATATATATATATATGTATATATTGTATTATATATTATATATATATATATATATATATATATATATATATATATATATATATATATATTAATATATATTAATATATATTACATGGAAGATAATATTCTATTCTTCACACGTACATGTTTCGATATTCTATAATCTACACAGATGATCATCTATTATTTAGCCAGCTACTGTTTCCCGTTGGTCTTTTGTTACTGTAGAGCCTACAGTTTTTATTTTTATTCATTTATTTATTCAAACTTTCTATCTTCACCTGTTGGCCTCTGTAGTCATTGGTAACTGTGTTACATTTTTCCAACATTTGAACAGTAAAAAATGCGCCGAATTTTCTTGGCGCAAGTTTCTTCAGCCGCAATAATCAAGAAAGTAGGTCTATCTTTCGGTGGTCTCAGCCGCTGTATGAGCAGCCGCCCATGAAACTTTTAACCACGGCCCGGTGGTGGCATGTCCGTTGCCAGAAGTTATGGCTAACTTTAACCTATATAATAAAAATTACTGAGTGGCTCTGCGATTTGGTATATGATTGGAGGTGGGTGAAAAACTGTAATTTGCAGCCGCCTAGCCTCACTGAAATCTGAACCACGGCCAAAATTATCTGGGTGAAATTCCAGTTACTATGCATTCCTTCTTTTCCCATTCTAAGTTGCCAGACAGCGATCACCTCTGGCTACAATTGTTTGTCTCTGAAACCTTCTCTAACTACACCCACCCACCTTTCTCTCCCACCAGGCACCTCCATCTGCATGACTCTCCTCCCTACATGTCTAATCCCTTCTCACCACATGGCCATACCACTCTCCCCTTCTCATCACATGGCCACACCACTGCAGTCTTCTTTCCTGGGCCTTCTTTGATAGCTGTACGATTTTAGAGGCTCCTCTTATTCTACCATTCTTGATCCTATTCCAAATAATATGCATAGAATACCAAAAATCCTTATGTTCTTCTATATCAGTACATAACCTTTACATCCATAGATTAATTTTATAGCGATTGAACGTGCTAATGGATATTAAAACTTAAATGAAAGTAGTCACAATTCCTCCTTCCCTTTAAAGCTCTGAAATCCGCCCCCCCGGGGAAAATCCCCTCCTGGTTGAGAACCACTGGACTGGAGACAATTGACGAACTCATATACAAGGGGAGAGTGTTAGAAAGAGAAACAGATCAGAAAGAGACTTGGCCTTGGAAGGCGACAGCATAAACCAGTGACAAATGGCGTGTGACGTCACGGAGTACCCCAAGCGAGTATAAACAGCATTGTCGCGTTCAGAATTCTTATAACATGTGTGTTTAGGCAAGTAAGTGATGTTCTATCACATACCCGTGGTAACTTTTATGTTCACAAACATTACACTGCAAATGTTTGATGTGCATGTTGTTCTACCTTGGAAATATGTACATATATGTATATATATATATATATATATATATATATATATATATATATATATATATAATGAACTGTTGACCATTACATAAAATTTCACATTTGATCTTATTAGCAATAACCGTGTTTAGAAATACTAAAAATAGCTTCATTATACCGATTCTACTGTATTCATAATATAAATATATATATATATATATATATATATATATATATATATATATATATATATATATATATATATATATATATCTGACTGAAATTCAGACAATTTGACAAGTATATATTATTCATTCCAGGCATGATGTGGATATCATATGCAACGTAATTTCTCAAATGGCGAGGTTTTGCCAAAATGGATCTTGGATTTTGCAGACCTCGGAAAAGCGAGATTGAATATTTTTTTTTGGCAGAGGTAAAAAAATCTGTCGTTTTGAATGTATACCTGACAAATGATCGCGGTCGGAAGTCAGCAGTTGGAACGAATAGGGATGCCACTTGGCTTTTCTAGTATAATATAAATATTCAAAAAACAGAAGTTTTGCTGGCGACTGGAACAATAAGGAGTGTACAAACACAAACATGGGTGTACTGAATATGTATTTATATGTATAATTATATATGTATATGTATGTATGTATGTATGTATATAATATATATATATATATATATATATATATATATATATATATATATATACACACACACACAAACATATATACATACACACATATATAGACAGTATATACATACGCTTATATACACACATACATATACCTTTCCAACAGGACATAGCTAGGCCGTAGGTTCAGTGGCCCCTAGGGAGGTACAAATTCAAATTCGTACATTAATACTATACCACCAATTCCATCAGCTGTCATGCTAATAACAGATTGCGGAGGTATACTCACTCATTACTCTCCTGACATTAAATGACGGTTCTGTGAACGCTTGTGATTTGGAAGTTTTGAGAATCTGACGCCGATTTAAGGCGACAGGAACCGCGAGATTCGTCTGTCGCCCACTGCAAGATGATAAGGAACTTGTTCAGAGATTGCAACATGCGTTGCTTTGCATATTCATGCATAATGTATGCACGATATCAGTGAGTTTTCGACCCACTCTGGTGCAACTTAATGTATATACTTATTTCTATATGTATATATATATGTATATATATATGTATGTATATATATATATATATATATATATATATATATATATATATATATATATATATATATATATATATATATATATATATATATGAAGGAAAAAATCGTTTTATCTATACATCCGTTACCGCAGCAAGAGAGAGAGAGAGAGAGAGAGAGAGAGAGATGCTGCTGGTCTGTTGGTGAAAACACCATGACGTAAGACATGTATATAACTCCAGAGAGAGAGAGAGAGAGAGAGAGAGAGAGAGAGAGAGAGAGAGAGAGAGAGAGAGAGAGATGGTAGGATTCACAGATCCTTGAAATGCCTTTATACAGATGACACACGTTTGTGAAATAAGCTTGTAAAATACATAATAATAAATAAACTATTTTAATCAGAAGCAGCAGGTGGGTCTCCCCCACTATTTCAAATTTTGAATTAATGTCGACGTTCTGTGTCCACTAATAATATACTTAAGGCTCCCTAATAATAATGCATTAATGAAAGAAAACGTACTCTTTATTATTAAAAAGAAAACGTCCATGAACTTTATTCATAATAAAAGAGGTTTCTGCTTCATATCTTGTACATTTTATTATTATTATTATTATTATTATTATTATTATTATTATTATTATTATTATTATTATTATTATTATTATTATTATTATTCAATGGTGAGCCCTATTTCTACAGAACAAGCACACCATAGGGGTAGTTAACTTGAAATTCAAGCTTCCAAAGAATTTATATTTTATATATTTATCTGTTTATATTTATATTATATTTATATTTACATTTATATGTTTTTTTTAAATAATTTGTATGATGAGCTTATATTTTTTCTCTGATATATTGCCTACTTTCGTTTCTGTATTATTTCACGTACGTTTTTAACTGACTCGCTCTCTCTCTCTCTCTCTCTCTCTCTCTCTCTCTCTCTCTCTCTCTCTCTCTCTCTCTCTCTCTCTCTCTCTGTAAAACTGAGATAGATAAATGTAGACACAAACAAATCAATAAACTGGAATGCAAATAAGCTTCAAAATAACTTTGGGCTAATCTCCATCTGTCTTTCAAAACATTATTACCTAACTTAAAAACAGCAAATTATACAATTATACTATGGTACTATTCAAAACTGCGCGTCCACAGAATAGGGTTGATATCTGGTAATTAGTAGAATAACAAACGGGAATAACGAACGAGAATAACAAAGAAAAATAAAAGATAATTGAAAATATAAATCACTTGTTGTGGTACTATTAAAAAAAACTGCAGGTATTCTTACGAAACGCCCCTTAACTTTAAGAGCGAGTCTCTGAGAATAGGGTACATATTTGGTAAATGGAAGAGAAACGAGAATAACAAACAGATAAAGGTAAAGATAAATGAAAATATAAACTGCTTGTTGTAACTCTGAGCCATTTTTACGAACGAGCAACGCTTCTGCCATTAAAAACACGTAAAAAGAAACTGGAATTTCAAAATCTCACTCACACGCGGAAGGTGTTGGGTTTAAGAGCGTCGTCTGCTTTTTGAAGTTCATATGATCCTTGACTGCTTAGTAGCTTTTAACTCCTTGATTTTTTAGTAGGTTTTTACTCTTCGACTGCTTAGTAGGGAAGATTTTGCATGTGTCGTTTAGGCTTTAGGTGTAGGTGTTTGGTTTCTTCGTCTGAGTTGCCTGAAGGACCCAGTGCATTTTTATTAAAATCTTCGTTAGCAGGTTATTGACCTTTTATTCCTAAGTGCTGTTTGGTGTAAATTAACTTTATTTTTAGCTGTGTTTATTTTTAACTTTCTCATGACGTTTTCTGCTGTTAAGTCTTTGCATTCTAAATTTTTCTTGCAAGTGCTTCTTCTCCAACATAGGCCTAACATTTTTTGAGTTTCTTGTAAATGCAAGTTTCAGTGTTCGTGTTAAGTGACCCTTTTGTCTCTGTTCAGCTACAGATATATTTCCAACAGTCCTAAAATGTTTTATTTCTTTTAAATGTGCGTTTCAGTGTTCGTGTTAATTGACATTTTTATTTTGTTCAGCTTCAGATATATTTCCAACATAGGCCTAAAATGGTTTGTTTATTTCTTTTAAATGTAAGTTTGAATGTTCGTGTTGCTGCATGTGACACTTTTATCTCGGTTCAGCTTCAGATATATTTCCAACATAGGCCTAAAATGTTTTACTTGAGTTTAATCATCCTTAAGTGACCAGATATATATTTTTTCTGCCTATTGCGAAATGCCGTTATTGCTATTCGCTATTTTGTCTTTCACCAAGAATGCCTTCCGCGTTTCTAGTGTTAATTTAGGTTTGAAACTAGCTTCCATAATTGCTTAACTACCGTAGCTTGTATAATTTCATGTACTTAGTTGTAAACAAGAGTCAGTTTGCCGTTAAAGCTTTTGTAGTTGTATATAAACCTTTTTCTTATACTGTATAGGCTATGCCTAAATGCTGTAACACGTACACTTCAATATACATTGTAAATAAGATTGGTTCCCGTTAAAAAGCTTTTTAGCTGTTTATAAGTTTTATTTTTTTTTCCTACAGGCGATACAGACGTATTTAGGACTAGGTCTAGCTACGTACTGCAGCTTGGGGAGCCTCTGTTTAGTCTGAGGAATTAAAGCATTGTAATCACACATGAATAACTAGTAAGTATATTATTACTTTTCATAAGTATTTAAAATTTAAGTGCCCATGTAATGTGGCAATTTTTGTTTGTATAGATTTAATCAAAATCTCTGTAACGGTATTTTATCTACAATGTTACAGCCTGGATTTCATTGCCTGCTTGAATGCTCTTATTTTTGCTTTGAGGTAAATTGCAAAGCTACTTGAATACTCTTATTTTGGCAGTTAACGTAAATTGTAAACTTAAATTGAGTGGTTTGGTTCGAAGTATTCTTCTTTTGCAGGGACCAGCGCTGTCATCTTGCACCCTCAGTAAAGTAGCTTGGATCATTCAAGCGTTACCTTACACACGAAGAAAGAAATTTGACGAAGTATGGAGGTCCTAAGCGTAGAATAGCTTGGTTCTCCGTGCCAAGGATTAGAGGTAACCTGTTTCACTGTAAACTATAATATCGAGGCTGCGTCAGCGCCTACGTAGTTACCCCTGAATCTTCAGTGACTTCTGTTATATCGGCCATAGTATAATGTAAGTTCTAATATTTGATGTCTACGCAATTACATTATTATTTTCTTATTTTATTTTTATTTTTATTCAGATGATGTACCCTATTCTTATGGAATAAGCCCACCTCCAAGGGGGCCATTGACTTGAAATTCAAGCTTCCAAAGAATATGGTGGTGTTCATTAGGAAGTGTTGACAAGGTATAGGGAAATGCAGAAAGAATGCAATTAAAAAAATGAAAAAATGAGAATAAATTAATAGATAATAATGTATTTTGAAATTGCACCTGTTTTGATTCCTGCTACCTTTAGTTTTTAATTTTTTTTGTTTGGGGGGGGGGCCCGTTTTTGAAGACAGTATAAAAAAACTTTAGTAATAATTCTGCTTTTTGAGAATCGTTTCCTGGAACAAAACTGTTGTTTGAAATTATAAAGGGAATTAAACTTATTAAAATTGTAAGTGTCGAAGTGTCAAGCAGATTCATTAGTGCTTAGCTGTGACCTACATTTTTTTGTAGATTTTTTTTGTCAAGTAACGTAAGGCAGTAATTAAAGATTTAAGGGTATATGAGAGAGTACTGATAACGTAGCATTTTGGCCATCGATAACTAAAGAACTAAAAGTAGTTGTTGAATATTTAAAATCAGAATTAAACTTATTTTGAAAGTTTAAAAAAATCATACAATACCTACAATACGAAATCCATGTATGTTTTTTCTTCCATCTTACTTTCCCAACCCTCTAGGATAATTTTCATAGTGCAACTTCAAAAGATTTCCTCCCGTTAACCCTTTCAAGCGTTTTTACTCTAAATTACTCGGCGCTGAATGACCTCAGAGGTCCAAGCGTCTTACCTTCTGCCTAAATTGTATATTAACATTAAATTCCTACGAAACGAAAAGCACGAAGCATAGATTGATTGCCATATATATAAAAAAACTGCAATATTTTAATCACACAGGTTCGGGTTGTCATAACTTCCACGGGTTTTAGTATACTGAAGTATATTTTGATAACTGCGCATTCATCGATTTTAAATTGAGGTGTACTTTGGAGTATGTTAATTGGGAAGCGGGCTGTTAGACAAAATCTGATAACTGGTAAGCATATTAATAAAATTCCTTGCTAAAAGCTGGTTGAAAATCGTTTCGAGTCTAAGGGAAACTTATTGACTGAATTTTGGTAAAAAAAATGGTAATTTACAAAACGAAAAACGTATTGTAAGTAGGCCAAAATGTGTATGATTTGCAGCGGTTGGAAGGAGAATGGTTTGCTCGTTATAGTATCAAGGTAATGTAGACTGATCTCTTGCCTGCGCTAGCAATTTGTTGCGCTAGATTTCATGTATTACCATAAATCCAATGAGTTAAGCCAGAGAATGCCAAACATTCATGACAGTTAGGCAAAGCACTTGACTGCAAAAGATTAAGGTTACCTAGGTCTAGAGATGGGGTAACCTCGACTGTTATTCAGTTAGTTACAGGACTCTTCAGTCACCCTAATTCTTTTTGGCTACAACATTCTTCTCCTGGCCTCATAGAAGCATAACTCAGTTGTTATAAGAGCGCAAATCCTAATAAATTTTTTCATTACTGAACTGGTTTGATATAAAGTCCTGAATTAAAATTGAATCTCGCGTTCTCCTTGACCTTTAGAGGTTAAAGAAACCAACCAGGCCTTGTGCATTAATAAAGTGTGACACTGAATTTATACTAACTCTACAGACACACATTAGGATGTATGCATTTTTACAAGGGCGCTAGACTGAAGACGAATACGTACTTAGGCCTAGAGAAACAAGTGAGCTAAAATAACTTGGTCAAGGCTGATTTTAAAAGTTTTCTATGACTGAAAGGTCTCGTTTTCTTTAAGTGAATCTTGGTAACCCCTGAATAAACAACTGTCAGGTATTATTCAGAAATAGTCCATTTTATATATAAAAGTACTGGAAATATTTACAATATACCACTTATAATGTAAAACGACAAGATGAATTAAAATAAAAGGGTATACTTTTGCATTGGGTTGCTAACAGCGTGGTTCAAATGGTCAAATATAATTACTGTAAAACTTTATTTTTATCACATAGTATTGATTTCCAACTTATAAAAACCAGTTAGGACAGTCCTTCTGGAAAGCTCGAAGACTTGCAGTTTAAAGTTAAGCTTTATATCAATGATTCGAAAGCTTTGTAGTAGGAAAACCCGTCTTAAACGGGTTTCATGGTAGAAAAATGTTAGATCTTTGGTTAAAAAAAAGAGTTACATTTTGCTTGCAGTAGGTTTGATGTGATTATCTTAATGACATTGCAATGAAAATTGACCAGTTAAAACTATTTAAGAGAAACATGACTTTATTGAATTACTAGAAGCCTTAGATAAATATCCTTGACTGCTGCGTATTCACTTTACGCAATTATCTAGCGTGGCAAAAGTTTATGTATGGTCTCGCTTACGCTTTGAATGCTATTTATATTCATTCTCTCTTGGCATGACGACTAGGAATGGAGGCTACTTCTGTCCATATGACATAAAATATGGGAACGAGTTTGTGGACAGCAGTTTACAGAGGGAAATAAAGTCTTCAACAACCGAACTCTTAATTTTGAAAATTCAAATTTGTAACGGAATCGACGGGGAGTTTAGATTACCGTTTAGGCCTAATAAGAAGACTGGGATGATTATAACTTCACATCAAAAGACCGTGCCAGTATTGCAAAAATTACCTGAAGGATGATGATGATGATGGTAAACAGATACCAGATATGTATTTTTAAAATGGAGTACCTTGGAGCTGCCGGAACTTTTTAATGGTAGCGTACAGGAATACATTTTTTTATTTAAAATATGCAGTGTACAAAATCTTTGGCTACAATATTGTGTTTAGGAACACTTCCATGTACCAACAATCTACAGATTTTCATACACAGCGCTTAACAATCATTAGACATTACTGCACAAGTGATTCTACTTTAGATGTAATTAGTGATCTATAGTAGTCTTGCCAGTGAATGGTTCTGTTCATTTTTCAAACTGGATCAAGTCTTTGCTAATGACTTATGCATTCTGTGTACCGGAGACATTTAGGGCTGGTTGTTTTCCAGTGTGCTGGGAGTACTTACCTTGTTTGAATTAGGCTTCACGTGATAGTGGCCTGGGATATTTTTTTATTTATTTACCAGTGAAATGATTGTTACTGAAGACACTAGAGTATACAGACGATGTTGTTGTTCTTGAAGTTCCTTTCTCTTTACAAGATTCTAAATGGAACGAACAAGAGAGTTAGTTACAAGCAGTTGATGGGAAATATTAATGAACTCGAGCAGAGATCTTAGGCTTTTCTGATGAGCTGATTTTGCACCGTTTGAACTGAATTGAATATAGAATTTAGTCCAAAGGCCAAGCACTGGGCCTATGAGGTCATTCAGCGCTGAAACGGTAATTGACAGTAAGAGGTTTGAAAGTTGTAACAGGAGGAAAACCCTTTGCAGTTGCCTAAGAATCAACTGTTAGGAGAGGGTTGAGGAAAGTAAGATGGAAGAAAGAGAATATGAACGGAGGTACAGTAAAAGGAACGAAAGGGGTTATAGCAGCTAGGGCCCCAAGGCACGCTACAAAGAACAAAGAACCTTGAGTAATGCCTACAGTGCACCGATTTCACTCCATGTGGTCGCTGCGCATGGGTAAAGTAGGCCTATATATGATTTTCACAAACGGGTGAAAGAAAACTTGGTAATATTCTCAGGGCTTCTGGTATCGACATCTGGGGAATTCTCCCCACAACGACTTTCCATGATGTTTTTATTCTCTATTGCGAATTCTGCCTTCTATCAAGTACTAGCTGTTACCTGGTATCTTATCATTGGTGTAAGATCCAAATGTATCTGAGTGTTTATGAGTTTTGTAGAAATATGAACGTCTCTATTGCATGCCATGATGATATATGGGTAAAGGAACCACATCTGTTCGAGAATGACACTTAACATTGTTTTTTTTTTATGATACTGCTTCAATCATTACTGGGTGCTACTATGGCACTACAGTACTATCTACCAAAAATTAGGATGCCTACCAAACAACCCAATTTAGGCCTATGGCAATTACTTCCTCAAACTATATACAAAACTTTGATACCCCCACGGGCTAGTACCAAACACGGCGGAACAGTGACTCGTCCACACTGTTTCGCCGTGTTTAGGACTAGCCCCTGAGGGGTCAAATGTAGAAAAACGGAAGGTAGATATCACCCATTACTGTATGAAGTAGTGAAGAAATTGCAGGAGAACTGAGTGGTCCATTTCCAGAACTATATTTGAGAATGTGTGTATGTGATTGCTTGTATAATGTGTGGGCGTGACGACATCCAAAACTGTATTGAAGTTCCAGAATATTATGCATTTAGTTTGCTTTTTTTCATAAAGAACTTGAGAATTATCTTAGTTTTTTTATGTTAATGTGAACTATGTAAGTCAGTTCAGTGTGCTCAGTAACTGTAGAGGCCTTGTCTCCTTTCCCCAATAAAACCCGAATGCAGAACGGAGAGTTTTGACCTTATTCTTTGAACTTCGTCATTTTGGTTGGTTTGAGCGCCGTCGAGTTGTAACACCCGTTTCGTTTATCTCTTATAGAAATCACCCATTTGGTATGTTTAACCTTTGGTATGTTGAACCTTGTAGCCGTTAAATTTCCCGAGACCCTATTTTAGCGAATGGTGAATGTAATTCGATCTGATAAACTGTATTGTGTTCATACTTTGAAGTTACGTAAGGAACTTATAGAAACGAGGTAACATGTATCGAGTCCCCTATATGGTCTGAAATATCAGCCATTGAGTCTCAACTCGTAAGATTTTGAGAGAGAGAGAGAGAGAGAGAGAGAGAGAGAGAGAGAGAGAGAGAGAGAGAGAGAGAGAGAGAGAGAGAGAGAGAGAATTTCCAGCAAGATATTAATTCAAATTTTTCCATTTCAGGACAGAGGTGGATTTAGGGAACTCTTTGCCCTTCTCTGTGGTCCCAGGGCGTCAAGAGATAGACAGTGAACTGCCAATTCAACTTACGCGGTAAAGTACCTCCCTATTTCTTGTTGTCTATAACCTGCTCTTTCTAGAGCGTCGATAACGTAGCTAAGAATATCTGTTGGCGTTCCACTTTCCTTTAATCTATCTTTCTTAGATCCTTGTATTTCATTTCCTCTGTTCTGGGATCTCATTATCTTGCTGTCCAACCACTCCAACTCTTTTTTTCACTGTATTAAGCACCAAAAAGTGTCAAAGGGCTTGGCTTATCGGCCTAAATTTCACAAATCTATTAACTATCACAGGAAAGCAAATTGAAAACAACGTATAATCGTTCAGTTTTAATTTGTAACACAAGAATCTTCTTTTTTTTTTGTAAACAAAATAACAATAAAAGTTGTTTGCCATAATCTCTGTACACATAGGAAGGCAGATCTCAGATCTACGCACACACGTAAATATTCAAGTATGTTTTTCTCAGCTTTCTATGTAGGTGTAAGTTACTCATGTTCAACTTCCTAAACAAGGGGTCCGATTTAATAGCGATACAGTTCCTCCTACATTTTTATAATTTGCTCGTTTAATATTGACGCGGGATTGTCACAGTTATAAGGCAGTAGTAGCAACAGCAGCAGCAGTTATCACACCTCTGGCAACCGGGTGTGTGTGTGTGATCGGTGTTCGTATCTCGTACTTTTTTTCTTTTAGTTTATTTAATATTATGACTGATTTTACGTTATATATCATAGTGGGAATACTGGATATTGTATATTATTTATCTTTAAAATTTATGTTGGCAACATGTCCAGAGCAGTATTTAATTCCAGTATAAAAATGGCTTGAACGTCGCATTAGAAAAATGTAAAGTTGGAATTGCTTTCTCTACTTATATTAGTCAGGTAGCAAAGGTATTTCTGGCATTTTGGCACTCGTTGATGGTTAAATATTACCCCAGTATTTCAGTTTTAGCCGGGAAACGACGAGCAACAACGTAGTCTACAAGGAAATCGGCGTTGTCAGTCATAGACGCTCCTAAATTCTCCTCGAGTTTCACGATGTCGAAGGCCTAGGCCTAACCGTAGCATGGAAACGGACGCGGGATTCGAGAAGGTGGGGTAATGTTCCTTGATTAAAAAAAGATGGGGTAATGTTCCTTGATTCGAAAGGATGGGGTAATGTTCTTGATTCGAGAAGATAGGGTAACGTTCCTTGATTCGAAAGGATGGGGTAATGTTCTTGATTCGAGAAGATAGGGTAACGTTCCTTAATTCGAAAAGATGGGGTAATGTTCCTTTATTCGAGAAGATGGGGTAATGTTCCTTTATTGGAAAAGATGGATATTGTTCCTTTATTCGAGAAGATGGGTAACGTTCCTTAATTCGAAAAGATGGGGTAATGTTCTCCTTGATTCGAAAAGATAGGTTAATGTTCCTTTATTCGAGAAGATGGGGTAATGTTCCTTTATTGGAGAAGATGGGCATTGTTCCTTTATTCGAGACGATGGGTAACGTTCCTTAATTTGAAAAGATGGGGTAATGTTCTCCTTGATTCGAAAAGATGGGGTAATGTTCCTTTATTCGAGAAGATGGGGTAATGTTCCTTTATTGGAGAAGATGGGCATTGTTCCTTTATTCGAGACAATGGGTAACGTTCCTTAATTTGAAAAGATGGGGTAATGTTCTCCTTGATTCGAAAAGATGGGTAATGTTCCTTTATTCGAGAAGATGGGGGTAATGTTCCTTTATTGGAAAAAGATGGGTATTATTCCTTAATTCGAGAAGATGGATAACGTTCCTTAATTCGTAAAGATGGGGGCTAATGTTCCTTTAATAAAAAAAAAGATGAGTAATAGGGTCACTATCGAGTGGAGTCTCCGAAAACATGTTCAATGTCCCTTTCTTCGAGAAGATGGGTAACGTTCCTTGATTCGAGAAGCTGGGGTAATGTTCCTTGATTCGAAAAGATGGGTAGATGGGGTCACTATCGAGTGGAATCTCCGCATTTAGCACACTGGCAATCGGCCGGTTCGCTCAGCTTCAGGGAGAGCTGCCCTTTCTCGCCCGTCAGACGGTTCCCGTCGACGTCATAGCAGTGGGTCAGGATGACTTCGCGGGACCTCAGATGAGTTTCCCTGCAGCAGCGGCAGTCCTGTGGGGGGAGAGAGAGTGGTTAAACTTCTTGAAAAACGAACAAATGACTTTGTATTTTAATTTCTCTTATCGTTAGGAATGATTAAAGAAAGATGTGGCAGTCGGAGTCGGGACTACAGTTGTAACGTAGGCCTAGGTTCTCTTGAAATTTTACTTGTAGGAATGATTAAAGAAACTTAGCGATCGAAACTGGGACTATAGTTGTGTAAATTTCTTGAAAAACGAATAAATATCTTTGTATCTTATTTCATCTCATGTGTTAGGAATGATTAAAGAAAAGATATAACATTCAAAGTTGGGATTATAGTTGTAACATAGGTCTAGGTCTAGAGAACCTAGGTTGTATCGGCAAATCTCGTGAAGTTTCCATAACTTTCATTGTATTTAAAGAAACGGTAATACTCATTCGTAATTGGTGAATTATTTAGTAAATTATAGTTGCACATTTTCTGGGAAATAAAGGATAAAGTTGCTTTAAGACTATAAGTTAAACTTGAACTTAGGTTGTTTGAAGCTTCATCAGATAATGAACAAATACGTTTTCTCAACGGGAGATTTAGACCCAGGATTAACTACCTTTAATGGAGGTAGTTACATAAAGCCAAATGCTTGGGAAGGGCGGGAACTCACTAGTAAGCATTCGACTAAACTCCCCTCCCCCCTAAAATCTCACTCCCCATTTGACTGAGTATGTCTAGAACTCAAGTTTTCTATGAATATTAAACCATACGAGAATGTCTGATATGCTGCTTAATTTGTCTATCGTTTCTTTAGCCAGTTGTGTAAGTGATTCAGGAATGGTGTGGAAAAAAGTTAAGTATATCTTAGTTTAACCAGACCACTGAGCTGATTAACAGCTCTCCTAGGGCTGGCCCGAAGGATTAGACTTATTTTACGTGGCTAAGAACCAACTGGTTACCTAGGAATGGTGTGGATAGATCAACAGTTGTATAGGAGCAAATGTTAAATGCATGAAATATGGAGAGAGAGAGAGAGAGAGAGAGAGAGAGAGAGAGAGAGAGAGAGAGAGAGAGAGAGAGAGCTAGTTACATTTGAACTTTGCGTATAATCTTGGAAAATCATGGAAGCAATTTCCTAATCCCCTTAGAGCGACAATGCATATAAGTTGGCCATCAACGTTTTATGGAAGTAATTTGGGCTTAAGAAATGCCCTCTCTCTCTCTCTCTCTCTCTCTCTCTCTCTCTCTCTCTCTCTCCTCGGTGGAAGAAGCCCTCGGGTACTTGATTTTCTCGAGAGTGTAGGAGCATTTGAACTCTCTGGCGCCCTCTTGTGGGAAATGGGCGTGGCTGCTCTTCTCTGAGAAGGACATTTGGAAATCCTTCGTCTCCACGTAATATGAAAGTGTTAAGTTTGTTTATCGTGGCTGTGGGCGAGAACTAAAACACACACACACACACACACACACACACACACACACACACACACACACACACACACACACATTCACAACTCATTCCGTCACACAATGGTTAACAGGACCTTCTATCCTGTAGGGGGCTAGGCAGTGTCGTCAGTGCACACCTCACTGTAGGCGTTGCTTGACAAGGTACTTTGCAGAGTCCCTTCCTAAGGCCCCTAGCTAGCTTCCAACTCCTTCCATACCTTTTATATATTCTTTTTATAGTCTTTTTCTTCCGTCTTGCTATCCACCCTCCTCTAACGGTTGTTTCATAGTGCAACTGCGAGGTTTCCCTCCTGTTACACCTTTCAACCTTTTCACTCTCTATTTCCGCTTCAGCGCTGAATGACCACATCACCATAGGTCCCAGCACTTGGCCTTCACCTATATTCTATTCAATACAACTTCCACACAATCCAGCCAACTAGCTAGATCTTTAGATACAATCTGTCTTTAGATTCCAGAAGATTTTTCTTTTGAAGACTTTCATCCACCTTTATAAAGTCTTCCATTGCTGCGTGACCCAAGCATAATGGTTTAATGGCTGGCATCATAGGTTAAGCTGGCTTTGTGTTCGGGTGTTAAATAGGATAAGAAGGATGTTATGGACCTTAGGATTCTTATCACCAACGTACACTGGCACCTTAGGCTGAATATTTGAAACATCATATCTTTCACATTTCTCATCTTTCCTTCTTTCTTATGTACAATGAAAACAATATTTATCTCAGTAATGTCCATCTTTAATTCGCCTCCTGTATCCACGCACTTCACTTCTGTAAAGGATTGTTGGCTCAACAAATCAACAGCTACTTATTGATTACTGAATTACCAATATTCATCTCAGCAACATCCAAATTTATTTCGCCCGCTATATCCACACACTTCACTTCTGTAAAGGATTGTTGGCTCAACGAATCAACAGCTGCTTATTGATTACTGAATTACCAATATTCATCTCAGCAGCGTCCATCTTTAACTCGCCTTCTATATCCAGACTTCACTGCTGTAAAGGATTGTTGGCTCAACAGGTACTTCTTGCATACTTAATTTTGATTCCTTCAACACTTCTGAGATGTGTGTGGTAGTCTTATCGTCCTTGCTTAGATTGTTCTGTGATGACTTTCCTTAATCGTTCCTTTTTATCCAGATACTCAGTCAGTCAACCATTTTCATTCTTCCATTTTATAACCTTTCTAGCTTTCACTAGTCTCTGCCGATCTTATTCACTGTTATCAAAACACACCTGATCACCAGTCATTAAGAAACCCTTTTCTCGAATTTTCCTACTCCATGAAGCTGTCCAGGCTCCAGGCCTCTCTCTCTCTCTCTCTCTCTCTCTCTCTCTCTCTCTCTCTCTCTCTCTCTCTCTCTCTGCACGTGGTTTATTTTAAAAATATAAAACAAGATTTTGCCTTTTTGAGAAACAGACCTCTTCAATTATTCATGATGAGATTAACAAGTTCAGACAAATCTGGAGCCATCTCTCTCTCTCTCTCTCTCTCTCTCTCTCTCTCTCTCTCTCTCTCTCTCTCTCTCTCTTCCGAAAACCGAATTCTGAGCCAACTGAAGACCTCTCTCTCTTTTATGCTCTCTCTCTCTCTCTCTCTCTCTCTCTCTCTCTCTCTCTCTCTCTCTTCCGAAAACCGAATTCCCAGAGGATCTTTGTAAGCAACTGAAGACCTCGCCTTTGCTTTTTTATGCTCTCTCTCTCTCTCTCTCTCTCTCTCTCTCTCTCTCTCTCTCTCTCTCTCTCTCTCTCTCTCTCATGTTGGCATCATGTATCCGGGAAGCAATGATGATGACGACATATCATAATTTCCACATGATGAGATTACGTCAGTCGGTTCGTGATTGCTCGATTGTAAGTCTTCGGACCGTGGCCAAAAGTTCCGTCCGTATCGGAAAGTTTGACGTAACAGGGTAACTGATGCCCCCACGATACCTATGTATACTGTATACTATATTATTATTATTATTATTATTATTATTATTATTATTATTATTATTATTATTATTTACCACCTCTTACTTCTTCCTAATGAACACCAAAATATTCTTTTGAAGCTTCTTGAATTTCAGGTCAGTGGCCCCTTTGGTGGGCTTGTTCCATATGAATAGGGTTCATCTTCTGAATAATAATAATAATAATAATAATAATAATAATAATAATAATAATAATAAATCGGTTATTTTTCAGTATTTATATAGAAAAATCAACAAACAGTGAATTCATGCCCATACAAAAACAAACATGTTTTTGTCCATCCTTCAAGGTTACGAAAACATCCTGTACGAAGCTGAAGCCCGTCCCAAGTACCAGAAGGGGTCCAAACCCCCACCCACCCACCCCCCTCCCAATTAGAATTAATTACTGTAACAATGGGAAATATTTCGTCTATAATCGATGTAGGGTTCATGTTTCCATGGGTGAATGGGATAGTTTTTTTTTTTTATTTGAAGCTGAAAGTTTACTTTATTATTTTATCAAAGAGCTGTGTTGGTGATTTATATGGTTTTATAATTATATATATATATATATATATATATATACAGTATGTATATATATGTATATATTTATATGTAAATTTATAAAACACTAAAACAAAGTATATGGCAACAACGTTATTATATACTTGGTATGTTTTAATCACTGTAGGTAAATAACTTGTCTATGTAGTAATGTAGGTCTAATTTAAAACGCACGTATAAACATTCTTAAGGAGTTCCACGCTTGTTAGTACGATTAAAACACTCCCTGTTATAATAACGAATCTAATCTTACAGTATTTTGACCGCAGAATGAGAGAGAGAGAGAGAGAGAGAGAGAGAGAGAGAGAGAGAGAGAGAGAGAGAGAGAGAGATTGTTTTCGTCTATTCAAGTGTATTTTTGTCAGAACACAGAGCTACAGAAGTCATTCAAGAGGATATCCTAAGGGGTAACAGTTATGGAGAGAGAGAGAGAGAGAGAGAGAGAGAGAGAGAGAGAGAGAGAGAGAGAGAGAGAGAGAGAATGTTACAACTGGTGAGTGAGATAAAGCTAAGAATATTAGTAACAGGTTTACCCCATCAACACACTTGCATAATCTTACACACACTCACACCCCTACTCACACACACACACACACACACACCCACAGTGAGAGAGAGAGAGAGAGAGAGAGAGAGAGAGAGAGAGAGAGAGAGAGAGAGAGAGAGCAGCAGCAGCATTGTAGAGAAAACGCCGTCCATGTAGAAAACGAAAGTGGCCATTCTCGAACCGATCATCACCCAACCGACCTTCAGTGCGAGGAGGAAAAAGCACAACAACACCTGACCAAGAAGGAACATCATCTTCTGCTTGTTGTTTTTCTCGGGATATCAGGATACCCGTCTCCTTGTGTCCTCTTTGCAGGTTAGTTGTTGTCAAAGCGTTGTTTCATGTTGTTTAAACAAGTGTTGTTTAGTAATGTTCTTCCCGGGAGTCTTATGTTGGATGCAGCCGCTAGGCCTAATGTACACGTGGCCACCACTGTTGGCAAACTCATGAAAAGTCGCATTACATCATATTTTCTGTTCTACACCTTTGTCGTTTCTCTCATTTCTCACAAACTCTATATAAAATTACCCTTTACAATTAACAGCAGTGACATTAAAAACCTACCCTTGAAATTGCTTAGTGAAAGTAAAGGCAGTCTGGACTAGTACTAACGAAAATGGAGGTTCTTTCGATCATGTTCGCATTTGGTCAAGGAATTGTGGTTGTCATTCCTTCGTTACCACAAACCGGTTAGGCGAGTTAGTTAATGGAAGGAGTGGGAGATGGACCAGTACCCTCCTCGTTTGCAAAGGAGAGAGAGAGAGAGAGAGAGAGAGAGAGAGAGAGAGAGAGAGAGAGATGGCTCCTACAAGGGTGTGTGAATTGGACAGTGCGCTTTGGATATGGGAAGACGTGGGAAGGTTAAAATGGGATGTTAATTTTAGATTTTAGATGCATATTTAAATGCGGCCTTCTTTGTTCATAGTAACTTTTGCACGTAAAAAGCAAATCGTGCGCAGATGCGTTATCTTATCCACAAGCCTTGGGAAATAGAATCTTACGTAGTCTAACACGCTGCCGCACCTCTCTCTCTCTCTCTCTCTCTCTCTCTCTCTCTCTCTCTATATATATATATATATATATATATATATATATATATATAGACTATTACATAATACACTAAACTTTCTCGGCCTCATCTAGAAAGCATAGCCGGAGGAAAATGTTCAAGCATTAATCTCATAATTTAAATTAACTTGGTCCATCGACAGTCAAGCACTGCTATTATATTACGGAATCGGTCGCATATGACCTCCAAATGACCCTCCACAGTGTTGATGATTTCATTATTGTTCCTAAATGATTATTTCCAAAATATTTAAAACGTTGTTCAGACCCCAGTTAAGGAAATGATTATTTCCAAAAGTATTTAAAAGTTGTTCTGACTTGTCATATTGAATTTTTTGTTTAAAATGTCTCGATTCTTATATGGAATACTTCCCATGTATAGTATGACCCTTTTCCAAGCATTTTTCTCAGAATGAGAAAACTTTGAGGCCACTACGTTTCTGACGTACGCCATTTGCTGGAATTTTTTTTGGTAGGCCTATGCGGAGAATCATGGCGTTACCGTGGTTCAAAGGTTTAACAATTCTTAGGAAATCCTTGGGACCAACGTGGATACAGAGTCAGAAATGTTCTGTTGTCAGTGTTCTGTTGTCAGTACTTGTGGTTGTCACGTTGAGACCAAGACATCGGACAAAATAGAGTAGGCTGAGCCATCACTGATGTCTTTGCTGGTGTAGACAGTTGTTTGTCAGTTTTCCAAAATGATGCGATGAATTGCATACAGTTGTTCGCCCTTTTGTTTGTTTTTGTATTGTTTCGCGTAGTTTACTTCTGTTTTTCGTCGTTACAAGTGGCTTTTCATAAGCCTAAGCTACGACATTATAAATGAAAACTTTTGAGTTCTCGAGACTGAAGTACTATTACTCTTTCTGAGCGAAAACAAAAGCCGTTTGTCTAAGTAATGAATGGCGCCTCATTTTCTTTTTAGACCTATGCGTCTACACGGCGTTAGTATCGAATGCTGAAGGCGGGCTAGACCATTAAATATATACGTATCTTTTTTTACATATATATTATTGTGCTTCCTCGCTATTTCTTCTTTATTATCCTCCCTTTTAGTCTGATATATGAGAACGCTTTTTAGTCAAAGTTTGATGACCGTTTGACAAGTTTACAGAAACCAGTTAGGTAACATGATTCTATTTATATGCTCCCATTACCACTTTTACAAGTAGTAACGAATTTATGTATATATATATATATGTGTGTGTGTCTGTGTGTGCAAGAATGTGCATTTATACATGCGACTATCTGAGAATGAGTGAATGGTCTATGTGGTAAGCTGCATTAGTACTATTGAACAAACTAGGCAGTACAGATAGCGAATGAGAGAGAGAGAGAGAGAGAGAGAGAGAGAGAGAGAGAGAGAGAGAGAGAACTTTTCAGCGTTCAGAAATGTTTTTAACTTTACAAACGGAAAGAAGGAATAATGAAAGGCTTTCGATAACGATGTCTGAACAGAGAGAGAGAGAGAGAGAGAGAGAGAGAGAGAGAAGAGACCGAGTCAGCAGGCCGTGGGAAAGCACAATTCGGGAGAGAGATAAGCACAAACAAATTGTCCTTTGTTGAGGCAAGATCTGAATGCAAAGAAGATGAAAGCGGAAGATATGAAAAGCAAATCGGTTCGGCCATTTTGCCCAGTTCGGGAGAGACTCAAATACCTGATCATCTTTGAGAGAGAGAGAGAGAGAGAGAAGAGTATTCCTACCGGGTTACTTCACTTTTTTCTCACTTTCTCTACTCTTCATATGTTTGAGAGGCGTGGCTAATAGCTAGGCCATGTGTTCTCTTCTCCAACCATTTCATTTCTCCTAACAGTCACGCCCGTTGGTGGGTAGCGCCGTCAGTGTACTTCATGCGGTACACTGTAGGCATTGCTGACGGTTCTTTGCAGCGTCCTTTCGGCCCCTAGCTGCAACCCCTTTCGTTCCTTTTACTGTACCACCTTTCAAACCTTTCTATTCTGTGTCCAATTCATCGCTGAATGACCTCATACGTCCCGGCGCTTGGTCTGTTGGCCAAAACTCTACAGCAGTGATTACAATAATTTTATTCATTAAATAAGAAGGTACTTCATGCGGTATGGTGGGATGGGGAAGGATGATTCCATTAATTAGGGTGCCATCACTAAAAAAAGTAGAAGACTGAGATCCACTGAACTAGTGAATGCTCTCCAGGTGACGTCATCGCCTAAGAATTTTGGCTAATGGTCGTTTGGGAGGGGAAACCGGTTTCTAAAACGCAGTAGGAAAATCGGACTTAACTTCTTTTTTCGTCTGATTCCGGTTTTGTTCAACTTTTTTTTTTTTTTTTTTTAATTATCGATGTTATTTTTTATGAATACTTTTGTTTTTGTTGACGGGAAGTCAATGTTGCGATTGTTACTGTGCACTGATAGCTATTATTATTATTATTATTATTATTATTTTATTGGTACTTAAATTATTATTATTATTATTATTATTATTTTATATATATATACTATATATTGATAAATTAGCATCAGTAGAAACGGGAAGATATATATAATATATATATATATTTATATATATATATATATATATATATATATATATATATATATATATATATATATATATATATATATATATATATATATATATAATCATATATATATATAAAATCACCAATCTGTAATGTCATCCCATTTTCCACCAATTTCCAGCCTCAAATGAAGAGGCCGATGGGAGGGGAGACTTCACGTCCCAAATTAGCTTACCCCCCCTGCCCCCAGGAAAAAATAATAAATGTGGAAGGGAGGAAGTAAAGAAGCAGTCACCGAGCCGGGAAAGAAGGAGAATTTCAAGGTGAATCGAGTTGAACATCGGAATGAGAATTTTTGGAAAATTATTGATGCTTGAAACATATAAGGGTCTCTCGCTCTCTCGTGACGGATCGGAAATGCAGATTTTTATCTATTTATTTTTTTTTACATTTCTCGATAAATAGATAATGGATATTTTCTCTCTCTCTCTCTCTCTCTCTCTCTCTCTCTCTGACGGATCGAAAATGCAGATTTTTATCCATTTATTTTTTTTTTTACATTTCTTGATAAATAAATAATGGAAATTTTCTTTTTTAACTCTCTCTCTCTCTCTCTCTCTCTCTCTCTCTCTCTCTCTCTGACGGATCGAAAATGCAGATTTTTATCCATTTATTTTTTTTTTTTACATTTCTTGGAAATAAATAAATAATGGATTTTTATCTAGTTATCTTTTTTTCTCTCTCTCTCTCTCTCTCTCTCTCTCTCTCTCTCTCTCTCTCTCCAATTCAGTGGTAATGGATGCATCTTCCCTTGTCAATCTAAATTGCCCACAGGGTAAATTCCTCAGTATTTTCCAAATACGTTTTTTTAATCAAATAACCAGTATTTGCAACCAAAGACTTATATTTGAACCAAATATGCATCGTATTTTCCAAATATCCAGTATTTTTTACCAATAGGCAGCGTTTATTCATAAAATAGCCTCTGTTTCCCTGATTAAATAGCCAGTTTTAGTTTTTTGTAAAAGAAAACTATTGTTCCGGCTTTGTCTGTCCGTCCGCACTTTTTCTGTCCGCCCTCAGATCTTAAAAACTACTGAGGCTAGAGGACTGCAAATTGACATCTTGATCATCCAACCTCCAATCATCAAACATACCAAATTGCAGCCCTCTAGCCTCCTCAGTAGTTTTTATTTTATTTATTTTTTTACAAAACCTTTTTTTTTTCAAGTTGTAACAATTGAGTTTTCGACAGTATTAGTGTATTAATCGCCTGTCATTCTGTTTATTTTTTTCACCAGTATCCTACTTATAGTAAAAAAAAGTAATGCGCATCTCTGTATCTATTTCCTCGTGTGTGTAACAACGCTAGTTTAAAATGAATAAACTCGACTTTGTAGACTGTCTTCTATATAAAATGCAAAATGAATGCGCCTTGATTCGATTATCAGCACGTCGAGACCTACCGTCTCGACAATCTCTTATTATACAGGTGCCAAGGTCTGTACTACAGACTCTACAGACTCTCCTTGTTTGTCACTTTTTCATAAATTGTATCTCAACAAAGATCTTTCACATTCACAATTCACCCCTGGTCTCTCCCTTGTCCTGCCGTGAGTAACCAGGTTCGCTGAACAGCCGAAGCACCAGTATGGAATAGATGTTTTGCCTCGCTGTCGAACTTCTCCGGCAAAGTTCCAGAGGCCCTCCTTTATTCCTCCCCACACCGTTGGACTGTGGAACAATCTCCCTTCTTCTGAGGAGGTCTTGCAATTGCAACTTCTTCTTCAGAAGTTCAAGCGAAGATGCAATGCATTACTGCCCTGGAACTATTCACCTTGCATTTTAAGACATTATATTTATTTGTTGATTTATTTTTGCTTAATAATTGAGATCTAGTCTTTCTGTATTTCACTTTACCTTCTGTTATTTCTTCCTAATGGACGCCATAGTCTTTGGAAGCTTCTTGAATTTCAAGTCAGTGGCCCTTTGGTGGGCTTGTTCCATATGAATAGGTTTCGTCTACTGAATAATGAATAATAATAATAATAATAATAATAATAATAATAATAATAATAATAATAATAATAATAATAATAATATATTCTTTGGAAGCTTCTTGATTTTCAAGTCAGTGGCCCCTTTGATGGGCTTGTTCCATATGAATAGGTTTCATCTACTGAATAATAATAATAATAATAATAATAATAATAATAATAATAATAATAATAATAATAGAGTAATCTTTAGACTTGAATAGGTAAAAAATTTAACAGCATGACTCAAAAAAAAGTCAGAAAACCAACCATTGTGTGGCAACATCTAAGAGGAGAAACTTGGCGTAGAGAGTTGCTACGGACGTCTGTGTAATCTAAATGATCTTACTACGACGTTGTCGTATCAAGACTGCGTCGTATTTCGCTTATATGGGATCGTTTACTATAGCAGTTTCTTTTTTTCTTTTTTGTCTTTGGAAAGACAACGCCTTCCACACTGTGTTGGCTTCAAGAATAAATTCTTTGTCATTATTATCGTCATTTAGAATTAACTAGAAATCTTATAGGACTATTATTATTATTATTATTATTATTATTATTATTATTATTATTATTATAGAATAAATTCGTTGTCATTATGTCATTATTTAGAATTAACCTGCAATCTTATGGAACATTATTATTATTATTATTATTATTATTATTATTATTATTATTATTATTATTATTATTATTATTATTATTATTATTATAGAATCAATTCATTGCAGTTATTATCATTACTTAGAATTAACCTGCAATCTTATGGAACATTATTATTATTATTATTATTATTATTATTATTATTATTATTATTATTATTATTATTATTATATAAAATAATAATAAATTCATTGAAATCATTATTATTATTATTATTATTATTATTATTATTGTTATAGAAAAATTATTATAGAAAAATTGTCATTATTATTATTTAGAATTAAGCAGCATTCTTATGGAACATTATTTAATATTATTATTATTATTATTATTATTATTATTATTATTATTATTATTATTATTATTATTATTATTATTATAAACTTGGTAAGCAAAATTCCTCAGGAAAGAAAGTGAGAAGTGGAAAAAGATAAAATAATATCCAAGATTAGATCGCAATGAATTAGTGTATAAAGCTGAATTTGCAAAATAATTGAATAACACACTTTGAGAGCAGGTAGGATCTTTGCACTCTTGAAGTATATTCCTCTCTTTTTCTTCTCTTTTCCTCCCTTATTCCTCCCTTATTCCTCCCTTATTCATCTCGGATTCTTCCCTTATTCGTCTCTTATTCCTCTCTTCCTTTCGTCGTTTTTAGTTTTCTGTAAAAGAAAACGATTGTGCCGGCTTTGTCTGTCCGTCCACACTTTTTCTGTCCACACTTATTCTTCTGTCCACACTTATTCTGTCCGCACTTGTTCTGTCCGCACTTTATTCTGTCCGCACTTTTTCCTGTCCGCACTTGTTCTGCCCACCCTCAGATCTTGAAAACTACTGAGGCTAGAGGGCTGGAAATTGGTATGTTGATCATCCACCCTCCAATCACCAAACATACCAAATTGCAGCCCTCTAGCCTCAGTAGGTTTTATTTTATTTAAGGTTGAAGTTAGCCATAATCTGGCAACGATATAGGAGAGGCCACCACCGGGCCCATGGTTAAAGTTTCGTGGACCGCGGCTCATACAGCATTATACCGAGACCACAGAAAGATAGATTTATTTTCGGTGGCCTTGATTATACGCTGTAGCGGCTGTACGGAAAACTCGATTGCGCCGAAGAAACTTTAGCGCATATTTTACTCGTTTCTTCTTTGTTTTTCTTCATTCTCTGTATCTTCTCTTTATCCATTCCTCCAGTTATCTGTCGGAGAGAGAGAGAGAGAGAGAGAGAGAGAGAGAGAGAGAGAGATTCTCCTTAGAGAGAATTTCAGAGAGAGAGAGAGAGAGAGAGAGTAGCTCCTCTCTCTCTAACTAGATTGGTTGTGAAAGTCTGATTCATTTACTCTCCGAGTATTTTGTATATAATTGTGTTTGTCTGTCATTGATGAAATATTTCCTCTCTCTCTCTCTCTCTCTCTCTCTCTCCAGCTCTGCTTTCTGCAAGAGAATCTGTCACCTTCTACTCTCTCTCGCATTACTGAAAGAACTCTCTCTCTCTCTCTCTCTCTCTCTCTCTCTCTCTCTCTCTCTCTCTGTCTAGTGTCTAGTAACCGAAGGGGGACTGCAGACATCCATCCGTCCATACCCTGACCTTGGTGTTGACCTTGCCAGAGGTCAGGTGTGTCCCGACGTGGTCATGTTACGCAGTTTTGCAATTGCAGAGGATCGGATTAACCAAAGATAAGGTCCAAAGAATTCCCTCTCTCTTAAGACAAAAATTCAGGTCTCTTCTAGGTTTTAATCAGTTTTAATTTTTTTTTTTGTAATTTTTTTTAAGTATTAGGTTTAATGTTGGTGTCATCATTTGTATGATTTTATTATTTTTTAATTTTTTTTTTAGTTTTATTAATTTTATTTCTTGGATTTTATTATTTTGTTTTTCAGAAATTAAACATTTTCATTTTTTTAAATTTGTATTTTTGTGTAGGCTCTGATTAATATCCCTTATATATATATTATATTATATATTTATATATATATATATATATATATATTTATATATATATAATTATATATATAATATATATATATATATATATATATATATATATATATATATATATATATATATATATATATAAACAGTATTAACCATCATTCTGATATTAACCACCGACCGGTTTGTTCTCAAGAATCTCTAAAAGAGACGCATCTTCTCCCCGGAGCTACAGAAGACGAAGTTGCTTAACATAACATTATTGGAACCGGTTCTTCGTTTTAGGAAACTTCAACGAATAATTTATTTTGGGAAAATCATTTGATTTTAACTTTTTTGTTTTTATCTTTTATATCTCGTGATGTAAATTGACGGAATTAGGGACAAATCTGAAGGGTTGATAAGCTATGTAATTATCGGCTTTTAGTTTTTTTTTTTTTGTAAGAGGAAACTATTATAGAGATGGCTATTTTTCTGTCCGCACTTTTTTCTGTCCGCACATTTTCTGTCGGCACTTTTTCTGACCGCACTTTTTCTGACCGCACTTTTTCTGATCCTCACATTTTTCTATCCACTTTTTCTGTCGGCACTTTTTTCTGTCGGCACTTTTTTTCTGTCGGCACTTTTTTCTGTCGGCACTTTTTTCTAACCGTCCCGCACTTTTTCTGTCCGCCCTCGGATCTTGAAAAACTGCTGAGGCCAGAGGGCTGCAATTTGGTGTGTTGATCATCCACCCTCCACTCATCAAACATACCAAATTGCAGCCCTTTAGCCACAGTAGTTTTTACTTTATTTAAGGTTAAAGTTAGCCATGGATCGTGCGTCTGGCACCGCCATAGGTGCCAACAACACAGGCCACCACCGGCGGGCATTTTTTACTTGTTTATTTTTATATTTAATCGCTAGTGAAATAAAAAGAAGGAATTAGGAACAAATAGTTGGGAACACTAAAAATGTTTTTAATTTTACGCTGCTTTTCTGCCATGATTGATTGATTGGTTTATAGTTACTAAAACTGGCGTCGCAACATCTTAGATTACTGACGCCTTATGCCATGATGTAGTTACGATGTCAGCTCTTCAAACTGAGATTATAACTAATAGTCCCCGTAGGGGTAAAGCCGTCAGTGCACCTCATGCGGTGCACTGTAGGCATTACTTGAGGTTCTATGCAGCGTCCCTTCCTAATGCCCCTACCTGCTATAACCCCTTTCATTCTTTTTACTGTACCTCCGTTCGTATTCTCTTTCCTCCATCTCACTTTCCTCAACCTTCTCCTGACAACTGATTCATAGTGCAATTGCAAAAGGTTTTCCTTTCAGCGCTGAATGACCTCACAGGTCCCAGTGCTTGGCCGTTGGCCTAAATCTTATACTGCAGCTACCACTCTGCCCTAAAATGGAAAACTGCAGTATCTGTAAATTTTCGAAATTGAGACATGCCACCTGTTGGGCTCGTGAAACACTATTACACAAGTTACTGCAGTTTCAGAGTGATTCGTCAGCGCTTTATTTAGGGGGTCCCATTTGCAGTGTCTGCAAAATCAGTGGTAAGGCAAGGGGGTATCTACTATCTTTCTCAGTTTTGTATTTTTGCAGTTTCATAGTGATTCTTCTTCAATGCTTTCCAAGAGTATTTAGGGGGTTCCATTTGCAGCATCTGCAGAATCAGTAGTAAGGCAAGGAAGTATCTACCACTTTTCTCAGCTTTGTATTTTTGCAGTTCCAGATAGATTCTTCAGTGCTTTCCACGAGTATTTATGGTGGTTCCATTTGCAGTATCTGCAGAATCAGTAGTAAGGCAAGGGAGTGTCGACCATTTTTCTCATTTTCAGTTTTTTTTTTCCATTGTAGGTCAGTACTGTTATCTGTATCACACGGCCGCATTTTCTGATGAATTATTGCATCTCGCCGACGGATTTCACACCAAGGTGATAAAATATGTCGTAAAACCCAAATCGCTTGAGTTTCTTCATTTGTGGCACTGCTAAACCAGTCTGCTTTTCTTGAGTTATCTACCAGCTTGAAAGAAAGATTAGATAAGTGCAAAGTTTGACTGAAAAATGCTATGGAAAATAAAAGTAGGGAGCGCTCTTGTGACAATGATTTTGCACCGTTAGGTTGCAAGTCGACGAAAAAAAAAAAGGCCACTGCTTATGGTAAACTGTATTGACTAGAAGCTATATTAGTCCAGAGAGAATGTTCTGACAAAAAAGACACTGCTGATGGTAAAATGTATTGACTAAAAGGTACATTAATCCAGAAAAAATGTTTTAACAAAAAAAGCCACTCTTTATGGTACAATTCGGTAGCTACAAACATTACCAGTCCATAAAAAAAAAACGTGTTTTTTTCCTGATACGTTTTCGCGTGATGCCGCAACAAAGAACATGACTTTTCCTCTGTTCTTGATCAATATTTTGATTTACTGATGTGTGTAAGTGGCGTCACAGCACTAATGGTTATCGAAGGCGCCTCTGTTGAAGACTGAAGATCTTTGGGAATCGTGAGGACTGACATTTTTCCTCGTAGTAACGTCCCCACCCCTCCCTCCTTCCCCCCTGTGTATGTGAGTGTGTTTGTTTGTGTGTACAGCTGTGTTCACTAACAGCTGTTTTGACCATTGCTCGTGACGCCAGTGCATGACAATAAAACTATTTATCTAATCAAGTCTCCAATTATCTATTTTTATATTACTTCGCCATAATAATAATAATAATAATAATAATAATAATAATAATAATAATAATAATAATAATATAATATTATTATTATTATTATTATTATTATTATTATTATTATTATTATTATTATTATTAAAAAGTCAGTCAGCCTTATTCACTTAGTTACATAACCGAACCATTAAATATATCTCTCTCTCTCTCTCTCTCTCTCTCTCTCTCTCTCTCTCTCTCTCTCTCTCTCTCTCAGCTGGAATATAATCCAGGATGTTGTCCAGCCTCTCTGACGATAATCAACACTGACCTTCCTCGTGGAACGCCATTAATATTTACCGGCTAGTTCCCTCCGCTAGAGATACGCTTCTGTGAAGTGAGCAATGACCTTCTCTTATGAGACGCCATTAATTCAGTGGGTAGCATATTGTGTTAAGGTGTCCCAGTGTCCTGTTGGTGCAGATAGGGGTAGCTGGGTGGGGACCATAGTCCCCTTTGCGTATTTTGGGGGGCTTAGGGTGGGTAAAGGTTTCCCTGTAGACGTATTTTATTTGTTTCTGAAGGTCTTCTCTCTCTCTCTCTCTCTCTCTCTCTCTCTCTCTCTCTCTGTGTATCTCTCTCTCTCATGTGTATATACTGTAGGCATTATTTAAGGTTCTTTGCAGCGTGCCTTCCAAAGACCCCTGGCTGCTATAACCCCTTTCATTCTTTTCACTGTACCTCCGTTCATAGTCTATCTTCCATCCTACTTTCCTCAACCGTCTCCTGACACTGACACAGCAAAGGTTGTTTCAAACCTCTCACTCTCAGTGGTGCAACAGCAAAAAGGCCCCAGGTTTTCCTCCTAAATTCTAGATTACACCTTTCAAACCACACATATCACATATAAATACACAGTTTTCCCTTCAGCGCTAAGACAAGACCGCTGCCAACCGAGCCACACAAGTCATAAAAGAAGTTGGAACCTGAGTACAACTGTACCGAAGAATTTGCCTGGGCAGGCTAATTTCCTCATATACCAGCGTGTTTTCTCAAACTTCTATGACCTGGGTTCGATCCGTGAGTGCAGGCGACAAAAGCTTACCATGGTTTGGAATCCTCTTGGAAAAAGCCTATACAGGCTAATTCGACCCACTGTCGCCTTGTAAGTGTCAGTGAGTCTTTATTCATTTATTTTTCTATTTATTTATTTAATTATATTTTTATTTATAGTTTTATTTATTTTCGTTCAATAGGTGAAAGTGTACAGCCTCAGAGAAAATAATAATAATAATATTAATAATAATAATAATAATAATAATAATAATAATAATAATAAAGTAAATAATGCGTCGAAGTTTCTTCGGCGCAATCGAGTTTTCTGTACAGCGTGCAATGCTGCGTGAATCTCTCGATGTGCTACAGTATGAAACTCTCAGTTCCTACCGGGCAGCGCTCAGTTACTCAACCCCTAGCGGTGCCAGACGCACGATCCATGGCTAACCTTAGCCTTAAATAAAGTAAAAACCATTGAGGCTAGAGGGCTGCAATTTAGTATGTTTAATGGCCGGAGGGCGGATGATCAACATACCAATTTGCAGCCCTCTAGCCTTAGCAGTTTTTAAGCTGAGGGCGGACAGACAAATAGTCATCTCAATAGTTGTTTTATTATGCAGAAAACTAAAAAAAAAACACATTACTACATCGCAACAGAAAAACGAGAATCAGAACAGCCATATTTTGATCAGGGGCGTCACAGCACGACACACAAACAATCGTATCAATAAAGACGAATTTCCATCCCTATTCAAAGGAAGCCTCATTTAACCTGCAAAGCGGTTCCAGGGATCCATAATAGGCGAAGCGCATGCGCCTATAAGGAACTGAAGGATTATTAGCATAATAAAGGTGGGATCATGCGAGGAGTCCTGCCCGAAGAATTGAACTCATCGGCTCTGCAATGAGGTCCTGCAGGACTCCACAATGGAAGGATAATTGAATTGATGGGTGATTCTCTCTCTCTCTCTCTCCTACGATGGCATCGGAAATATGTCGACTCGTTTCGAGAACTTTCTTTAAAAGAGTTGGGACGACCACTGACGATTCTGGCCCCGTAGTGAAAATGTCAACAAACTTTATTCTTCTTAAAGTGAGGAGAAACTCGCCACTTCAGGAAACACGGGGGAAGGTAGAGAGTTCGCCCCCCCTTTATTCCTCACACCGTTGGCCTGTGGAACAGCCTCCCGGAGCATGGCGCGTAATTGGAACTTCTTCAGAAGCTCAAGCGAAGATGCAATGCATTACTGCCCTAATGCTGTTCCTCTTGCGTTTTAATACATTTTTATCTGTTCATTAATTTATTAATTTACTTTTTCTTTTTTAATAAGTGGTATCTCTTCCTTTTGTACTTCCCTTTACTTATTCTTACTTGTTCCTAATGAACACCATCATATTCTTTGGAAGTTTCTGGAATTTCAAGTCAGTGGCCCCTTTGGTGGGCTTGTTCCATATGAATAGGTTTCAACTTCTGTGTAATAATAATCATCATCCAGAAGTGATAGGCATCAAGGAACAGATCGAAGCTTTGTCCTCGAGGTGAAGAATATACAATTTAGGCCGAAGGTCAAGCGCTGGGACCGATGAGGTCATTCAGCGGTGAACGGAAAATTGAGGGTGAAAAGTTCGAAAGGTGTAACAGGAGGAAAACCATTTGGAATTGCACTATGAATCAGTTGTTAGAAGGTTGAGGGAAATGAGATGGAAGAAAGACAATAAATGGAGGTACAGTAAAAGGAATCTACGGGGCAGATCAGTTTAAGAAAAATCTTAAGGCCTAACGTGTCAAACCTAAATGATGTCCGCTTATTTTAGACAATCAAGATTTACATAATGAAGCCATGAGTCCCAGTGGGCCTCCTCATTCTGCGTACTTATCTAGAAGCCAGGGATAAAAGAAGCTGGCCATGACCCAAGCAACAGCAAGCAACAGCAAGCAACAGCAAGCACAAAAGCTCATTGCCCCACTGGTCATTCGTCCTTACATATAAAGAAAGTCATCATCAGCAATCGCAGCGAATATGTCGATTCTCTCCGCAGTCGTGATCGTCACAACCGTTTCTCTGGTGTGTCTCTCTCTGCTGACCAGAGATTGATCAACCAGTCAGTTTATGCAAATGGTTTGTTTTCGTTACTGCTTATCGTTTTATCTCGCACACTTGCATTGTGTTTTGTTAGTTTGGTCGTCAAGGTGTTTTCTTTTATACCTCCTGCTCCTGTGTTTATAAGTCTTTCTGTATTTCTCTTTACCTCTGACTTCTTCTTAATCTACAACATCGTAATCTGTGTGGAAGCTTGAATTTCAAGTCAGTGACCCCTTTGGTGGGCTTGTTCCATATGAGTAGGGTTCGTCTCCTGAATGATTTGTTAATAATAATAATAATAATAATAATAATAATAATAATAATAATAATAATAATAATAATAATAATAATGCACATTCGTTTTATTTGTTAATTAATTTCTTGAGTATTTTTCCTTTACTATTCCTGGGTTTTATCACATGTGGTATCTCGATTGTCACCTCCGCCGAGGAAGTCGGGTGGAGGTTTAGCAATCACTAGTTTGAATGATTTTTGCAGTCTCGCGTACCCTAAGAATTGATGGATGTATTTCGATGAAATTTCGTGGAAGGGTGGGCTAGTGGCCAGGGAATAACTGATTATATTTTGAAGCAGTTCTGGATTCTGTTGCCCATATTTTGTTTTCGTGATTGTCGTCCTACTATATCGTAAAATTTCTCAAAAACTTATCTGTGGATTTCGATGAAACTTTGTGGCCGTCTGTCTGGTATATATCTCCTTGCGTTTTTATCCATTTTCATCTATTTATTAATTTATTAATTTATTTTGTTTCTTATTTGATAAGTGGGATCTCTTCTTTCTGTATTTCCCTTTACCTCCTCCTACTTCTTCCTAATGAACACCATCATATTCTTTGGAAGCTTCTTGGATTTCAAGTCAGTGGCCCCTTTGGTGGGCTTGTTCCTTATGAGTGGGTTTCATCTCCTTAATAGTAATGATCATAATAATAAAGTATCTCAAAACTTAAAGATGGATTTCCATAAAACTTTGTGGACTGGTGGGCTAAGGACCAGGAAGAATTTTACTGGATTTTGATACGGATCCGTCCTGAACCTAAATCCGAGGCACTGCATATAATAAGTGTGACCACAGAATGATAAGATTCCGGCCCTGAAGACTGTATTGCAAAGGAGGAACTGACGGAGGGATGTGGTTTTCAGAGGCTGGAAAGAAAGACTGAGCTCTCAAAGTATCCCCCGTGGAGGGGTAGTAACGTCAGTGCACCGCACAGGCATTACTTAAGGTTCTTTGCGGCGTCCTTTCCTGAGGCCCCTAGCTGCTATAACCCCTTTCATTCCTTTGACTGTGCCTCCGTTTATATTCTCTTTCTTCCAACTTACTTTCCTCAACCTTCTCCTAACAATTGATTCATAGCGCAACTGCAAAACTTTTCCTCCTGTTACGCCTTTCTGAACTTGTTGCTCTCAGTTTGCGTTTCAGCGCTGAGTGACGTCATGATAGTTCCCAACGCATGCTTGGATTCTGGCCTAAATTCTATATTCTATTCTATTCTATTCTATTCTCTCAAAGTCTAGAAATAGTCTGGACATTGTGATGAGAGGAGATGAAGAACAGCCAATCAGAAACCGTAGGTATGGAAGTAGCAGGAAGCAGACTAGTAGGAAGTGCCCAGGAAAGGCCTATTAGGGCTTCTAGGTATTCAGGCAAAGCACAGGACAGTTAACGTCTACCCCAATTAAGGGGAGAAACTGATTGAGAGACGTTTGGAAAGTTTGTGAACATGACGGGCACTGAGAGGGCTGACATATCCCAAAGATGATTTGACCATTTTGAGAGAGAGAGAGAGAGAGAGAGAGAGAGAGAGAGAGAGAGAGAGAGAGAGAGAGAGAGAGAGAGTACTTTTCTATTTTTACATGTGATTTGGCAGAAACATGAAAACGTGAAGCCTTGTTCAAAGGGCGCTGAGAGGATTAACACATCCCACAAACTATTTGACCATAGTGAGAAGAGAGAGAGAGAGAGAGAGAGAGAGAGAGAGAGAGAGAGAGAGAGTAGATTTTTACATGTGATTTGGTAGAAAGAAACAAGAGAGAGAGAGAGAGAGAGAGAGAGAGAGAGAGAGAGAGAGAGAGAGAGAGAGAGAGAGTACTTTTTTATTTTTACATGTGATTTGGTAGAAACGAAACAAGAGAGAGAGAGAGAGAGAGAGAGAGAGAGAGAGAGAGAGAGAGAGAGAGAGAGAGAGAGAGAGAGAGAGAGTGTACTTTTCTATTTTTACACGTGGTTTGGCATAAACAGGAAATGGCGATGAAACCTTGTTCAGAGAGGGTTTTCCCGTCCACGAAAATATAGTTAATGCAATCCGTAGCTAGGAACATGATAGCGGCTGGTATTTCCTCCTTGTTTTAAGGCTGTGAAGATGATCAAATCTCGTGAGAGAATGTAAGCGGAATGCTTGAATGTTTTGCCTTTTGGCAATTTTTATGCAAGCAAGTATCTTTAGATCAGAGCTAGATAATTTCAAAGGGGAGAGAGAGAGAGAGAGAGAGAGAGAGAGAGAGAGAGAGAGAGAGAGAGAGAGATGTATCTGGATTGCTTGAATTTTTGCCATAGGGCAATTTTTATGTATACAAATATTTTGAGATTAGAGCTAGGTAATTTCAAAGGAGAAATTGCCCTTTGATATAGAGAGAGAGAGAGAGAGAGAGAGAGAGAGAGAGAGAGAGAGAGAGAGAGAGAGAGAGAGAGAGAGGGGGAGGCGGTTGGAGTTTGGGGGCGCCAGTTGAAGCGTGTATTAAATCCTATTTTTGCACGTTATTTATTATCACGATTCGTTGGTTTTCGAAGATCGCAAAACGATATTACAGGATTCTGTTTTGCGTAGTAGCACACACCACCAAGGCCAGCTCTCTCTCTCTCTCTATTATATATATACATTATATATATATATATATATATATATATATATATATATATATATATATATATATATATATATATATATATATATATATATATATATATGTATACATATGTATATATATACACATATTTATTCTGTATATATATGCTGTAGTTTCAGATAATATATGTACATACGTTTAGTATTTAAAAAAAAACTCGTCTGGGTATTGAATACAAATGTAACATTAGATGTTCAGTAGAAGTAAACATTTCCAATTAACTGGTCAGAAAAGCAGGGATTTTACTCATTGTACAGCATTGGTCCAGGGCCGAGAAGACCTGTTCACAAAGACACTATATCTTAGTCAAGTAACTTTGAGCAACGTTAGAAAATTCCTTGGCAATTGACTGTCTGGTCAAAATTGACCTGATATAGTGATTAATGTTATGCCACCAAAACCATTTTTAGTTTTCTGAAAAGAATAATACCGTGTTGGCTTTGTCTGTCCGTCCGCAATTTATTCTGTCCGCACTTTTTCTGTCCGCCCTCAGATCTTAAAAACTACTAAGGCTAGAGGGCTGCAAATTGATATGTTGATCATCCACCCTCCAAGCATCAAACGTACCAATTTGCAGCCCTCTAGCCTCCTCAGTAGTTTTTATCTTAAGGTTAAGTTTCGCCATAATCGTGCTTCTGGCAACTCAGGCCACCACGGTCGGCTGAGGGTTTCATGGGCCGCGGCTCATGAAGCATTATACCAAGACCGCCTGAAGGTAAATCTATTTTTGGTGGCCTTGATTATGCTCTGTACAGAAAACTCGATTGCGCCGAAGAAACTTCGGCGCATTTTTACTTGCTGTTTGTAGCAAGAGCCCGCGCTAACTCATCTGCTCTGCTCTCACTTTTCAAGAGTGTTCTTGTCTGTAAAGAGTTTGTCTATTAGGTTGCAGAAGAAGCGAAAAATTTTGATAGAATATGAATGAAATGACAAAAGAAAATCAGATAAACTTTGTTTTTTTTTATTGCAATTTACTTCTATAGAACGTTCATGATCATTTCTAATCTCCTGAGAAACTGTTTTCCTTGACACTAACTTTCAGTATCTTTTTAGTGAATGAAAGAAAAGACGACTGAATGTTTTCTTTGTATCCTCATTTTCTTCACATACGCAAAAAAAAAAAAAAAGGATATTTCATCGTCTTTGTCAGAGGAAGGTTTCGCCAAAACACATTTGCCGAGACAAACCACAAGTTGTTCTTGGAGATACGTAGATCCAGGAGATTACTCTGACGTCGAGGACAAATAGAGAGATAAAGGAAGTTGAGACATTGCTGGAATAAACAGCGGAGACACCGAGAGAGAGAGAGAGAGAGAGAGAGAGAGAGAGAGAGAGAGAGAGAGAGAGAGAGAGAGAGAGAATGTGGATGAACTCGAAAACTGAGTTTTTTGAAGTGACAGAATTCAAAGTATCGATGGCGGATAGGTATTCTTGCAATTTTCTACAGAGAGAGAGAGAGAGAGAGAGAGAGAGAGAGAGAGAGAGAGAGAGAGAGAGAGAGTTTAAATCCCTGCAGTCACATAGAACAAATAGTGGGGAATATTTTTGTTTAGAAGTAATTGCTGACATTGTATATATATATATATATATATATATATATATATATATATATATATATATATATATATATATATATATACAATTTACACAAACAAAAACGTCCGTCTATTTCCGTCTGCAAGCCCATCATAATTATCTGTCGCCATAACCACCTCCAGCGATTTTATTGCGTGTCGTCAAATTGCGAATGAATTTAGGAGACAACTTCATCCACGCCATTTTCAGTGCCACTCCCGTCTGGGACATTTCCAGCAACGTGATTGGCCAGTCTCGCCATCACCACGCCTCGCGATTGGTCAGAATCACAGGCATATCTGGCTCGCTATTGGTCAAGAGGTTATAATTATGACCTTGGCCCTGAACTTGGGGTTCCTCCATACATAGTTTGTCTTTTGGAATCCTTGTTTCCATAAATGGAATTTGCATTTCGCATCTTTGTCTTCGTTTTTCTTTTTCGTTTCTCAGTTTCTTTATCTGTTATTTCTTTTATTTCTTGAGCATTTTGCGCTTCTCAGAGCTCTGTTGTTTCTTTTTAATTCATAGGAATTTGTTTGGTGAAAATGATTAATAAGGTAATGTCCGTCTATGTTTGTTCCTTATGAATATTTGCATAAGATTGACAACAACATTATTATTATTATTATTATTATTATTATTATTATTATTATTATTATTATTATTATTATTATTATTATTATTATTATTAAGAAAAATATATATCTAAAGGTCACAGAAAGTATGCTTTATACAGTTATTCTTAGGAAACCATCGTTATAGAGAATATATAAATAATTTGCGTTGGAAAGTAACAGCGTCTAGTAAATCAAATTTTTAGGGAACGGCGAGTGAACATATTTGATTAATAGTCAGGCTTTGAACATCTCTCTGCACAAGATCTTATCTGGTAAGACGATGCCCAATTAATGTTTTTGATGATTATTTTTTCCTTTTCTTTGCATGCCGATAACTACGATGATATCGTGAGATTCTTCACACACGCGCGCACACACATATATATATATATATATATATATATATATATATATATATATATATATATATATATATATATATATATATGCATATGCATAAATATATGTTCACCGCTACGTTTGGAAGACATTCGACTGCTCTTCTCCTACTTAAAGACATTATTATTATAAAACTGTGCACTCGTTTATCTGGAACAAATTGAAAAAGTCGTTTACCTATTTACATGGCGTCCAACAGAGCGGATTCCCCTTACGCGAAATCGGCTCGCAGGTGTTTTGGTTTCAATGTCATCCGTGTGGTTTCTGTGTCAACCATGCGGTTTTCACATCAGCCCGTTCTCGAGATATATTGTTAAAAATTGCAGACTGACTGGAAGTGATAGACAGACAGGGTTAAAACATGACCTTCCTTTAACTTCGCTGGCGATGGCAGTATTTATTATTATTCAGGAGATGAAACCCATTCGTATGGAACAAGCTCATCAAAATGGCTATTGACTTGAAATTAAAGCTTCCAAAGGATATTATTATTATTATTATTATTATTATTATTATTATTATTATTATTATTATTATTATTATTATTATTATTATTATTATTATTATTATTATTCAGAAGATGAACTCTATTCGTATGGAAGAAGCCCACCAAAGGGGCCACTGACTTGAAATTTGGGCTTCCAAAGAATATGATGGTGTTCATTAGGAAGAAGTATGAGGAAGAAAGAAGAGATCTGACTTATAAAAAAAATAAAACAAATAAATAGATAAAAATGTATTGAAATGCCAGAAGAATAGTATTGGGGTAGTAATACTTTGCAGTTTCTCTTTTGACATTTTATATGATATATATTGACAGATCTTATATGATTTTATATGATATATATTGACAGATCTCTACCACATTCAACTCTGGTGACACGTAGATTGTATCTTTATTTTTCCAGGAAAAGAAAGCTTCCCCCTTATATTTTCACCCCGTTGGGGGGCAGGGCCGTCAGTGCACCTCGCGCGGCACACTGCAGGCATTACTTAAGGCTCTTTGCAGCGTGCCTTCGGTCCCTAGCTGCAAACCCTTTCATTCCCTTTACCGTACCTCCATTCATATCCTCTTTCTTCCATATTGCTATCCACCCTCTCCTGCGAGGTGCTCGGCCTGTAGCCTAAATTCTATGGTCCATTTCAAATATTTTAAAATCTGACGTTCTTACTGTATAAGGATTCGAGTTGCATCGCGATGCATTGCTTAATGTTTGGTGCAGGTCTCACTAAAGCTTTTAATTAACGTATATATAAAAGCAAATAAAAATACGCCGAAACTGCTTCGGCGCAATCGAGTTTTCTGTACAGCGTATAATGCTGTATGAGCCGCGGCCCATGTAACTTTCAGCCACGGCCCGTTGGTGGCCTGTTCTATAGCGTTGCCAGGCGCACGGTCACCGCTAAATTTAACCTTAAAAAAAAAAAACTATTGAGGCTTGGGGGCTGCAATTCGGTACATTTGATGACTGGAGGGTGGATGATCAACATACCAATTTGCAGCCTTCCAGCCTCGGCAGTTTTCAAGATCTGAGGGCGGACAGAAAAAGTGCGGACGGACGGACGTGGGAAGTGATGACCCAACGGGTGGTACGAAGCCTTCGGAGAAGAAGAGGAGTAATGCAGAACTAAAGTTAACTGAAATGCAATTAGTTTTAATCTCGCTTTTCTTTAAAACGAGAAAGTGTAAGGGCCTCTATCAAACGTGAATGTTATTATTATTATTATTATTATTATTATTATTATTATTATTATTATTATTATTATTATTATTATTATTATTATTATTATTATTCAGAAGATGAAACCTTTTCATACTGAACAAGCCCACCAAAGGGGCCACTGACTTGAAATTCATGCTTCCAAAAATATTTATTATTATTATTATTATTATTATTATTATTATTATTATTATTATTATTATTATTATTATTCAGAAGATGAAACTTTTCATACTGAACAAGCCCACCAAAGGGGCCACTGACTTGATTATTATTATTATTATTATTATTATTATTATTATTATTATTATTATTATTATTATTATTATTATTATTATTATTGCTCAGAGGATGAAGAACCCTATTCATATGGAACAAGCCCACCAAATCAAGAAGATTCCAAAGAATATTAAGGTGTTCATTAGGAAGAAATAAGAGGAGGTAAAGGGAAATGCTATACAAAAGTGAAAATGCAACATTACATCCTGTAGTAAAAGTAAGAGGTATCTATGCAGTATCTCAAGTCTTTTACAGCCATTCATAAGGGTAGACTCGCCGCCACGCCTCTCGTAACATTGCGTAACGCAAACTATCGTCAGTTTTCGCTCGCACGAAGCGAAAAAAAGGTTTCGAAACAAAGACACCCAAGTTAGGACGGCGCGACGGCTGGACGAGCGAATGGTGATTTGCTCCTCGTTCATTGGGCAAAATTTCCCTTCTTCCTCGACGACTGACCAGCGAGGTCATTCAGGGGCAGCACCTGGGGTGAGGGCAGCAGTAGTAGGAGAAGGAGGAGGAGGAGGAGGGTGGGGGTAGGAGTCACAGGTACACCTGCACGTAAGGACAAGGACGTCCCACCGAACATCAAAACCGAAGGAGGGAAGGTGAGGACTCACTCCTCACTCTCAGTGTCTTGTTGCCTTCGTGGAGGCTGGGTCATACGTTCACCGCCAGTGGGAGAGAGAGAGAGAGAGAGACATCATGGTGAGTGCGCCAACGGACGGAGGTGTCTGTCTTCTTCTGCTGTGTTGACATAGAAGGGGTGGCATCGGGACGGGCTGGGTGTTGAGATGGGAGGGGGTGGGGAGTGAGGTGACTCTCCTTCGCTGGCACACGTGCTTTGTATTGTGTCTGTCCTGTGTGCTTATTTTTCGTGGAATTAAGGTTTTGCTTATTTTTCACGGAACGTAGAGAGTTTGATTCGGAATCTGAATGACTCTGAGAGGCATTCCGCTGCGTTTTCGTAATGAGGAACTGGCATGAGAGAGGGATCTTACGCGAGTGTTGTGGAGAAACCGTAAATATTACTGCTTGAAGCTGACACTTGCGTTTTGTACGAGTATATTTTTTTTATTATTTTTCTCAATGATTGCGTGCCTATTTTGAGCGAATATCATTCCTTTTCAAGGAATAAATACGTGTTTTCACTGCTATCTAATGATACCGGAATAATTCTTGTACCTGATAACTCTAAGGGAATTTTGAATTTCGGTAAAATACTTCTTACATCTGACAACTATAAGAAGATTTTAGTTTACAAATGATGAAAAGGATTTCTCAACACGTTATTGCTTTCGACTCGATGCGCCTCGTGTACTCGAGTGAGAGAGAGGGTGGAATGACTGCGCAAGATATTTCCATCAGAATCCCCGTGTAAAGTATGCAATGTGTTCCATTACTCCTTTTGGAATCTGAGGCAAATGGATATACTAAGCGATCTCTTGCGTCTTTTTATGGTTTGAAAAATGCATTGACACTGAAGGATGTTTCTCTCTCTCTCTCTCTCTCTCTCTCTCTCTCTCTCTCTCTCTCTCTCTATTACAGATTAACATAAAAACGGGGGATTTAATACTAAAGTTTGCTGCAAGATAACTATCTACTGTGCATAGAAGTTCCCAGATTTTTATTTTGGGCTTTGCTCGCTCTCTCTCTCTCTCTCTCTCTCTCTCTCTCTCTCTCTCTCTCTCTCTCTGTATATATATATATATATAGTTATATATATTACAAATTAACATAAAAAAGGGAATTGAAATATTGAGGTTATTCCATGTAACGTAAAATTTGCTGCAAGATCACTATTTACTGTGCATACAAGTTCCAAGATTTTTATTCTGAGTTTTGCGCTCTCTCTCTCTCCTCTCTCTTATCTAGGTCAATATATACTACCTGGTGGATGTTAGGACGTAGGTCGGCATGTATTTAAAGCAAATCTGCTTGATTGTCAAAAGAAAAGGGAAAAACTGTGGAACCGAGACTGTCCTAGGCAAGGAACATAGAGGAATAATTAGACCAGCTTTAACAAAATATTTAAGTAATCAATATATATATTGACTATTTATATTCACAATAAATATAAAATAAAAAAAAAAAACACTTAAGAACATTAATGCAAACATTGGTTGGAAACAGTTTAGGAAACCTCTCTGTAACTCAATATAGATAAACTTAAACGAACTCAAAAAAAGAGAGAAAAACCAAGCCAATAAAAAATAGATAACAAAAAAAAAAAATCCTTGGTAAATCAGAAAAAAAGTCGGGAATTTTTCGAAAAACAAGCAACGCAGTACTTTTAATCTTTGAGGGCAGATAGATTCTTTGCTTTCGCTGTGAATGTCGGTATCTGTGGCTGGGTACTCGCCTCCCAGGTAGACGTAAAACG
>NC_089747.1:39488320-39550820 GCF_040412425.1 Macrobrachium rosenbergii | reverse complement strand
TTTCTCTCTTCTCCTCTTCTCATTCTTATCCGGATTTTTGCCTCTTCCTCGTTTTTTTCTTTCTTTCTTTCCCTTCGTTTTATCTTCTTTTCTTTTTAATCTTTGATTATTCCCAGATCGTTTTGCTTCGGGTTATTATGGATAGTTTCCTGAATTATGACTTGACGCTTCTTCAGATTCCTTGGTGCATTAGCGCACCCTCCGTTAATTGAGAGAGAGAGAGAGAGAGAGAGAGAGAGAGAGAGAGAGAGAGAGAGAGAGAGAGAATATGGTTTTGTGTGTGTATGTGTGTGTGAGAGAGAATATTCTTTTGATAGAGAGTGAGAGAGAGAGAATATGGTTTTGTGTATGGTTTTGTGTGTGTGTGTGAGAGAGAGAGAGAGAGAGAGAGAGAGAGAGAGAGAGAGAGAGAGAGAGAATATGGTTTTGTGTGCGTGTGTGTGTGTGTGTGTGTGAGAGAGAGAGAGAGAGAGAGAGAGAGAGAGAGAGAGAGAGGATTTCTCTCTCTTTTTTTTACGGACCCTCCTCAGAGGCGGAATGAAAGGGCCTGGCCATTTCAAGACTAATCCCAGTTGCATTAGTGGCCGAAATCCTCGAAACTCAGCCCATAGTGACCACCTTTACGGAGACTCAAGATTTACCTCCTTGTTTATCTAGAGATCACCTGCATCTAAGACCTGGTAGGTTGCCAGACACTACCAGAATGTGCTACTCACTAATTTTCTCTTTATTTTTTTTCATTCTGATCGTGCATCACGCTTCTTGCGTTGGATCAAGTTAAGAAGAAGGTTTTAAGATTTTAAAATGATCGAATAAGTGAATTCAAATCTTAGGCTTCCCAAAGAAGGATTATTTTAACTGGGATGACGGATTACGGAGTGACTATCATGAGAAAACCTAAATATTTATAGTTAAATGATGGATTACAGAGTGACCATCTTCAACAAACCGAAATATGCTTGGTCTTTGGTCGCTGATTTTGGAAAAGAATATATATATATTTTTCAGAATCTGTTTGCCGAACGTGTTGAAGAGGAAGGTAGGTCCAGTAAAGTTTGTCAAGGAACAAATGTACAAATATTTAGAATTACACATATATACAAAAAATGTGCACATACCCAGAGTTTTGCTTATTGATAAATAATTGTAAATATGTACATGATATTCTCTCTCTCTCTCTCTCTCTCTCTCTCTCTCTCTCTCTCTCTCTCTCTCTCTCTCTCTCTCTCTCTCTCTCTCTCTCTATATATATATATATATATATATATATATATATATATACATACATATATATATATATATATACATACATATATATATATACACACACACATAAAATCATAAAATCATACACGGTATGTATACACATTTGTTTATTAATAAACAAAATTCTGTATTTGTGTATCATTTTTGTAGCTATGTATAATTCTAAATATTTGTACACTTGAATATATATATATATATATATATATATATATTTATATAATATATATATATATATATATATATATATATATATATATATATATATATATATATATATATATATATATATATATAATGAAGCCAGAATGAGATGCATTCTCCAAAGGGCTTAACAATTCCCTGTCCATCGAGACTTAACTTATCACCGGACAGTTATAAATTGATCAACTCTAAGGCCAATTACTGTCAGTCCAACAACTACCTCGAGTATGAGTAATACCCGAAGAGAGAGAGAGAGAGAGAGAGAGAGAGAGAGAGAGAGAGAGAGAGAGAGAGAGAGAGAGAGAGAGAGAGAGAGAGAGAATTTGTGTGCGCGTTCGAGGCATAAATCAGCTTTTAGTATCTGCCGTGTTGGGGAGAGAGAGAGAGAGAGAGAGAGAGAGAGAGAGAGAGAGAGAGAGAGTTAGTTTAAATCACCTTTTAGCATCTGCCGTGATGTCATGTCGTGACCTGAGGTCATATTTCAGCCACTTAGTTGGGAGGCTGTGTTTCAACTTAGCCTTTTGTTAATTATGTTTTATTGTCATGTTTTCTTTTTTATTCGTGTTTATGTTTATTGTGGTGGTGTGAGTTGTCGTGGCTTTTGAGTGCTAATGGCTGGGCTATTAGGATTTAGTAAGAGGCATATATATATATATATATATATATATATATATATATATATATATATATATATATATATATATATGTACATTACATTGGCTGTTCAGTGTCAGCTCTTGGTAAACTTTTCAGTGGTAGTCCCTGGTAGTCCCTGGTAGGCATTTTAAAAGAATGTCAGCTTCTTGTTGCCTTGTCAGCAGATGGACAGGCTTATCTTCGTCAGCACCTCATAGGCTTTCTAGTGTCAGCACCTCATAGGCTTTCTAGTGTCAGCACCACGTAGGCTGTTCAGTGTCAGCTCCTTTATTTCAGTGTCAGACTCCAGTTTTCATTGTCAGCATTCTCAGTGTTAGACTCCAGTTTTCGTTGTCAGCATTTTCTGTGTCAAACTCCAGTTTTCATTGTCAGCATTTTCAGTGTCAGACTCCAGTTTTCATTGTCAGCATTTTCAGTGTCAGATTCCAGTTTTCATCGTCAGCATTCTCAGTGTCAGACTCGAGTTTTCATTGTCAGCAATCTCAGTGTCACATTCCAGTTTTCATTGTCAGCATTTTCAATGCCAGACTCCGGTTTTAATTGTCAGCATTTTCTGTGTCAAACTCCAGTTTTCATTGTCAGCAATCTCAGTGTCAGACTCCAGTTTTCATAGTCAGGTGCTTGTGTCGTTTGAATCATCAGCTCATCAACTTAATATAAGCAATTCATCATCAGCTTTTGGTAGGCTCTTCAGGACCAGCCACCAATCTCTTAACTGGCAATCCGGTCTCTGGAAATGCTTGAATTTCCAGTTAAAATGTTTATGGTCGATTCTCGTTAATTAACGTCTTAGCTCATAGGCCGCCGAGTTCAATGTCGAAGTAATTATGATGGGTGGTTTACTTGTTGAAAAACGATAGGAACTTGCATTTGCTTGATTTCATGTTCCTGGCTGGGCACTCGCCTTCTGGGGTGAGACCTGTGACTTATACCAGGTCTTTGAAAGAGCTCGAAAGAGTCAAATTTTTCTGAAAGACATTCTTTTATTATTATTATTATTATTATTATTATTATTATTATTATTATTATTATTATTATTATTATTATTATTCAGATGATGATCCCTATCCATATGGAACAAGCCCACCAAATGGGCCATTGACTTGAAATCTGAGCTTCCCAAAAATATTATTATTATTATTATTATTATTATTATTATTATTATTATTATTATTATTATTATTATTATTATTATTATTATTATTATTATTATTATTATTATTCAGCAGGGGGCACTGACTTGAAATTCGAACTTCCCAAGATTATTATTATTATATGTTATTATTATTATTATTATTATTATTATTATTATTATTATTATTATTATTATTATTATTATTATTATTATTATTATTATTATTATTATTATACAGAAAACGAAACCTGTTCATATGGAACAAGCCCACCACAGGGGCCACTGACTTGAAATTCATGAAGGTTCCAAAGAATATTAAGGTGTTCATTAGGAAGAAGTAAGAGGAGGTAAAGGGAAATACAGAAAGAAGAGATCCCACTTATTAAAAAAGAAAAAATAAATTGATAAATTAATAAATAGATGAAAATGTATTGAAATGCAAAGAGAATAATATTAGGGTAATAATGCATTGCAGCTTCTGATATGTGATATTTCTTGATAATTCCATTTGGAAAATTTACCCATTCACCCATTCATTTTTCGTCATTCATTTTTACTGAATTAAGCTCAGCAATGAAGATCCCCACTAATATCGCAGTAACTATTACTGTCAAGCATGTGCTATCGGTAATATTCTATATAACGCCACGAGAGAAATTTGAATGAATATTATAATCAAATACTACCATCATTCATGGGGAGGAGAAGTGTACTATCGTTTTGCTATTAATAATAATAATAATAATAATAATAATAATAATAATAATAATAATAATAATAATAATAATAATAATATCTATTTATGTTTTATAAATATGTAATTCTATGACATACGTAATTAGGTGTTAATTTTTTCATATATATATATATACATACAAACAAACATCCTTAAAAAAAAAAACTATTTTCAGCCAATGTTTCAGCAGTCAAACAACAACAACAAGATGGCGTCACATAAAACAAAACACCTGCATAATTTTGCGATTTTTTTTTTTTTTGATAATTTATTTTTTTTCTGACGAGGAGTTGCTGGCCTTGCAAAGCAAGCACACTGTAGCTCATGAGAGATGGGCCATCTCCATTTTGGCTGCCAGAATATAGGTAAAAAAAAAACTGCATTGGGGAAATCGAAGAAGCTCTGATATGACAGTGCTGTAGAGATATTATTATTATTATTATTATTATTATTATTATTATTATTATTATTGGTGAAGAAGCGTACAGTGGTGTAGACTTAAGTGTGTATATATATATATATATATATATATATATATATATAATGTATATATAAAAAAATATATGTATGTGTCTGTATGTATTTAGATGTATGTATATATATGTATATATTATATATGCATATGCATATAATTCACGTTTATTGCAATGTAAATTATGACAAAAGTACATTAAGTGGTTTCTTTATTAACATATTTGTGTATATCGTTGATGATTCACAATCAGTCACATTCTATTTTGAGGTCATGCGATGTGGATACTCTAACTCCTTGTAGATTTATTTATTTATTTATTTTGCTTTTTTCTGATTCATTTCCTCTGGTTTTTCTCTTACCGTGTGATTATTTTTCCTTTCCAAGAATGGATAATTCTTTCCGTATAAGTGCATTTTATTCTGTGGAAGCTGTAGGCATGGTTCATAGGACTACGAATAATAATAATAATAATAATAATAATAATAATAATAATAATAATAATAATAATAATAATAATAATAATAATAATAATAGTAAGGCGAGAAATATTGATAAACATCAAGACCTGAAAATCGAAATAAGAAGGATATGGAATATGCCAGTGGAAATTGTACCCGTAATCATAGGAACACTAGGCACGATCCCAAGGTCCCTGAAAAGGAGTCTGGAAGAACTAGATGCCGAAGTAGCTCCAGGACTCATGCAGAAGAGTGTGCTACTAGAAACAGGGCACATAGTGAGAAAAGTGATGGACTCCTAAGGAGGCAGGATGCAACCCAAAACCCCCAACTATAAAAACCACCCAGTCGAATAAGATGACTGTGATAGAAAAAAAAAATTAATAATAATAATAATAATAATAATAATAATAATAATAATAATAATAATAATAATAATAATAATAATAATAATAATATTTCCTGGCTGGTTTAGTTTAAGCTGGCCTTATGCCAGCACAGGCTCTTGCTCCAAGACTACCTATAACTATGGTATAGTATGAAAAGGACTAAGAGGCCTGGCTTGTATCTCATTCTATTTCCTATATATTACATCCTATTTGCTCATACATTGCACTGTAGGCATTACTTAAGGTTCTTTACAGCTTTCGTTCCTAGGGCCCCTAGCTGCTATAACCCCTTTCATTCCTTTTGCTGTACCTGCGTTCATATTCTCTCTCTTCCACCTTACTTTCCTCAACCCTCTCCTAACAGTTGATTCGTAGTGCAACTGCAAACAAGTTTTCCTCCTGTTACACCTTTCAAACCTTCTTACTGTCAATTTCCGTTTCAGCGCTGAAATGACCTCATAGGTCCCAGCTCTTGGCCTTAGGCCTAAATTATATAATTCTGTTCTATTCTATATCCTATTTCTTGCATCCTGTCTCCCATCCCCACAAGGACCAGCCATACAATAAATAAATCCTGTAATGGCAGGATCCCTAGGGATCCTATGCAGACAGATTATCCCTCTGACCTTGGGTCAGTGCATAGTATCCTGGATAGTACCCTTTGTGGAGAGGGAATGGGGCTGGGGGTGGGTATTGATTCTTGTATAAGAATCAGCAGTCTGTTTGAAAACAACTTGGCTCAATCTTTGGGATCAGTGTATTTTGAAAGTAAGGGATATATAATGTTATCTAAGGCTGTTGTATAGAATAGCCAACAAAACCAATGGGTTTTAATTTTCTTGTGATTTCGGTCCTATGGAAGCTGTAATAATAATAATAATAATAATAATAATAATAATAATAATAAGGGGAAACAAATCCACAGTTTTGTATAACTTTTTTGTGTGTCAGATTCGACTGACACTAATTGTCTGACAGTCAGATTTCCCAAGGTTAAGCCTTAAGTTTCTTTACAACATTATTCATCGAATTGATAATAAGTCCCTTTGGTTTTTTTTCCTATTTGACGAATGAGAATTTTCGTCAGAAAATACTTGTCAGACACATTCTTTAATCTTTTCTTTCACATATTCGTCTTCCATGATTGGTATGCTGCTCTTGAGAATATATTTCTCAAACTTCTTAATGAAGAGCCAGCGAAACTTCAGCGTTTTATTACTCACCAAGAATATACTTACTAGATAATTTCTTTATTCTTTAGTAAGTATATTCTTGGAAAAATTTGCTTATTTGCTGTTCTGTTAAGTCGATTTTTAAAGCTTTTCTCTGATCTCATGCTTAAATGAAATTATTTTGAGAGTCATATTTAAAGTTTTCCGTGATCTCATGCTTAAATTAAATAATTTTCAGTCATATTATATGTATGTTTTTATCTTTATAACGGTAATTTTGAAATGATATTTTGCAGGAATAGTAATAATTCCTCTTTCATATTATTGATGTTTTTTGCATCTTTTAATTCTCTTGGAAATCATTTCAAACATTTTTGCGTTATTTATCGCATCGTTATTGTTTGAAGTTTTTTGATATTTATAGTATATAGACTTTCGGAAATTTTGGACTCTCGAAAATAGTGATTTTATTTTTAGCCTTACTGTGTAATTTCTGTCGTCTCAGCTCAAATTATTGAAATGATTTATGATTTATTCACCTGTTTTTCTATCAGCAAAATGCCTTTTATCTTTTTTTGTTGGGCATGTGGTGTTATTCCAGCACCCGAAAACCTTTTACTCATAAAAACAAACTTTTAGGACCTATTATTCTTATGGTTACGACTAGTGCCTTTTTTTTATTTCCAAAAGTGTTTAAAACTTCTGATTTTTTTGAGAAAAAGCCTTTCCAAAGAAACAGTAAAAAATTAAAGTAAAAAATTTTTTTCACTTTTTACAAGAAACTTATTTCTGTGTAATAAGCCTGGTATGGAGCACTTTCTATCTGATGCGGCACACTGTAGACACTACATTACTTAAGATCCTTATCTCCTCCCACCTAGCTGTCCAAATTCTAGAACTTTGGCTTTGGCTTTTCCCAGTTTCCACCTATTCTTCTCCAACTTTTGCTTGCCTCAGAGATTGGAGTTTGGCGATAAAAGTTGATTGATTTATTGGTTTTTGTTTCCTGGCGTCGCAGAAAATTGTATCATAGACGCTATGCTAAGATTTAATAATTCCATTTTTATTCATCTTCCAGGCCCAATCTTGAAAAAAATAATAAAACAGGGATTTGTAAATACTATAATCCTGCTTTGGCTTAGATTTTGTATCCACTTCCAGGCTTAGATCTACATTTTAATAGTGGATTTTGTATCCACTTCCAGGCTTAGATATTAGATAGTGGATTTTGTATCCACTTCAGGCTTAGAAATTCCAGGCTTAGATAGTGGATTTTGTATCCACTTCCAGGCTTAGATAGTGGAATATTGTATCCACTTCCATTTTGCATCCTTGCTTTTGTATCCACTTCCAGGCTTAGATAGTGGATTTTGTATCCACTTCCAGGCTTAGATAGTGGATTTTGTATTCCTGGGCTTAGATAGTGGATTTTGTATCCACTTCCAGGCTTAGATAGTGATTTTGTATCCACTTCCAGGCTTAGAAGTGGATCTTGTGGCTTAGATAGTGGATTTTGTATCCACTTCCAGGCTTAGATAGTGGATATTGTATCCACTTCAGGCTTAGATAGTGATTTTGTATCCACTTCCAGGCTTTAGTGGATTTTGTAATTGCTTAGATAGTGGATTTTGTATCCACTTCCAGGCTTAGATAGTGGATTTTGTATCCACTTCCAGGCTTAGATAGTGATATTGGCTTAGATAGTGATTTTGTATCCACTTCAGGCTTAGATAGTGGATTTTGTATCCACTTCCAGGCTTAGATAGTGGATTTTGTATCCACTTCCAGGCTTAGATAGTGGATTTTGTATCCACTTCCAGGCTTAGATAGTGGATTTTGTATCCACTTCCAGGCTTAGATAGTGGATTTTGCATCCACTTCCAGGCTTAGATAGTGGATTTTGTATCCACTTCCAGGCTTAGATAGTGGATTTTGTATCCACTTTAGATAGTGATTTTGTATCCACTTCCAGGCTTAGATAGTGGATTTTGTATCCACTTCCAGGCTTAGATAGTGGAGTGGCTTAGATAGTGATTTTGTATCCACTTCCAGGCTTAGATAGTGGATTTTGTATCCACTTCCAGGCTTAGATAGTGGATTTTGTATCCACTTCCAGGCTTAGATAGTGGATTTTGTATCCACTTCCAGGCTTAGATAGTGGATTTTGTATCCACTTCCAGGCTTAGATAGTGGATTTTGTATCCACTTCCAGGCTTAGATAGTGGATTTTGTATCCACTTCAGGCTTAGATAGTGGATTTGTATCCACTTCCAGGCTTAGATAGTGGATTTGTATCCACTTCCAGGCTTAGATAGTGGATTTTGTATCCACTTCCAGGCTTAGATAGTGGATTTTGTTATCCACTTCCAGGCTTAGATAGTGGGGATTTTGTATCCACTTCCAGGCTTAGATAGTGGATTTTGTATCCACTTCCAGGCTTAGATAGTGGATTTTGTATCCACTTCCAGGCTTAGATAGTGGATTTTGTATCCACTTCCAGGCTTAGATAGTGGATTTTGTATCCACTTCCAGGCTTAGATAGTGGATTTTGTATCCACTTCCAGGCTTAGATAGTGGATTTTGTATCCACTTCCAGGCTTAGATAGTGGATTTGTATCCACTTCAGGCTGATAGTGGATTTTGTATCCACTTCCAGGCTTAGATAGATAGGCTTAGATTTTTGTATCCACTTCCAGGCTTAGATAGTGGATTTTGTATCCACTTCCAGGCTTAGATAGTGGATTTTGTATCCACTTCCAGGCTTAGATAGTGGATTTTGTATCCACTTCCAGGCTTAGATCCACTTCCAGGCTAGATAGTGAGGCTTAGGATTTTTGTATCCACTTCCAGGCTTAGATAGTGGATTTTGTATCCACTTCCAGGCTTAGATAGTGAGTGTGGATTTTGTATCCACTTCCAGGCTTAGATAGTGGATTTTGTATCCACTTCCAGGCTTAGATAGTGGATTTTGTATCCACTTCCAGGCTTAGATAGTGGATTTTGTATCCACTTCCAGGCTTAGATAGTGGATTTTGTATCCACTTCCAGGCTTAGATAGTGGATTTTGTATCCACTTCCAGGCTTAGATAGTGATTTTGTATCCACTTCAGGCTTAGATATGATTTTGTATCCACTTCCAGGCTTAGATAGTGGATTTTGTATCCACTTCCAGGCTTAGATAGTGGATTTTGTATCCACTTCCAGGCTTAGATAGTGGATTTTGTGTCCACTTCCAGGCTTAGATAGTGGATTTTGTATCCACTTCCAGGCTTAGATAGTGGATTTTGTATCCACTTCCAGGCTTAGATAGTGGATTTTGTATCCACTTCCAGGCTTAGATAGTGGATTTTGTATCCACTTCCAGGCTTAGATAGTGGATTTTTGTATCCACTTCAGGCTTAGATAGTGGATTTTGTATCCACTTCCAGGCTTAGATAGTGGATTTTGTATCCACTTCCAGGCTTAGATAGTGGATTTTGCATCCACTTCCAGGCTTAGATTTTTGTAGGCTGGATTTTGTATCCACTTCCAGGCTTAGATAGTGGATTTTGTATCCACTTCCAGGCTTAGATAGTGGATTTTGTATCCACTTCCAGGCTTAGATAGTGGATTTTGTATCCACTTCCAGGCTTAGATAGTGGATTTTTGTATCCACTTCCAGGCTTAGATAGTGGATTTTGTATCCACTTCAGGCTTAGATAGTGGATTTTGTATCCACTTCCAGGCTGATAGTGGTTTGTGTCCACTTCCAGGCTTAGATAGTGGATTTTGTATCCACTTCCAGGCTTAGATAGTGGATTTTGTATCCACTTCCAGGCTTAGATAGTGGATTTTGTATCCACTTCCAGGCTTAGATAGTGGATTTTGTATCCACTTCCAGGCTTAGATAGTGGATTTTGTATCCACTTCCAGGCTTAGATAGTGGGATTTTGTATCCACTTCCAGGCTTAGATAGTGGATTTTGTGTCCACTTCCAGGCTTAGATAGTGGATTTTGTATCCACTTCCAGGCTTAGATAGTGGATTTTGTGTCCACTTCCAGGCTTAGATAGTGGATTTTGTATCCACTTCCAGGCTTAGATAGTGGATTTTGTATCCACTTCCAGGCTTAGATAGTGGATTTTGTGTCCACTTCCAGGCTTAGATAGTGGATTTTGTATCCACTTCCAGGCTTAGATAGTGGATTTTGTATCCACTTCAGGCTTAGATAGTGGATTTTGTGTCCACTTCAGGCTTAGATAGTGGATTTTGTGTCCACTTCCAGGCTTAGATAGTGGATTTTGTATCCACTTCAGGCTTAGATAGTGGATTTTGTATCCACTTCCAGGCTTAGATAGTGGATTTTGTATCCACTTCCAGGCTTAGATAGTGGATTTTGTATCCACTTCCAGGCTTAGATAGTGGATTTTGTATCCACTTCCAGGCTTAGATAGTGGATTTGTGTCCACTTCCAGGCTTAGAGAGTGGATATTGTGTCCACTTCCAGGCTTAGATAGTGGATTTTGTATCCACTTCCAGGCTTAGATAGTGGATTTTGTATCCACTTCCAGGCTTAGATAGTGGATTTTGTATCCACTTCCAGGCAGATAGTGGATTTTGCTTTCCAGGCTTAGATAGTGGATTTTGTGTCCACTTCCAGGCTTAGATAGTGGATTTTGGCTTAGATAGTGGATTTTGTATCCACTTCCAGGCTTAGATAGTGGATTTTGTGTCCACTTCCAGGCTTAGATAGTGGATTTTGTATCCACTTCCAGGCTTAGATAGTGGATTTTGTGTCCACTTCCAGGCTTAGATAGTGGATTTTGTGTCCACTTCCAGGCTTAGATAGTGGATTTTGTGTCCACTTCCAGGCTTAGATAGTGGATAGTGATAGATTTTGTATCCACTTCCAGGCTTAGAGAGTGGATTTTGTGTTCACTTCCAGGCTTAGATAGTGGATTTTGTATCCACTTCCAGGCTTAGATAGTGGATTTTGTATCCACTTCCAGGCTTAGATAGTGGATTTTGTGTCCACTTCCAGGCTTAGATAGTGGATTTTGTATCCACTTCCAGGCTTAGATAGTGGATTTTGTATCCACTTCCAGGCTTAGATAGTGGATTTTGTGTCCACTTCCAGGCTTAGATAGTGGATTTTGTGTTCACTTCCAGGCTTAGATAGTGGAATTGTGTCCACTTCCAGGCTTAGATAGTGGATTTTGTATCCACTTCCAGGCTTAGATAGTGGATTTTGTATCCACTTCCAGGCTTAGATAGTGGATTTTGTATCCACTTCAGGCTTAGATAGTGGATTTGTGTCCACTTCCAGGCTTAGATAGTGGATTTTGTATCCACTTCAGGCTTAGATAGTGGATTTTGTATCCACTTCCAGGCTTAGATAGTGGATTTTGTATCCACTTCCAGGCTAGTACTTCCAGGCTTAGATAGTGATTTTTGTATCCACTTCCAGGCTTAGGTGATTTTGTATCCACTTCCAGGCTTAGATAGTGGATTTTGTATCCACTTCCAGGCTTAGATAGTGGATTTTGTATTTTAGATAGTGGATTTTGTGTCCACTTCCAGGCTTAGATAGTGGATTTTGTATCCACTTCCAGGCTTAGATAGTGGATTTTGTATCCCACTTCCAGGCTTAGATAGTGGATTTTGTATCCACTTCCAGGCTTAGATAGTGGATTTTTATCCACTTCCAGGCTTAGATAGTGGATTTTGTATCCACTTCCAGGCTTAGATAGTGGATTTTGTATCCACTTCCAGGCTTAGATAGTGGATTTTGTTCACTTCCAGGCTTAGATAGTGGATTTTGTATCCACTTCCAGGCTTAGATAGTGGATTTTGCATCCACTCCAGGCTTAGATAGTGGATTTTGTATCCACTTCCCAGGCTTAGATAGTGGAATTTGTATCCACCTTAGATAGTGGATTTTGTATCCACTTCCAGGCTTAGATAGTGGAAATTTGTATCCACTTCCAGGCTTAGATAGTGGATTTTGTATCCACTTCCAGGCTTAGATAGTGGATTTGTATCCACTTCCAGGCTTAGATAGTGGATTTGTATCCACTTCCAGGCTTAGATAGTGGATTTTGTATCCACTTCCAGGCTTAGATAGTGGATTTTGTATCCACTTCCAGGCTTAGATAGTGGATTTTGTATCCACTTCAGGCTTAGATATGGTGGATTTTGTATCCACTTCCAGGCTTAGATAGTGGATTTTGTATCCACTTCCAGGCTTAGATAGTGGATTTTGTATCCACTTCCAGGCTTAGATAGTGGGATTTTGTATCCACTTCCAGGCTTAGATAGTGGATCCACTTGGCTTAGATAGTGGATTTGTATCCACTTCCAGGCTTAGATAGTGGATTTTGTATCCACTTCCAGGCTTAGATAGGGATTTTGTATCACTTCCAGGCTTAGATAGTGGATTTTGTATCCACTTCCAGGCTTAGATAGTGGATTTTGTATCCACTTCCAGGCTTAGATAGTGGATTTTGTATCCACTTCCAGGCTTAGATAGTGGATTTTGTGGCTTAGATAGTGGATTTTGTATCCACTTCCAGGCTTAGATAGTGATTTTGTGTCCACTTCCAGGCTTAGAGATTTGTATCCACTTCCGAAAGATAGTGGATTTTGTATCCACTTCCAGGCTTAGATAGTGGATATTGTATCCACTTCCAGGCTTAGATAGTGGATTTTGTATCCACTTCCAGGCTTAGATAGTGGATTTTGTATCCACTTCCAGGCTTAGAGAGTGGATTTTGTATCCACTTCCAGGCTTAGATAGTGGATTTTGTATCCACTTCCAGGCTTAGATAGTGGATTTTGTATCCACTTCCAGGCTTAGATAGTGATAGTGGCTTAGATATCCCACTTCCAGGCTTAGATAGTGGATATTGTATCCACTTCCAGGCTTAGATAGTGGATTTTGTGTCCACTTCCAGGCTTAGATAGTGGAATTTGTATCCACTTCCAGGCTTAGATAGTGGATTTTGTATCCACCCCTTCCAGGCTTAGATAGTGGATTTTGTATCCACTTCCAGGATAGTGGAATTTGTATCCACTTCCAGGCTTAGATAGTGGATTTTGTATCCACTTCCAGGCTTAGATAGTGGATTTTGTATCCACTTCCAGGCTTAGATAGTGGATTTTGTATCACTTCCAGGCTTAGATAGTGGATTTTGTATCCACTTCCAGGCTTAGATAGTGGATTTTGTATCCACTTCCAGGCTTAGATAGTGGATTTTATCCACTTCCAGGCTTAGATAGTGGATATTGTATCCACTTCCGGCTTAGAGACTGTTTGTATCCACTTCCGGCTTAGATAGTGGATTTTGTGTCCATCAGGAATTTGTATCCACTTCCAGGCTTAGATAGTGGATATTGTATCCACTTCAGGCTTAGATAGTGGATATTGTATCCACTTCCAGGCTTAGTCCATAGTGGATTTTGTGTCCACTTCCAGGCTTAGATAGTGGATTTTGTGATATCCACTTCCAGGCTTAGATAGTGGATTTTGTATCCACTTCCCAGGCTTAGATAGTGGATTTTGCATCCACTCCCAGACTTAGATAGTGGATATTGTATCCACTTCGGAGGCTTAGATAGTGGATTTTGTGTCCACTTCCAGGCTTAGATAGTGGTGGAATTTATGTCCACTTCCAGGCTTAGGTGGATTTTATCCCTTCCAGGCTTAGATAGTGGATTTTGTATCCACTTCCAGGCTTAGATAGTGGAATTTGTGTCACTTCCAGGAGGCTTAGATGGTGGTTTTTATCATCACTTCGGAGAACTTAGATGGTGGATTTTGTGTCACTTGTAGGCTTAGAGAGACTGGAGTTGTATCCACTTCCAGGCTTAGATGGTGGTCATTGTATCCACTTTGAGCTTAGATAATTGGATATTGTATCCACTTCCCGGAAGCTAGATAATTAGTTTGTAATCACTTCAGGCTTAGAGAGTGGATTTTGTATCACTTCCAGGCTTAGATAGTGGATGTTATATCCACTTCGAGCTTAGATGAGTGGATTTTATCACTTCAGACTTAGATAGTGGATATTGTATCCACTTCCCGGAGAAACCAGATAATTGGATTTTATGTCACTTCCAGGCTTAGATAGTGGGTGTGTCCACTTCCAGGCTTAGATAGTGGATTTTGTCCCCTTCCAGGCAGATAGTGGATTTTGTATCCACTTCAGGCTTAGATAGTGGATTTTGTATCCACTTCCAGGCTTAGATAGTGGATTTTGTGTCCACTTCCAGGCTTAGATAGTGGATTTTGTGTCCACTTCCAGGCTTAGATAGGATTTTGTGTCCACTTCCAGGCTTAGATAGTGGATTTTGTATCCACTTCCAGGCTTAGAGAGTGGATTTGTTCCAGGCTTAGATAGTGGATTTGTATCCACTTCCAGGCTTAGATAGTGGAATTTGTATCCACTTCCAGGCTTAGATAGTGGATTTTGTGTCCACTTCCAGGCTTAGATAGTGGATTTATTGGATTTTGTGTCCACTTCCAGGCTTAGATAGTGATTTTGTATCCACTTCGTATCCACTTCAGGCTTAGATAGTGGATTTTGTATCCACTTCCAGGCTTAGATAGTGATTTTGTATCCACTTCAGGCTTAGATAGTGGATTTTGTATCCACTTCCAGGCTTAGATAGTGGATTTTGTATCCACTTCCAGGCTTAGATAGTGGATTTTGTATCCACTTCCAGGCTTAGATAGTGGATTTTGTATCCACTTCCAGGCTTAGATAGTGGATTTTGTATCCACTTCCAGGCTTAGATAGTGGATTTTGTATCCACTTCCAGGCTTAGATAGTGGATTTTGTATCCACTTCCAGGCTTAGATAGTGGATTTTGTATCCACTTCCAGGCTTAGATAGTGGATTTTGTATCCACTTCCAGGCTTAGATAGTGGAATTTTGTATCCACTTCCAGGCTTAGATAGTCCATAGTGGATTTTGTATCCACTTTTAGATGTGGGATTTGTATCACTTCCAGGCTTAGATAGTGGTTTTGTGTCCACTTCCAGGCTTAGATAGTGGATTTTGTATCCACTGTCCACTTCCAGGCTTAGATAGTGGATTTTGTATCCACTTCCAGGCTTAGATAGTGGATTTTGTATCCACTCCAGGCTTAGATAGTGGATTTTGTATCCACTTCCAGGCTTAGATAGTGGATTTTGTATCCACTTCCAGGCTTAGATAGTGGATTTTGTATCCACTTCCAGGCTTAGATAGTGGATTTTGTATCCACTTTTGAGAGTGGATTTTATGTCCACTTCCAGGCTTAGATAGTGGATTTTGTATCCACTTCCAGGCTTAGATAGTGGATTTTGTATCACTTCCAGGCTTAGATAGTGGATTTTGTATCCACTTCCAGGCTTAGATAGTGGATTTTGTATCCACTTCCAGGCTTAGATAGTGGATTTGTATCCACTTCCCAGGCTTATTGGATTTTGTATCCACTTCCAGGCTTAGATAGTGGATTTTGTATCCACTTCCGGCTTAGATAGTGGATTTGTATCCACTTCCCAGGCTTAGATAGTGGATTTTGTATCCACTTCCAGGCTTAGATAGTGAAATTTGTATCACTTCCCGGTTTAGATAGTGGATTTTGTATCACTTCCAGGCTTAGATAGTGGATTTTGTATCCACTTCCAGGCTTAGATAGTGGATTTTGTATCACTTCCAGGCTAGATAGTGGATTTGTATCCACTTCCAGGCTTAGATAGTGATTTTGTATCCACTTCCAGGCTTAGATAGTGGAATTTGTATCCACTTCCAGGCTTAGATAGTGGATTTTGTATCCACTTCCAGGCTTAGATAGTGGATTTTGTATCCACTTCCAGGCTTAGATAGTGGGATTTTGTATCCACTTCCAGGCTTGTGGATATTGGATCCACTTCCAGGCTTAGATAGTGGATTTTGTATCCACTTCCAGGCTTAGATAGTGGATTTTGTATCCACTTCCAGGCTTAGATAGTGGAATTTGTATCCACTTCCGGGAAATAGATAGTGGATTTTGTATCACTTAGATAGTGGATTTTGTATCCACTTCCAGGCTTAGATAGGGATTTTGTATCCACTTCCAGGCTTAGATAGTGGATTTTGTATCCACTAGGCTTAGATAGTGGATTTGTATCCACTTCCAGGCTTAGATAGTGGATTTTGTATCCACTTCCAGGCTTAGATAGTGGATTTTGTATCCACTTCCAGGCTTAGATAGTGGATTTTGTATCCACTTCCAGGCTTAGATAGGATTTTATCCACTTCCGGCTTAGATGGTGGATATTGTATCCACTTCCAGGCTTAGATAGTGGATATTTTGTAGATAATTAGTTCCAGGCTTAGATAGTGGATTTTGTATCCACTTCCAGGCTTAGTATCCAGTGATAGTGGAATTTGTATCCACTTCCAGGCTTAGATAGTGGATTTTGTATCCACTTCCAGGCTTAGATAGTGGATTTTGTATCCACTTCCAGGCTTAGATAGTGGATTTTGTATCCACTTCCAGGCTTAGATAGATTTTGTGTCCTTCGGAGGCAGATGGTGGATATTGTATCCACTTTTAGATAGTCCACTTCCAGGCTTAGATAGTGGATTTTATCCACTTCCAGGCTTAGATAGTGGAATTTGTATCCACTTCCAGGCTTAGATAGTGGTTTTGTATCCACTTCCAGGCTTAGATAGTGATATTGTATCCACTTCCAGGCTTAGATATGGGATTTTGTGTCCACTTCGGAGGCAGAGAGTGGATTTTGTATCCACTAGGCTTAGATAGTGGATATTGTATCCACTTCCAGGCTTAGATAGTGGATTTTGTATCCACTTCCAGGCTTAGATAGTTTTGTATCCACTTCCAGGCTTAGATAGTGATATTTCCAGGCTTAGATAGTGGATTTTGTCATCACTTCCAGGCTTAGATAGTGGATTTTGTATCCACCCAGGCTTAGATAGTGGAATTTGTATCCACTTCCAGGCTTAGATAGTGGATTTTGTATCCACTTCCAGGCTTAGATAGTGGATTTTGTCCCCATCAGGCTTAGATAGTGGTTTTGTATCCACTTCCAGGCTTAGATAGTGGATTTTGTATCCACTTCCAGGCTTAGAGAGGATTTTGCACTCACTTCCAGGCTTAGATAGTGGATTTTGTATCCACTTCCAGGCTTAGATAGTGGAATTCGTGTCCACTTCCAAATAGTGGTTTTGTATCCACTTCAGGCTTAGATAGTGGATTTTGTGTCCATCAGCTTAGAGACTGGAATTTGTATCCACTTCCAGGCTTAGATAGTGGATATTGTAACCAATTTCCAGGCTTATAGTGGATATTGTATCCACTTCCAGGCTTAGATAGTGGATTTTGTGTCCACTTCCAGGCTTAGATAGTGGATTTTGTATCCACTTCCAGGCTTAGATAGTGGATTTTGTATCCACTTCCAGGCTTAGATAGTGGATTTTGTATCCACTTCCAGGCTTAGATAGTGATTTTGTATCCACTTCCAGGCTTAGATAGTGGATTTTGTATCCACTTCCAGGCTTAGATAGTGATTTTGTATCCACTTCCAGGCTTAGATAGTGGATTTTGTATCCACTTCCAGGCTTAGATAGTGGATTTTGTATCCACTTCCAGGCTTAGATAGTGGATTTTGTATCCACTTCCAGGCTTAGATAGTGGATTTTGTATCCACTTCCAGGCTTAGATAGTGGATTTTGTATCCACTTCCAGGCTTAGATAGTGGATTTTATCCACTTCAGGCTTAGATAGTGGATTTGTATCCACTTCCAGGCTTAGATAGTGGATTTTGTATCCACTTCCAGGCTTAGATAGTGGATTTTGTATCCACTTCCAGGCTTAGATAGTGGATTTTGTATCCACTTCCAGGCTTAGATAGTGGATTTTGTATCCACTTCCAGGCTTAGATAGTGGATTTTGTATCCACTTCCAGGCTTAGATAGTGGATTTGTATCCACTTCCAGGCTTAGATAGTGGATTTTTGTCCACTGGAGGCTGTGTCCACTTCCAGGCTTAGATAGTGGATTTTGTATCCACTTCCAGGCTTAGATAGTGATTTTGTACCACTTCCGGAAACAGGCTTAGATAGTGGGATTTTGTATCCACTTCCAGGCTTAGATAGTGGATTTTGTGTCCACTTCCAGGCTTAGATAGTGGATTTTGTGTCCACTTCCAGGCTTAGATAGTGGATTTTGTGTCCACTTCCAGGCTTAGAGAGGGATTTGTGTTCACTTCCAGGGCTTAGATAGTGGATTTTGTGTCCACTTCCAGGCTTAGATAGTGGATTTTGTATCCACTTCCAGGCTTAGATAGTGGATTTTGTGTCCACTTCCAGGCTTAGATAGTGGATTTTGTATCCACTTCCAGGCTTAGATAGTGGATTTTGTATCCACTTCCGGGCTTAGATAGTGGATTTTGTATCCACTTCCAGGCTTAGATAGTGGATTTGTGTCCACTTCCAGGCTTAGATAGTGGATTTTGTATCCACTTCCAGGCTTAGATAGTGGATTTTGTATTCACTTCCAGGCTTAGATAGTGGATTTGTATCCACTTCCAGGCTTAGATAGTGGATTTTGTATCCACTTCCAGGCTTAGATAGTGGATTTTGTATCCACTTCCAGGCTTAGATAGTGGATTTTGTATCCACTTCCAGGCTTAGATAGTGGATTTTGTATCCACTTCAGGCTTAGATAGTGAATTTTGTATCCACTTCAGGCTTAGATAGTGGATTTTGTATCCACTTCCAGGCTTAGATAGTGGATTTGTATCCACTTCCAGGCTTAGATAGTGGAATTTGTATCCACTTCCACTTAGATAGTGGATTTTGTATCCACTTCCAGGCTTAGATAGTGGATTTTGTATCCACTTCCAGGCTTAGATTTTGTATCCGTTCCAGGCTTAGATAGTGGATTTTCCATTCCAGGCTTGTGGATTTGTATCCGGACTTCCAGGCTTAGATAGTGGATTTTGTATCCACTTCCAGGCTTAGATAGTGGATTTTGTATCCACTTCCAGCCTTAGATAGTGGATTTTTGTATCCACTTCCAAGCTTAGATAGTGGATTTTGTATCCACTTCCAGGCTTAGATAGTGGATTTTGTATCCACTTCCAGGCTTAGATAGGTGTGATTTTGTATCCACTTCAGGCTTAGATAGTGGATTTTGTATCCACTTCCAGGCTTTAGATAGTGATTTTGTATCCACTTCAGGCTTAGATAGTGGATTTTGTATCCACTTCCAGGCTTAGATAGTGGAATTTTGTATCCACTTCGAGCAGATGGTGGATTTTGTGTCTTTCCAGGCTTAGATAGTGGATTTTGTATCCACTTCCAGGCTTAGATAGTGGATTTTGTATCCACTTCCAGGCTTAGATAGTGGATTTTGTATCCACTTCAGGCTTAGATAGTGGATTTGTATCCACTTCCAGGCTTAGATAGTGGATTTTGTATCCACTTCCAGGCTTAGATAGTGGATTTGTGTCCACTTCCAGGCTTAGATAGTGGTTTGTATCCACTTCCAGGCTTAGATAGTGGAATTTGTGTCCACTTCCAGGCTTAGATAGTGGATTTTGTGTTCACTTCCAGGCTTAGATAGTGGATATTGTATCCACTTCCAGGCTTAGATAGTGGATTTTGTCCACTTCCAGGCTTAGATAGTGGATATTGTGTCCACTTCCAGGCTGTAGATAGCTTAGATCCACTTCCCAGGTAGTAGTGGAATTTGTATCACCTCCCAGGCTGATTGGATTTTGTATCCACTTCCAGGCTTAGATAGTGGTATTTTTTGAGTGGAGTATCCACTTCCAGGCTTAGATAGTGGATTTTGTATCCACTTCCAGGCTTAGATAGTGGATTTTGATTTTATAGTCCACTTCCAGGCTTAGATAGTGGGATTTTGTATCCACTTCCAGGCTTAGATAGTGGATTTTGTATCCACTTCCAGGCTTAGATAGTGGATTCCACCCAGGCTTGGATTTTGTATCCACTTCCAGTTAGATAGTGGATTTTGTATCCACTTCCAGGCTTAGATAGTGGATTTGTATCCACTTCCAGGCTTAGGTGGATTTTGTCCACTAGATAGATTTGGATTTTGTACCTCCAGGCTTAGATATTGATTTTGTATCCACTTCCAGGCTTAGATAGTGGATTTTGTATCCACTTCTAGGGATAATGATTTTGTATCCACTTCAGGCTTAGATAGTGGATATTGTATCCACTTCCAGGCTTAGATAGTGGATTTTGTGTCCACTTCCAGGCTTAGATAGTGGATTTTGTCCTCCACTAGGTATCCACTTCCAGGTTAGATAGTGGATTTGTATCCACTTCCAGGCTTAGATAGTGAATTGTATCCACTTTTAGATATCCACTTCCAGGCTTAGATAGTGATTTTGTATCCACTTCCAGGCTTAGATAGTGGATTTTGTATCCACTTCCAGGCTTAGATAGTGATTTTGTATCCACTTCCAGGCTTAGATAGTGGTGGATTTTGTATCCACTTCCACTTAGATAGTGGAATTTGTATCCAGGCTTAGATAGTGGAATTTGTGTCCACTTCCAGGCTTAGATAGTGGTTTTGTATCCACTTCCAGGCTTAGATAGTGATTTTGTGTCCACTTCCAGGCTTAGAGACTGGAATTTGTATCCACTTCCAGGCTTAGATAGTGGATTTTGTATCCACTTCCAGGCTTAGATAGTGGATATTGTATCCACTTCCAGGCTTAGATAGTGGATTTTGTGTCCACTTCCAGAGAGTGTGATTTTGTATCCACTTCAGGCTTAGATAGTGGATTTTGTTGGTACTGGAATTTGTATCCACTTCCAGGCTTAGATAGTGGATTTGCATCTTCCTTCCAGGCTTAGATAGGATATTGTCCACTTCCAGGCTTAGATAGTGGATTTTGTGTCCACTTCCAGGCTTAGATAATTGAGTCCCCCTTCAGGATTTTGTATCCACTTCCAGGCTTAGATAGTGGATATTGTATCCTTCCAGGCTTAGATAGGATTTTGCATCCACTTCCAGACTTAGCTTAGGCTTAGATAGTGGATTTTATGTCCACTCTCCAGGCTTAGATAGTGTGGAATTTATGTCCACTTCCAGGCTTAGATAGTGGATTTTATCCCTTCCAGGCTTAGATAGTGGATTTTGTATCCACTTCCAGGCTTAGATAGTGGATTTTGTATCCACTTCCAGGCTTAGATAGCCACTTCCAGGCTTAGATAGTGGATTTTGTATCCACTTCCAGGCTTAGATAGTGGATTTTGTATCCACTTCCAGGCTTAGATAGTGGATTTTGTATCCACTTCCAGGCTTAGATAGTGGATTTTGTATCCACTTCCAGGCTTAGATAGTGGATTTTGTATCCACTTCCAGGCTTAGATAGTGGATTTTGTATCCACTTCCAGGCTTAGATAGTGGATTTTGTATCCACTTCCAGGCTTAGATAGTGGATTTTGTATCCACTTCCAGGCTTAGATAGTGGATTTTGTATCCACTTCCAGGCTTAGATAGTGGATTTTGTATCCACTTCCAGGCTTAGATAGTGGCTTATTGGATGTATCCACTTCCAGGCTTAGATAGTGGATTTTGTATCCACTTCCAGGCTTAGATAGTGGATTTTGTATCCACTTCCAGGCTTAGATAGTGGATTTTGTATCCACTTCCAGGCTTAGATAGTGGATTTTGTATCCACTTCCAGGCTTAGATAGTGGATTTTGTATCCACTTCCAGGCTTAGATAGTGGATTTTGTATCCACTTCCAGGCTTAGATAGTGGATTTTGTATCCACTTCCAGGCTTAGATAGTGGATTTTGTATCCACTTCCAGGCTTAGATAGTGGATTTTGTATCCACTTCCGGGATTTTGTATCCACTTAGATTAGTGGATTTTGTATCCACTTCCAGGCTTAGATAGTGTGGATTTTGTATCCACTTTTAGATAGTGGATTTGTGTCCACTTCCTTAGATAGTGGATTTTGTATCCACTTCCAGGCTTAGATAGTGGATTTTGTATCCACTTCCAGGCTTAGATAGTGGATTTTGTATCCACTTCCAGGCTTAGATAGTGGATTTTGTATCCACTTCCAGGCTTAGATAGTGGATTTTGTGTCCACTTCCAGGCTTAGATAGTGGATTTTGTATCCACTTCCAGGCTTAGATAGTGGATTTTGTGTCCACTTCCAGGCTTAGAGAGTGGATTTTGTGTCCACTTCCAGGCAGGCTTAGATAGTGGATTTTGTATCCACTTCCAGGCTTAGAGATAGTGGATTTGTGTCCACTTCCAGGCTTAGATAGTGGATTTTGTATCCACTTCCAGGCTTAGATAGTGGATTTTGTGTCCACTTCCAGGCTTAGATAGTGATTTTGTATCCACTTCCAGGCTTAGATAGTGGATTTTGTATCCACTTCCAGGCTTAGATAGTGGATTTTGTATCCACTTCCAGGCTTAGATAGTGGATTTTGTATCCACTTCAGGCTTAGATAGTGGATTTTGTATCCACTTCCAGGCTTGGAGATCCACTTCAGTTAGATAGTGGATTTGTATCCACTTCAGGCTTAGATAGTGGATTTTGTATCCACTTCCAGGCTTAGATAGTGGATTTTGTATCCACTTCCAGGCTTAGATAGTGGATTTTGTATCCACTTCCAGGCTTAGATAGTGGATTTTGTATCCACTTCCAGGCTTAGATAGTGGATTTGTATCCAGGCTTGGATTTTGTATCCCTTCCAGGCTTAGATAGTGGATTTGTATCCACTTCCAGGCTTAGATAGTGGATTTTGTATCCACTTCCAGGCTTAGATAGTGGATTTGTATCCACTTCCAGGCTTAGATAGTGGATTTTGTATCCACTTCCAGGCTTAGATAGTGGATTTTGTATCCACTTCCAGGCTTAGATAGTGGATTTTGTATCCACTTCCAGGCTTAGATAGTGGATTTTGTATCCACTTCCAGGCTTAGATAGTGGATTTTGTATCCACTTCCAGGCTTAGATAGTGGATTTTGTATCCACTTCCAGGCTTAGATAGTGGATTTTGTATCCACTTCCAGGCTTAGATAGTGGATTTTGTATTTTAGATAGTGGATTTTGTATCCACTTCCAGGCTTAGATAGTGGATTTTGTATCCACTTCCAGGCTTAGATAGTGGATTTTGTATCCACTTCAGGCTTAGATAGTGGATTTTGTATCCACTTCCAGGCTTAGATAGTGGATTTTGTATCCACTTCCAGGCTTAGAGATAGTGGATTTTGTATCCACTTCCAGGCTTAGATAGTGGATTTTGTATCCACTTCCAGGCTTAGATAGTGGATTTTGTATCCACTTCCAGGCTTAGATAGTGGATTTGTGTCCACTTAGATAGTGGATTTTGTATCCACTTCCAGGCTTAGATAGGATGGTATTTTGTATCCACTTCCAGGCTTAGATAGTGGATTTTGTATCCACTTCCAGGCTTAGATAGTGGATTTGTATCCACTTCCAGGCTTAGATAGTGGATTTTGTATCCACTTCCAGGCTTAGATAGTGGATTTTGTATCCACTTCCAGGCTTAGATAGTGGATTTTGTATCCACTTCCAGGCTTAGATAGTGGAATTTGTATCCACTTCCAGGCTTAGATAGTGGATTTTGTATCCACTTCCAGGCTTAGATAGTGGATTTTGTATCCACTTCCAGGCTTAGATAGTGGATTTTGTAGGCTTAGATAGTGGATTTTGTATCCACTTCCAGGCTTAGATAGTGGATTTTGTATCCACTTCCAGGCTTAGATAGTGGATTTTGTATCCACTTCCAGGCTTAGATAGTGGATTTTGTATCCACTTCCAGGCTTAGATAGTGGATTTTGGCTTAGATAGTGGATTTTGTATCCACTTCCAGGCTTAGATAGTGGATTTTGTATCCACTTCCAGGCTTAGATAGTGGATTTTGTATCCACTTCCAGGCTTAGATAGTGGATTTTAGATATCCACTTCCAGGCTTAGATAGTGGATTTTGTATCCACTTCCAGGCTTAGAGATTTTGTATCCACTTCCAGGCTTAGATAGTGGATTTTGTATCCACTTCCAGGCTTAGATAGTGGATTTTGTATCCACTTCCAGGCTTAGATAGTGGATTTTGTATCCACTTCCAGGCTTAGATAGTGGATTTTGTATCCACTTAGATAGTGGATTTTGTATCCAGGCTTAGATAGTGGATTTTGTATCCACTTCCAGGCTTAGATAGTGGATTTTGTATCCACTTCCAGGCTTAGATAGTGGATTTTGTATCCACTTCCAGGCTTAGATAGTGGATTTTGTATCCACTTCCAGGCTTAGATAGTGGATTTTGTATCCACTTCCAGGCTTAGATAGTGGATTTTGTATCCACTTCCAGGCTTAGATAGTGGATATTGTATCCACTTCCAGGCTTAGATAGTGGATTTTGTATCCACTTCCAGGCTTAGATAGTGGATTTTGTATCCATTTTAGATAGTGGATCCCACTTCCAGGCTTAGATAGTGGATTTTGTATCCACTTCCAGGCTTAGATAGTGGATTTTGTATCCACTTCCAGGCTTAGATAGTGGATTTTGTATCCACTTCCAGGCTTAGATAGTGGATTTTGTATCCACTTCCAGGCTTAGATAGTGGATTTTGTATCCACTTCCAGGCTTAGATAGTGGATTTTGTATCCACTTCCAGGCTTAGATAGTGGATCCACTTCCAGGCTTAGATAGTGAATTTGTATCCACTTCCAGGCTTAGATAGTGGTGGTTTTGTATCCACTTCCAGGCTTAGATAGTGGATTTTGTGTCCACTTCCAGGCTTAGATAGTGGATTTTGTATCCACTTCCAGGCTTAGAGAGTGGATTTTGTATCCACTTCCAGGCTTAGATAGTGGATTTTGTATCCACTTCCAGGCTTAGATAGTGGATTTTGTGTCCACTTCCAGGCTTAGAGAGTGGATTTTGTGTCCACTTCCAGGCTTAGATAGTGGATTTTGTGTCCACTTCCAGGCTTAGATAGTGGATTTGATCCACTTCCAGGCTTAGATAGTGGATTTTGTGTCCACTTCCAGGCTTAGATAGTGGATTTTGTATCCACTTCCAGGCTTAGATAGTGGATTTTGTCCACTTCCAGGCTTATGGATTTTGTGTCCACTTCCAGGCTAGAGATAGTGGATTTTGTATCCACTCCAGGCTTAGAGAGTGGATTTGTATCCACCTCTGCAGGCTTAGATATAGGGATTTTGTATCCACTTCCAGGCTTAGATAGTGGATTTGTATCCACTTCCCAGGCTTAGATAGTGGATTTTGTATCCACTTCAGGCTTAGATAGTGGATTTTGTATCCACTTCCAGGCTTAGATAGTGGATTTTGTATCCACTTCCAGGCTTAGAGAGGGATTTTGTGTCCACTTCCAGGCTTAGAGAGTGGATTTTGTATCCACTTCCAGGCTTAGATAGTGGATTTTGTGTCCACTTTCCAGGCTTAGAGAGTGGATTTTGTGTCCACTTCCAGGCTTAGATAGTGGATTTTAATCCACTTCAGGCTTAGATAGTGGGATTTTGTGTCCAATTCCAGGCTTAGATAGTGGATTTTATGTCCACTTCCAGGCTTAGATAGTGGATTTTGTGTCCACTTCCAGGCTTAGAGATTGATTTTGTGTCCACTTCCAGGCTTAGAGAGTGGATTTTGTGTCCACTTCCAGGCTTAGATAGTGGATTTTGTGTCCACTTCCAGGCTTAGAGAGTGATTTTGTGCCCACTTCCAGGCTTAGAGAGTGGGATTTTGTATCCACTTCCAGGCTTAGATAGTGGGATTTTGTGTCCACTCTCCAGGCTTAGATAGTGATTTGTGGATACCAGGCTTTTGTAACCCACTTCCAGGCTTAGATAGTGGATTTTGTATCCACTCTCCAGGCTTAGATAGTTTGTGTCCACTCAAGCTTAGAGAGTGATATTGTGATCCACTTCTCCAGGCTTAGATAGTGGGATTTTGTGTCCACTTCAGGCTTAGAGAGTGGATTTTGTATCCACTTCCAGGTTTAGAGAGTGGATTTGTATCCACTTCCAGGCTTAGATAGTGATTTTGTGTCCACTCAGGCTTGTGATAGTGGATTTGCGTCCACCTGCGCTTAGATACTGGATTTGCAACCTTCCAGGCTTAGATAGTGGATTTTGCATCCACTCCAGGCTTAGATAGTGGATTTTGATCCACTTCCAGGCTTAGATAGTGGATTTTGTATCCACTTCCAGGCTTAGATAGTGGATTTTGTACTCCAGGCTTAGATAGTGATTTTGTATCCACTTCCAGGCTTAGATAGTGGATTTTGTATCCACTTCCAGGCTTAGATAGTGGATTTTGTATCCACTTCCAGGCTTAGATAGTGGTATTTTGTATCCACTTCCAGGCTTAGATAGTGGATTTTGTATCCACTTCCAGGCTTAGATAGTGGATTTTGTATCCACTTCCAGGCTTAGATAGTGGATTTTGTATCCACTTCCAGGCTTAGATAGTGGATTTTGTATCCACTTCCAGGCTTAGATAGTGGATTTTGTATCCACTTCCAGGCTTAGATAGTGGATTTTGTATCCACTTCCAGGCTTAGATAGTGGATTTTGTATCCACTTCCAGGCTTAGATAGTGGATTTTGTATCCACTTCCAGGCTTAGATAGTGGATTTTGTATCCACTTCCAGGCTTAGATAGTGGATTTTGTATCCACTTCCAGGCTTAGATAGTTGATTTTGTAGTCCACTTCCAGGCTTAGATAGTGGATTGGATTTTGTATCCACTTCCAGGCTTAGATAGTGGATTTTGTATCCACTTCCAGGCTTAGATAGTGGATTTTGTATCCACTTCCAGGCTTAGATAGTGGATTTTGATTTTATCCACTTCCAGGCTTAGATAGTGGATTTTGTGTCCACTTCCAGGCTTAGATAGTGGATTTTGTATCCACTTCCAGGCTTAGATAGTGGATTTTGTATCCACTTCCAGGCTTAGATAGTGGATTTTGTATCCACTTCCAGGCTTAGATAGTGGATTTTGTGGATTTTGTATCCACTTCCAGGCTTAGATAGTGGATTTTGTTTTGATAGTATCCACTTCCAGGCTTAGATAGTGGATTTTGTATCCACTTCCAGGCTTAGATAGTGGATTTTGTATCCACTTCCAGGCTTAGATAGTGGATTTTGTATCCACTTCCAGGCTTAGATAGTGGATTTTGTATCCACTTCCAGGCTTAGATAAGTGGATTTTGTATCCACTTCCAGGCTTAGATAGTGGATTTTGTATCCACTTCCAGGCTTAGATAGTGGATTTTGTATCCACTTCCAGGCTTAGATAGTGGATTTTGTATCCACTTCCAGGCTTAGATAGTGGATTTGTATCACTTCCAGTGGATTTGGTGTCCACTTCCAGCTTAGATAGTGGATTTTGTATCCACTTCAGGCTTAGATAGTGGATTTTGTGTCCACTTCCAGGCTTAGATAGTGGATTTTGTGTATCCAGATAGTGGTTTTGTATCCACTTCCAGGCTTAGATGGTGGATTTTGTATCCACTTCAGGCTTAGATGGATTTTGTGGATTTTTTGTATCCACTTCCAGGCTTAGATAGTGGATTTTTGTATTCCACTTAATGGTTTTTGTATCCACTTCCAGGCTTAGATAGTGGATTTTGTATCCACTTCCAGGCTTAGATAGTGGATTTTGTGTCCACAGGCTTAGATAGTGGATTTTGTATCCACTTCAGGCTTAGATATTTTGTGTCACTTCAGGCTTAGAGAGTTTTGTTTTGTATCCACTTCCCACTTCAGGCTTAGATAGTGGGATTTTGTATCCACTTCCGGAGGCTTAGATGAGTGGATTTTGTATCACTTCCAGGCTTAGATAGTGGATTTTGTATCCACTTCCAGGCTTAGATAGTGGATTTTGTATCCACTTCGGCTTAGGCAGATATTGGATTTTGTATCCACTTCCAGGCTTAGATAGTGGATTTTGTATCCACTTCCAGGCTTAGATAGTGGATTTTGTATCCACTTCCGGAGGCTTAGATAGTGGATTTTGTATCCACTTCCGGGCTTAGATGGTGGATTTTTAGTGGATTTTGTCCACTTCCAGGCTTAGATAGTGGATTTTGTATCCACTTCCAGGCTTAGATGGTGGATTTTGTATCCACTTCCAGGCTTAGATAGTGGTTGTTTGTCCACTTCCAGGCTTAGATAGTGGTTTTGTATCCACTTCCAGGCTTGGATAGTGGATTTTGTATCCACTTCCAGGCTTGATAGTGGATTTGTATCCACTTCCAGATAGTGGATTTTGTGTCCACTTCCAGAGATAGTGGATTTTGTATCCACTTCCGGGCTTAGATAGTGGTTTTGTATCCACTTCGGGCTTAGATAGTGGATTTTGTATCCACTTCAGGCTTAGATAGTGGTTGTATCCACTTCCGGAGGCTTGGATAATGGATTTTGTATCCACTTCAGGCTTAGATAGTGGATTTTGTATCCACTTCCAGGCTTAGATAATGGATTTTGTATCACTTCCGGAAGCTTAGATAGTGGATTTTGTGTCCACTTCCAGGCTTAGATAGTGGATTTTGTGTCCACTTCCAGGCAGATAGTGGATTTTGTGTCCACTTCCAGGCTTAGATAATGGATTTTGTGTCCACTTCAGGCTTAGATAGTGGATTTTGTGTCCACTTCCAGGCTTAGATAGTGGATTTTGTGTCCACTTCCAGGCTTAGATAGTGGATTTTGTGTCCACTTCCAGGCTTAGATAGTGGATTTTGTGTCCACTTCCAGGCTTAGATAGTGGATTTTGTGTCACTTCCACTTCCAGGATAGTGGATTTTGTATCCACTTCGAAACTAGATAAGTGGTTACTTTCCAGGCTTAGATAGTGGATTTTGTGTTCCACTTCCAGGCTTAGATAGTGGATTTGTGGATCCACTTCAGGCTTAGATAGTGGATTTTGTGTCCACTTCCAGGCTTAGATAGTGGATTTTGTGTCCACTTCCAGGCTTAGATAGTGGATTTTGTGTCCACTTCCAGGCTTAGATAGTGGATTTTGTGTCCACTTCCAGGCTTAGATAGTGGATTTTGTGTCCACTTCAGGCTTAGATAGTGGATTTTGTGTCACTTCCAGGCTTAGATAGTGGATTTTGTATCCACTTCCAGGCTTAGATAGTGGATTTTGTGGCTTAGATAGTGGATTTTGTATCCACTTCCAGGCTTAGATAGTGGATTTTGTATCCACTTCCAGGCTAGATAGTGGATTTTGTATCCACTTCCAGGCTTAGATAGTGGATTTTTGTATCCACTTCCAGGCTTAGATAGTGGTTTTGTGTCCACTTCCAGGCTTAGATAGTGGATTTGTATCCACTTCCAGGCTTAGATAGTGGATTTTGTATCCACTTCAGGCTTAGATAGTGGTATTTTGGATTTTGTATCCACTTCCAGGCTTAGATAGTGGATTTTGTATCCAGATAGTGGATTTTGTATCCACTTCCAGGCTTAGATGGATTTTGTGGAGATAGTGGATTTTGTATCCACTTCCAGGCTTAGATAGTGGATTTTGTATCCACTTCCAGGCTTAGATAGTGGATTTTGTATCCACTTCCAGGCTTAGATAGTGGATTTTGTATCCACTTCCAGGCTTAGATAGTGGATTTTGTATCCACTTCCAGGCTTAGATAGTGGATTTTGTATCCACTTCCAGGCTTAGATAGTGGATTTTGTATCCACTTCCAGGCTTAGATAGTGGATTTTGTATCCACTTCCAGGCTTAGATAGTGGATTTTGTATCCACTTCCAGGCTTAGATAGTGGATTTTGTATCCACTTCCAGGCTTAGATAGTGGATTTTGTATCCACTTCCAGGCTTAGATAGTGGATTTTGTGTCCACTTCCAGGCTTAGATAGATTTTGTATCCACTTCCAGGCTTAGATAGTGGATTTTGTATCCACTTCCAGGCTTAGATAGTGGATTTTGTATCCACTTCCAGGCTTAGATAGTGGATTTTGGCTTAGATCCACTTCCAGGCTTAGATAGTGGATTTTGTATCCACTTCCAGGCTTAGATAGTGGATTTTGTATCCACTTCCAGGCTTAGATAGTGGATTTTGTATCCACTTCCAGGCTTAGATAGTGGATTTTGTATCCACTTCCAGGCTTAGATAGTGGATTTGTATCCACTTCCAGGCTTAGATGGATTTTGTATCCACTTCCAGGCTTAGATAGTGGATTTTGTATCCACTTCCAGGCTTAGATAGGTGGATTTTTAGATATCCCACTTCCAGGCTTAGATAGTGGATTTTGTTATCCACTTCCCACTTCCAGGCTTAGATAGTGGATTTTGTATCCACTTCCAGGCTTAGATAGTGGATTTTGTATCCACTTCCAGGCTTAGATAGTGGATTTTGTATCCACTTCCAGGCTTAGATAGTGGATTTTGTATCCACTTCCAGGCTTAGATAGTGGATTTTGTATCCACTTCCAGGCTTAGATAGTGGATTTTGTATCCACTTCCAGGCTTAGATAGTGGATTTTGTGTCCACTTCCAGGCTTAGATAGTGGATTTTGTATCCACTTCCAGGCTTAGATAGTGGATTTTGTATCCACTTCCAGGCTTAGATAGTGGATTTTGTATCCACTTCCAGGCTTAGATAGTGGATTTTGTATCCACTTCCAGGCTTAGATAGTGGATTTTGTATCCACTTCCAGGCTTAGATAGTGGATTTTGTATCCACTTCCAGGCTTAGATAGTGGATTTTGTATCCACTTCCAGGCTTAGATAGTGGATTTTGTATCCACTTCCAGGCTTAGATGGATTTTGTATCCACTTCCAGGCTTAGATAGTGGATTTTGTATCCACTTCCAGGCTTAGATAGTGGATTTTGTATCCACTTCCAGGCTTAGATAGTGGATTTTGTATCCACTTCCAGGCTTAGATAGTGGATTTTGTATCCACTTCCAGGCTTAGATAGTGGATTTTGTATCCACTTCCAGGCTTAGATAGTGGATTTTGTATCCACTTCCAGGCTTAGATAGTGGATTTTGTATCCACTTCCAGGCTTAGATAGTGGATTTTATCCACTTCCAGGCTTAGATAGTGGATTTTGTACCACTAGGCTTAGATAGTTTTTGTATCCACTTCCTTAGATAGTGGATTTTGTATCCACTTCCAGGCTTAGATAGTGGATTTTGTATCTTAGATTGGATTTTGTATCCACTTCCAGGCTTAGATTGGAGATCCACTTCCAGGCTTGGATTTTGTTAGATAGTGGATCCCACTTCCAGGCTTAGATAGTGGATTTTGTATCCACTTCCTTAGATAGTGGATTTTGTATCCAGGCTTAGATAGTGGATTTTGTATCCACTTCCAGGCTTAGATAGTGGATTTTGTATCCACTTCCAGGTTGTATCCACTTCCAGGCTTAGATAGTGGATTATCCACTCCAGGCTTAGATAGTGGATTTTGTATCCACTTCCAGGCTTAGATAGTGGATTTTGTGATCCACTTCCAGGCTTAGATAGTGATATTGTATCCACTTCCAGGCTAGATAGTGATTTGTATCCACTTCCAGGCTTAGATAGTGGATTTTTGTATCCACTTCCAGGTTGATAGTGGGATTTTGTATCCACTTCCAGGCTTAGATAGTGGATTTTGTATCCACTTCCAGGCTTAGATAGTGGATTTTGTATCCACTTCCAGGCTTAGATAGTGGATATTGTGTCCACTTCCAGGCTTAGATAGTGGATTTTGTATCCACTTCCAGGCTTAGATAGTGGATTTTGTATCCACTTCCAGGCTTAGATAGTGGATTTTGTGTCCACTTCCAGGCTTAGATAGTGGATTTTGTATCCACTTCAGGCAGATAGTGGATTTTTGTTCCAGGCTTAGATAGTGGATTTTGTATCCACTTCCAGGCTTAGATAGTGTGTCCACTTCCAGGCTTAGATTTTTTGTATCCACTTCCAGGCTTAGATAGTGGATTTTGTATCCACTTCCAGGCTTAGATAGTGGATTTTGTATCCACTTCCAGGCTTAGATAGTGGATTTTGTATCCATTTTGATAGTGGATTTTGTGTCCACTTCCAGGCTTAGATAGTGGATTTTGTATCCACTTCCAGGCTTAGATAGTGGATTTTGTATCCACTTCCAGGCTTAGATAGTGGATTTTGTATCCACTTCCAGGCTTAGATAGTGGATTTTGTATCCACTTCAGGCTTAGATAGTGGATTTTGTATCCACTTCCAGGCTTAGATAGTGGATTTTGTATCCACTTCCAGGCTTAGATAGTGGATTTTGGCTTAGATAGGGATTTTGTATCCACTTCCAGGCTTAGATAGTGGATTTTGCATCCACTTCCAGGCTTAGATAGTGGATTTTGTATCCACTTCCAGGCTTAGATAGTGGATTTTGTATCCACTTCCAGGCTTAGATAGTGGATTTTGTATCCACTTCCAGGCTTAGATAGTGGATTTTGTCCACTCCACTTAGATAGTGGATATTGTATCCAGGCTTAGATAGTGGATTTTGTGTCCACTTCCAGGCTTAGATAGTGGATTTTGTATCCACTTCCAGGCTGATAGTGGATTTTGTATCCTTACCACTTCCAGGCTTAGATAGTGGATTTTGTATTTCCAGGCTTAGATAGTGGATTTTGTATCCACTTCCAGGCTTAGATAGTGGATTTTGTATCCACTTCCAGGCTTAGATAGTGGATTTTGTATCCACTTCCAGGCTTAGATTCCGAGTGGATTTTGTATCCACTTCCAGGCTTAGATAGTGGATTTTGTATCCACTTCCAGGCTTAGATAGTGGATTTTGTATCCACTTCCAGGCTTAGATAGTGGATTTTGTATCCACTTCCAGGCTTAGATAGTGGATTTTGTATCCACTTCCAGGCTTAGATAGTGGATTTTGTATCCACTTCCAGGCTTAGATAGTGGATTTTGTATCCACTTCCAGGCTTAGATAGTGGATTTTGTATCCACTTCCAGGCTTAGATAGTGGATTTTGTATCCACTTCCAGGCTTAGATAGTGGATTTTGTATCCACTTCCAGGCTTAGATAGTGGATTTTGTATCCACTTCCAGGCTTAGATAGTGGATTTTGTATCCACTTCCAGGCTTAGATAGTGGATTTTGTATCCACTTCCAGGCTTAGATAGTGGATTTTGTATCCACTTCCAGGCTTAGATAGCTTGGATTTTGTATCCACTGGATTTTTTTGTATCCACTTCCAGGCTTAGATAGTGGATTTTGTATCCACTTCCAGGCTTAGATAGTGGATTTTGTATCCACAGGCTTAGATAGTGGATTTTGTATCAGGGCTTAGATAGTGGATTTTGTATTTTTAGATAGTGGATTTTGTATCCACTTCCAGGCTTAGATAGTGGATTTTGTATCCACTTCCAGGCTTAGATAGTGGATTTTGTATCCACTTCCAGGCTTAGATAGTGGATTTTGTATCCACTTCCAGGCTTAGATAGTGGATTTTGTATCCACTTCCAGGCTTAGATAGTGGATTTTGATAGTTTTGTTTTGTATCCACTTCCAGGCTTAGATAGTGGATTTTGTATCCACTTCCAGGCTTAGATAGTGGATTTTGTATCCACTTCCCACTTCCAGGCTTAGATAGTGGATTTTGTATCCACTTCCAGGCTTAGATAGTGGATTTTGTATCCACTTCCAGGCTTAGATAGTGGATTTTGTATCCACTTCCAGGCTTAGATAGTGGATTTTGTATCCACTTCCAGGCTTAGATAGTGGATTTTGTATCCACTTCCAGGCTTAGATAGTGGATTTTGTATCCACTTCCAGGCTTAGATAGTGGATTTTGTATCCACTTCCAGGCTTAGATAGTGGATTTTGTATCCACTTCCAGGCTTAGATAGTGGATTTTGTATCCACTTCCAGGCTTAGATAGTGGATTTTGTATCCACTTCCAGGCTTAGATAGTGGATTTTAGATAGTGGATTTTGTATCCACTTCCAGGCTGGATCCACTTCCAGGCTTAGATAGTGGATTTTGGATTTTTAGTTTTGTATCCACTTCCAGGCTTAGATAGTGGATTTTGTATCCACTTCCAGGCTTAGATAGTGGATTTTGTATCCACTTCCAGGCTTAGATAGTGGATTTTGTGTCCATCCACTTCCAGGCTTAGATAGTGGATTTTGTATCCACTTCCAGGATTTTGGCTTAGATAGTGGATTTTGTATCCACTTCCAGGCTTAGATAGTGGATTTTGTATCCACTTCCAGGCTTAGATAGTGGATTTTGTATCCACTTCAGGCTTAGATAGTGGATTTTGTATCCACTTCCAGGCTTAGATAGTTCCAGGCTTAGATAGTGGATTTTGTATCCACTTCCAGGCTTAGATAGTGGATTTTGTATCCACTTCCAGGCTTAGATAGTGGATTTTGTATCCACTTCCAGGCTTAGATAGTGGATTTTGTGTCCACTTCCAGGCTTAGATAGTGGATTTTGTATCACTTCAGGCCACTTCCAGGCTTAGATAGTGGATTTTGTATCCACTTCCAGGCTTAGAAGTGGATTTTGTGTCCACTTCAGGCTTAGATAATTGGTTTCCTGTCACTTATGAAGCAGATAGTGGTTTATACTTCCAGGCTTAGATAGTGGATTTTGTATCCACTTCAAATGCAGATAGTGGATTTTGTATCCACTTCAGGCTTGAAGATAGGGATTTGTGTCCACTTCCAGGCTTAGATAGTGGATTTGTGTCCACTTCAGGCTTAGAAAGAGTGGATTTTGTGTCCACTTCCAGGCTTGAGATAGTGTTGTGTCCCTTCGGAGCAGAGGTGGATATTGTATCAACTTCAGGCTTAGATAGTGGTTTTTGTATCCACTTCAGGCTTAGATAGTGGATTTTTGTATCCACTTCCAGGCTTAGATAGTGGATTTTGTATCCACTTCCAGGCTTAGATAGTGGATTTTGTATCCACTTCCAGGCTTAGATAGTGGATTTGTATCCACTTCCAGGCTTAGATAGTGGATTTTGTATCCACTTCCAGGCTTAGATAGTGGATTTTGTCCACTTCCAGGCTTAGATAGTGGATTTTGTATCCACTTCGGTTTAGATAGTGGATTTTGTGTCCACTTCCAGAGATAGTGGATTTTGTAGTTTGTGTCAGGCTTAGATAGTGGATTTTGTATCCACTTCCAGGCTTAGATAGTGTATCCACTTCAGGCTTAGATAGTGGATGGATTTGTATCCACTTCAGGCTTAGAGAGTGGATTTTGTATCCACTTCCAGGCTTAGATAGTGGATTTTGTATCCACTTCCAGGCTTAGATAGTGATTTTGTGTCCATTTTAGTTTTGTATCCACTTCCAGGCTTAGATAGTGGATTTTGTGTTATCCACTTCCAGGCTTAGATAGTGGATTTTGTATCCACTTCCAGGCTTAGATAGTGGATTTTGCATCCACTTCTCCAGGCTTAGATAGTGGATTTTGTATCCACTTTCCAGGCTTAGATAGTGGATTTTGTATCCACTTCAGGCTTAGATAGTGGATTTTGTGTCCACTTCCAGGCTTAGATAGTGGATTTTGTATCCACTTCCAGGCTTAGATAGTGGATTTTGTATCCACTTCCAGGCTTAGATAGTGGATTTTGTATCCACTTCCAGGCTTAGATAGTGGATTTTGTATCCACTTCCAGGCTTAGATAGTGGATTTTGTGTCCACTTCCAGGCTTAGATAGTGGATTTGTGTCCACTTCCAGGCTTAGAGAGTGGGATTTTGTATCCACTTCCAGGCTTAGATAGTGGATTTTGTATCCACTTCCAGGCTTAGATAGTGGATTTTGTATCCACTTCCAGGCTTAGATAGTGGATTTGTATCCACTTCCAGGCTTAGATTATTTTGTATCCACTTCAGGATTTTGTATCCACTTCCAGGCTTAGATAGTGGATTTTGTATCCACTTCCAGGCTTAGATAGTGGATTTTGTATCCACTTCCAGGCTTAGATAGTGGCTTAGATAGTGGATTTGTATCCACTTCCAGGCTTAGATAGTGGATTTTGTATCCACTTCCAGGCTTAGATTGGATTTTGTATCCACTTCCAGGCTTAGATAGTGGATTTTGTATCCACTTCCAGGCTTAGATAGTGGATTTGTATCCACTTCCAGGCTTAGATAGTGGATTTTGTATCCACTTCCAGGCTTAGATGGATTTTGGATTTTGGATTTTGTGTGGATTTTGTATCCACTTCCAGGCTTAGATAGTGGATTTTGTATCCACTTCCAGGCTTAGATAGTGGATTTTGTATCCACTTCCAGGCTTAGATAGTGGATTTTGTATCCACTTCCAGGCTTAGATAGTGGATTTTGTGGATTTTGTATCCACTTCCAGGCTTAGATAGTGGATTTTGTATCCACTTCCAGGCTTAGATAGTGGATTTTTGTATCCACTTCCAGGCTTAGATAGTGGATTTTGTATCCACTTCCAGGCTTAGATAGTGGATTTTGTATCCACTTCCAGGCTTAGATAGTGGATTTTGTATCCACTTCCAGGCTTAGATAGTGGATTTTGTATCCACTTCCAGGCTTAGATAGGATTTTGTATCCACTTCCAGGCTTAGATAGTGGATTTTGTATCCACTTCCAGGCTTAGATAGTGATTTGTATCCACTTCCAGGCTTAGATATTTTGTATCCACTTCCAGGCTTAGATAGTGGATTTTGTATCCACTTCCAGGCTTAGATAGTGGATTTTGTCCACTCCAGGCTTAGATAGTGGATTTTGTATCCACTTCCAGGCTTAGATAGTGGATTTTGTATCCACTTCCAGGCTTAGATAGTGGATTTTGTATCCACTTCCAGGCTTAGATAGTGGTGGATTTTGTATCCACTTCCAGGCTTAGATAGTGGATTTTGTATCCACTTCCGGGCTTAGATAGTGGATTTGTATCCACTTCCAGGCTTAGATGTGATTTTGTATCCACTTCCAGGCTTAGATAGTGGATTTTGTATCCACTTCCAGGCTTAGATAGTGGATTTTGTATCCACTTCCAGGCTTAGATAGTGGATTTTGTATCACTTCAGGCTTAGATAGTGGATTTTGTATCCACTTCAGGCTTAGATAGTGGATTTTGTGTCCACTTTTAGATAGTGGATTTTGTATCCACTTCCAGGCTTAGATAGTGGATTTTGTATCCACTTCCAGGCTTAGATAGTGGATTTGTATCCACTTCCAGGCTTAGATAGTGGATTTTGTATCCACTTCCAGGCTTAGATAGTGGATTTTGTATCCACTTCCAGGCTTAGATAGTGGATTTTGTCCATCCAGGCTTAGATAGTGGATTTTATCCACTTCCAGGCTTAGATAGTGGATTTTGTATCCACTTCCAGGCTTAGATAGTGGATTTTGTATCCACTTCAGGCTTAGATAGTGGATTTTGTATCCACTTCCAGGCTTAGATAGTGGATTTTGTATCCACTTCCAGGCTTAGATAGTGGATTTTGTATCCACTTCAGGCTTTGGCTTAGATAGTGGATTTTGTATCCACTTCCAGGCTTAGATAGTGGTTTTTGTATCCACTTCCAGGCTTAGATAGTGGATTTTGTATCCACTTCCAGGCTTAGATAGTGGATTTTGTATCCACTTCCAGGCTTAGATAGTGGATTTGTGTCCACTTCCAGGCTTAGATAGGTGATTTTGTATCCACTTCCAGGCTTAGATAGTGGATTTTGTATCCACTTCCAGCTTAGATAGTGGATTTTGTGTCCACCTCCAGGTTTAGATAGTGGATTTTGTATCCACCTAGCTTAGATAGTGGATTTTGTGCCAGGCTTAGATAGTGGATTTTGTATCCCTTCAGGCTTAGATAGTGGATTTTGTGTCCACTTCCAGGCTTAGATAGTGGATTTGTATCCACTTCCAGGCTTAGATAGTGATTTTGTATCCACTTCCAGGCTTAGAGAGTGGATTTTGTATCCACTTCAGGCTTAGATAGTGGATTTTGTATCCACTTCCAGGCTTAGATAGTGATTTTGTGTCCCTTCCAGGCTTAGATAATTATTTTGTATCCACTTCCAGGCTTAGATAGTGGTTTTGTTATCCACTCGGAGGCTTAGATAGTGAGTTTTGTGTCCACTTCCAGGCTTAGATAGTGGATTTTTGTATCCACTTCAGCAAATAGTGGATTTTGCATCCACTTCAGGCTTAGATAGTGGATTTTGTGTCCACTTCCAGGCTTAGATAGTGGATTTTGTATCCACTTCAGGCTTAGATAGTGGATTTTGTATCCACTTCCAGGCTTAGATAGTGGATTTTGTATCCACTTCCAGGCTTAGATAGTGGATTTGTATCCACTTCCAGGCTTAGATGGATTTTGTATCCACTTCCAGGGCTTAGATAGTGGTTTTCCACTTCCAGGCTTAGATCCACTTCCAGGCTTAGATAGTGGATTTGTGTCCACTTCCAGGCTTAGAGAGTGATTTTGTATCCACTTCCAGGCTTAGATAGTGGATTTTGTATCCACTTAGAGAGTGGATATTGTAATCCAGGCTTAGATAGTGGATTTTGTGTCACTTTAGAGAGTGGATTTTGTATCCACCCAGGCTTAGAGAGTGGATTTTGTCCACTTCCAGGCTTAGATAGTGGATTTTGTACTCCAGATAATTGGATTTTGTGTCCACTTCCAGGCTTAGAGAGTATTTGTGGCTTATTTTTGTATCCACTTCCAGGCTTAGATAGTGGATTTTGTATCCACTTCCCAGGCTTAGATAGTGGATCCACACTTTGTATGGATTTTGTGTCCACTTCCAGGCTTAGATAGTGGATTTTGTATCCACTTCAGGCTTAGGCTTAGGCTTAGATAGTGGATTTTGTATCCACTTCCAGGCTTAGATAGTGGATTTGTATCCACTTCCAGGCTTAGATAGTGGATTTTGTATCCACTTCCAGGCTTAGATAGTGGATTTTGTATCCACTTCCAGTATCCACTTCCAGGCTTAGATAGTGGATTTGTGTCCACTTCCAGGCTTAGATAGTGGATTTTGTATCCACTTCCAGGCTTAGATAGTGGATTTTGTGGCTTAGATCCACTTCCAGGCTTAGATAGTGGATTTTGTATCCACTTCCAGGCTTAGATAGTGGATTTTGTATCCACTTCCAGGCTTAGATAGTGGATTTTGTATCCACTTCCAGGCTTAGATAGTGGATTTTGTATCCACTTCCAGGCTTAGATAGTGGATTTTGTATCCACTTCCAGGCTTAGATAGGATGGATCCACTTCCAGGCTTAGATAGTGGATTTTGTATCCACTTCCAGGCTTAGATAGTGGATTTTGTGGAGATTTTTTGTCCACTCCTTACTTCCAGGCTTAGATAGTGGATTTTGTATCCACTTCCAGGCTTAGATAGTGGGATTTTGTATCACTTCCAGGCTTAGATAGTGGATTTTGTATCCACTTCCAGGCTTAGATAGTGGATTTTGTATCCACTTCCAGGCTTAGATAGTGGATTTTGTATCCACTTCCAGGCTTAGATAGTGGATTTTGTATCCACTTCCAGGCTTAGATAGTGGATTTTGTGTCCACTTCCAGGCTTAGATAGTGGATTTTGTATCCACTTCCAGGCTTAGATAGTGGATTTTGTATCTTCCAGGCTTAGATAGTGGAGTGGAGTGGATTTGTATCCACTTCCAGGGCTTAGATAGTGGATTTTGTGTCCACTTCCAGGCTTAGATAGTGGATTTTGTATCCACTTCCAGGCTTAGATAGTGGATTTTGTATCACTTCCAGGCTTAGATAGTGGATTTTGTATCCACTTCCCAGGCTTAGATAGTGGATTTTGTATCCACTTCCAGGCTTAGATAGTGGATTTTGTATCCACTTCCAGGCTTAGATAGTGGATTTTGTATCCACTTCCAGGCTTAGATAGTGGATTTTGTATCCACTTCCAGGTATAGTGGATTTTGTATCCACTTCCAGGCTTAGATAGTGGATTTTGTATCCACTTCCAGGCTTAGATAGTGGATTTTGTATCCACTTCCAGGCTTAGATAGTGGATTTTGTATCCACTTCCAGGCTTAGATAGTGGATTTTGTATCCACTTCCAGGCTTAGAGAGTGGATTTTATCCACTTCCAGGCTTAGATAGTGATTTTGTATCCACTTCCAGGCTTAGATAGTGGATTTTGTATCCACTTCCAGGCTTAGATAGTGGATTTTGTGTCCACTTCCAGGCTTAGATAGTGGATTTTGTATCCACTTCCCTTAGATAGTGGTTGTGTCCTTCCAGGCTTAGATAGTGGATATTGTGTCCACTTAGTGGATTTGTGTCGCCAGGCTTAGAGAGTGGATTTTGTTATCCACTTCCAGGCTTAGATAGTGGATTTTGTGTCCCTTGAATGAGTGATTTTGTGTCCGCCAGGCTTAGATAGTGGATTTTTGTATAAAAGCCGGGCTCCAGAAAGTGGATTTTGTATCACTTCGGGAAGCAGAGAGTGGATTTTGTATCCACTTAGATAGTGGATTTTATTGTCCACTTCAGGCTTAGATAGTGGTTGTATCCCAGTGGATTTTTGTATCCACTTCCAGGCTTAGATAGTGGATTTTGTATCCACTTCCAGGCTTAGATAGTGGATTTTGTACTTCCAGGCTTAGATAGTGGATTTTGCCACTTCCAGCTTAGATTGGATTTTGTGTCACTTCCAGGCTTAGATAGTGGATTTGTATCCACTTCCAGGCTTAGATAGTGGATTTTGTATCCACTTCCAGGCTTAGATAGTGGATTTTGTATCCACTTCCAGGCTTAGATAGTGGATTTTGTATCCACTTCCAGGCTTAGATAGTGGATTTTGTGCCACTTCAGGCTTAGATAGTGGATTTTGTGTCCACTTCAGGCTTAGATAGTGGATTTTGTGTCACTTCTTAGATAGTGGTTTTGTATCACTTCCAGGCTTAGATAGTGGATTTTGTATCCACTTCCAGGCTTAGATAGTGGATTTTGTATCCACTTCCAGGCTTAGAGAGCTTAGATCCACTTCCAGGCTTAGATAGGGATTTTGTATCCACTTCCAGGCTTAGATAGTGGATTTTGTATCCACTTCCAGGCTTAGATAGTGATAGTGGATTTTGTATCCACTCTAGCTTAGATAGTGGATTTTGTGTCCACTTCCAGGCTTAGATAGTGGATTTTGTATCCACTTAGTGGATTTTGCATCCAGGCTTAGATAGTGGATTTTGTGTCCATCCAGGCTTAGATAGTGGATTTTGTATCCACTTCAGGCTTAGATAGTGGATTTTGTGTCCACTTCCAGGCTTAGATAGTGGATTTTGTATCCACTTCCAGGCTTAGATAGTGGATTTGTATCCACTTCCAGGCTTAGATAGTGGATTTTGTATCCACTTCCAGGCTTAGATAGTGGATTTTGTATCCACTTCCAGGCTTAGATAGTGGATTTTGTATCCACTTCCAGGCTTAGATAGTGGATTTTGTGTCCACTTCCAGGCTTAGAGTGGATTTTGCATCCACTTCCCAGGCTTAGATAGTGGATTTTGTCCACTTCCAAGCTTAGAGAGTGGATATTGTATCCACTTCCAGGCTTAGATAGTGGATTTTGTATCCACTTCCAGGCTTAGATAGTGGATTTTGTATCCACTTCAGGCCAGAGAGTGGATTAGAGGCTTAGATAGTGGATTTTGTCCACTTCCAGGCTTAGATAGTGGATTTTGTGTCCACTTCCAGGCTTAGAGAGTGGATTTTGTATCCACTTCAGGCTTAGAGAGTGGATTTTGGTATCCACTTCCAGGCTTAGATTGGAAAATCCACTTGTTTTGTTATTTTGTCCACTTCCAGGCTTAGATAGTGGATTTTGCACTCCACCACTTCCAGGCTTAGATAGTGGATTTTGTATCCACTTCCAGGCTTAGATAGTGGATTTTGTATCCACTTCCAGGCTTAGATAGTGGATTTTGTACTTCCTTACTTCCAGGCTTAGATTTTGTGTCCACTTCCAGGCTTAGATAGTGGATTTTGTATCCACTTCCAGGCTTAGATAGTGGATTTTGTATCCACTTCCAGGCTTAGATAGTGGATTTTGTATCCACTTCCAGGCTTAGATAGTGGATTTTGTATCCACTTCCAGGCTTAGATAGTGGATTTTGTATCCACTTCCAGGCTTAGATAGTGGATTTTGTACTCCACTTCCTTCCAGGCTTAGATAGTGGATTTTGTATCCACTTCCAGGCTTAGATAGTGGATTTTGTATCCACTTCCAGGCTTAGATAGTGGATTTTGTATCCACTTCCAGGCTTAGATAGTGGATTTTGTATCCACTTCCAGGCTTAGATAGTGGATTTTGTATCCACTTCCAGGCTTAGATAGTGGATTTTGTATCCACTTCCAGGCTTAGATAGTGGATTTTGTATCCACTTCCAGGCTTAGATAGTGGATTTTGTATCCACTTCCAGGCTTAGATAGTGGATTTTGCATCCACTTCCAGGCTTAGATAGTGGATTTTGTATCCACTTCCAGGCTTAGATAGTGGATTTGTATCCACTTCCAGGCTTAGATAGTGGATTTTGTATCCACTTCCAGGCTTAGATAGTGGATTTTGTATCCACTTCCAGGCTTAGATAGTGGGATTTTGTATCCACTTCCAGGCTTAGATAGTGGATTTTGTATCCACTTCCAGGCTTAGATAGTGGATTTTGTATCCACTTCCAGGCTTAGATAGTGGATTTTGTATCCACTTCCAGGCTTAGATAGTGGATTTTGTATCCACTTCCAGGCTTAGATAGTGGATTTTGTCCACTTCCAGGCTCCACTTAGATAGTGGATTTTGTATCAGGCTTAGATAGTGGATTTTGTATCCACTTCCAGGCTTAGATAGTGGATTTTGTATCCACTTCCAGGCTTAGATAGTGGATTTTGTATCCACTTCCAGGCTTAGATAGTGGATTTTGTATCCACTTCCAGGCTTAGATAGTGGATTTTGTATCCACTTCCAGGCTTAGATAGTGGATTTTGTATCACTTCCAGGCTTAGAGAGTGGATTTTGTATCCACTTCCAGGCTTAGATAGTGGATTTTGTATCCACTTCCAGGCTTAGATAGTGGATTTTGTATCCACTTCCAGGCTTAGATAGTGGATTTTGTATCCACTTCCAGGCTTAGATAGTGGATTTTGTATCCACTTCCAGGCTTAGATAGTGGATTTTGTATCCACTTCCAGGCTTAGATAGTGGATTTTGTGGATTTTGTATCCACTTCCAGGCTTAGATAGTGGATTTTGTATCCACTTCCAGGCTTAGATAGTGGATTTTGTATCCACTTCCAGGCTTAGATAGTGGATTTTGTATCCACTTCCAGGCTTAGATAGTGGATTTTGTCCACTTCCACTGGATTTTGTATCCAGGGCTTAGATAGTGGACTTCCAGGCTTAGTATCCACTTCCAGGCTTAGATAGTGGATTTTGTATCCACTTCCAGGCTTAGATAGTGGATTTTGTATCCACTTCCAGGCTTAGAGAGTGGATTTTGTGTCCACTTCCAGGCTTAGATAGTGGATTTTGTATCCACTTCCAGGCTTAGAGAGTGGATTTTGTGTCCACTTCCAGCTTAGATAGTGGATTTTGTATCCACTTCAGGCTTAGATAGTGGATTTTGTATCAGGGCTTAGATAGTGGATTTTGTATCCACTTCCAGGCTTAGATAGTGGATTTTGTATCCACTTCCAGGCTTAGATAGTGGATTTTGTATCCACTTCCAGGCTTAGATAGTGGATTTTGTATCCACTTCCAGGCTTAGATAGTGGATTTTGTATCCACTTCCAGGCTTAGATAGTGGATTTTGTATCCACTTCCAGGCTTAGATAGTGGATTTTGTATCCACTTCCAGGCTTAGATAGTGGATTTTGTATCCACTTCCAGGCTTAGATAGTGGTTTTGTATCCACTTCCAGGCTTAGATAGTGGATTTTGTATCCACTTCCAGGCTTAGATAGTGGATTTTGTGTCCACTTCCAGGCTTAGATAGTGGATTTTGTGTCCACTTCCAGGCTTAGATAGTGGATTTTGTATCCACTTCCCAGGCTTAGATAGTGGATTTTGTATCCACTTTAGAGAGTGGATTTTGTGTCCACTTCCAGGCTTAGATAGTGGATTTTGTATCCACTTCCAGGCTTAGATAGTGGATTTTGTGTCCACTTCCAGGCTTAGATAGTGGATTTTGTATCCACTTCCAGGCTTAGATAGTGGATTTGTATCCACTTCCAGGCTTAGAGAGTGGATTTTGTATCCACTTCCAGGCTTAGATAGTGGATTTTGTATCCACTTCAGGCTTAGATAGTGGATTTTGTATCCACTTCCAGGCTTAGATAGTGGATTTTGTATCCACTTCCAGGCTTAGATAGTGGATTTTGTGGAGATAGTTTTTGTGTCCACTTCCAGGCTTAGATAGTGGATTTTGTATCCACTTCCAGGCTTAGATAGTGGATTTTTGTATCCACTTCCAGGCTTAGATAGTGGATTTTGTATCCACTTCCAGGCTTAGATAGTGGATTTTGTATCCACTTAGGCTTAGATAGTGGATTTTGTATCCACTTCCAGGCTTAGATAGTGGATTTTGTATCCACTTCCAGGCTTAGATAGTGGATTTTGTATCCACTTCCAGGCTTAGATAGTGGATTTTGTATCCACTTCCAGGCTTAGATAGTGGATTTTGTATCCACTTCCAGGCTTAGATAGTGGATTTTGTGTCCACTTCAGGCTTAGATAGTGGGATTTTGTATCCACTTCCAGGCTTAGATAGTGGATTTTGTGTCCACTTCCAGGCTTAGATGGATTTTGTATCCACTTCCAGGCTTAGATGGTTTTTGTATCCACTTCCAGGCTTAGATAGTGGATTTTGTATCCACTTCCAGGCTTAGATAGTGGATTTTGTATCCACTTCCAGGCTTAGATAGTGGATTTTGTGTCCACTTCCAGGCTTAGATAGTGGATTTTGTATCCACTTCCAGGCTTAGATAGTGGATTTTGTATCCACTTCCAGGCTTAGAGTGGATTTTGTGTCACTTCCAGGCTTAGATAGTGGATTTTGTATCCACTTCCAGGCTTAGATAGTGGATTTTGTGTCCACTTCCAGGCTTAGATAGTGGATTTGTATCCACTTCCAGGCTTAGATAGTGGATTTTGTGTCCACTTCCAGGCTTAGATAGTGGATTTTGGATTTGTATCCACTTCCAGGCTTAGATAGTGGATTTTGTATCCACTTCCAGGCTTAGATAGTGGATTTTGTATCCACTTCCAGGCTTAGATAGTGGATTTTGTATCCACTTCCAGGCTTAGAGATAGGTTTTGTATCCACTTCCAGGCTTAGATAGTGGATTTTGTATCCACTTCCAGGCTTAGATAGTGGATTTTGTATCCACTTCCAGGCTTAGATAGTGGATTTTTGTATCCACTTCCAGGCTTAGATAGTGGATTTTGTATCCACTTCCAGGCTTAGATAGTGGATTTTGATAGTGGATCCACTTCCAGGCTTAGATAGTGGATTTTGTATCCTTCCACTTCCAGGCTTAGATAGTGGATTTTGTATCCACTTCCAGGCTTAGATAGTGGATTTTGTATCCACTTGGCTTAGATAGTGGATTTTGTATCACTTCCAGGCTTAGATAGTGGATTTTGTATCCACTTCAGGCTTAGATAGTGGATTTTGTATCCACTTCCAGGCTTAGATAGTGGATTTTGTATCCACTTCCAGGCTTAGATAGAGATAGTGGATTTTGTGTCCACTTCCAGGCTTAGATAGTGGATTTTGTCACTCCTTAGATAGTGGATTTTGTTCCACTTCCAGGCTTAGATAGTGGATTTTGTATCCACTTCCAGGCTTAGATAGTGGATTTTGTATCCACTTCCAGGCTTAGATAGTGGATTTTGTATCCACTTCCAGGCTTAGATAGTGGATTTTGTATCCACTTCCAGATAGTGGATTTTGTATCACTTCCAGAGATAGTGGATTTTGTATCCACTTCCGGCTTAGATAGTGGATTTTGTATCCACTTCCAGGCTTAGATAGTGGATTTTGTATCCACTTCCACTTAGATAGTGGATTTTGTATCCACTTCCAGGCTTAGATAGTGGATTTTGTGTCCACTTCCAGGCTTAGATAGTGGATTTTGTATCCACTTCCAGGCTTAGATAGTGGATTTTGTATCCACTTCCAGGCTTAGATAGTGGATTTTGTATCCACTTCAGGCTTAGATAGATAGTGGATTTTGTGTCCACTTCCAGGCTTAGATAGTGGATTTTGTATCCACTTCCAGGCTTAGATAGTGGATTTTGTATCCACTTCCAGGCTTAGATAGTGGATTTTGTATCCACTTCCAGGCTTAGATAGTGGATTTTGGAGATTTCCACTTCCAGGCTTAGATAGTGGATTTGTATCCACTTCCAGGCTTAGATAGTGGATTTTGTATCCACTTCCAGGCTTAGATAGTGGATTTTGTATCCAGGCTTAGATAGTGGATTTTGTATCCACTTCCAGGCTTAGATAGTGGATTTTGTATCCACTTCCAGGCTTAGATAGTGGATTTTGTATCCACTTCCAGGCTTAGATAGTGGATTTTGTATCCACTTCCAGGCTTAGATAGTGGATTTTGTATCCACTTCCAGGCTTAGATAGTGGATTTTGTATCCACTTCCAGGCTTAGATAGTGGATTTTGTATCCACTTCAGGCTTAGATAGTGGATTTTGTGTCCACTTCAGGCTTAGAGTGGATTTTGTATCCACTTCCAGGCTTAGATAGTGTCCACTTCCAGGCTTAGAGAGTGGATTTTGTATCCACTTCCATTCCAGTGATAGTTTGTGTCTAGATTTTAGTGGCTTAGATAGTGGATTTATGTGATCCACTTCCAGGCTTAGATAGTGGATTTTGTGGCCCACTTCCAGGCTTAGATAGTGGATTTTGTATCCACTTCCAGGCTTAGATAGTGGATTTTGTATCCACTTCAGGCTTAGATAGTGGATTTTGTGTCCACCAGGCTTAGATAGTGGATTTGTATGGGCCGCAGGCTTAGATAGTGGATTTTGTATCCACTTCCAGGCTTAGATAGTGGATTTTGTGTTTCCAGGCTTAGATAGTGGATTTGTATCCACTTTTAGATAGTTTCTTGCCCACTTCCAGGCTTAGATAGTGGTATTTTGTATCCACTTCCAGGCTTAGATAGTGGATTTTAATGTCCACTTCCAGGCTTAGATAGTGGATTTTGTATCCACTTCCAGGCTTAGATAGTGGATTTTGTATCCACTTCCAGGCTTAGATAGTGGATTTTGTATCCACTTCCAGGCTTAGATAGTGGATTTTGTATCCACTTCAGGATCTGCAGGCTTAGATAGTGGATTTTGTATCCACTTCCAGGCTTAGATAGTGGATTTTGTGTCCTTCCAGGCTTAGAGAGTGGATTTTGTATCCACTTCCAGGCTTAGATAGTTTTTGTGTCCACTTCCAGGCTTAGATAGTGGATTTTGTGTCCACTTCCAGTTAGAGTGGATTTTGTATCCACTTCCAGGCTTAGATATGGATTTTGTATCCACTTCCAGGCTTAGATAGTGGATTTGTATCCACTTCCAGGCTTAGATAGTGGATTTTAAACTTCCAGGCTTAGATAGTGGATTTTGTATCCACTAGGCTTAGAGAGTGGATTTTGTATCCACTTCCAGGCTTAGATAGTGGATTTTGTATCCACTTCCAGGCTTAGATAGTGGATTTTGCATCCACTTCCAGGCTTAGATAGTGGATTTTGTATCCACTTCCAGGCTTAGATAGTGGATTTTGTGTCCACTTCCAGGCTTAGATAGTGGATTTTGTATCCACTTCCAGGCTTAGATAGTGGATTTGTATCCAGGCTTAGATAGTGGATTTTGCATCCACTTCCAGGCTTAGATAGTGGATTTTGTATCCACTTCCAGGCTTAGATAGTGGCTGTCCATTCTTTGTATCCACTTCCAGGCTAGATAGTGGATTTTGTATATTAGATAATACATTTTGATGTCCACTTCCAATCATCAAACATATATTGCATGTACTTCCAGGCCCTAGATAGTGGATTTTGTCCATTTTAGAGAGTGGATTTTGTATCCACTTCCAGGCTTAGAAGTTATTTTGTGCCACTTACGCTATAGGATATTGCATAGGCTTAGATAGTATTTTAAATTTCATGGGCCGTGGATACACCATTGTGTCCAGACCACCGAAAGATAGATCTGTTTTCCAGGCTTGATATATTTTGTGTATACTAATTGGATTACTTCCAGGCTATGTTTTTGTATCCACTATATATTTTGTATCCATTACTGGTATCAGGGTATTATGTATCCACTTCCATTATCTTCCAGATATACGATTAATACTTCCCAGGCTTAGATAACTTAGGATATTGTAACCACTAAAATAATATATACTTCCATAATAATAATAATAGGCTTAAAATATAATAATAATATATAATAATAAAAGAGAAATAATTTTGTTGAAAAAGAAATCTTTGTATCATGGAAAGAGGTTCTTAGATAAAAACTCAGGCTAATAATTTGTTATCCAGGCAGGAATCTGGATTTCAGAAAGTTCTGCCTTTTTCACAGAGAGATCGTTCCACAGAGAGAGAGAGAGAGGGTTTTAGAGAGCTTCATTGGCCGCGGCTCATAATTTTCCAATGAAAATTCCATGGGGGTTATGTAATACGCTGTTCAGAGATATTTTTTAAGAATAACTATCTTCGCCTTGTAGAGACAGAATGTTTTAAATTGTTTTATCTGGTAACGGACCCAAGTCTACTAACCAGGGTTAATTTATCATATATAATAATAATAAGGTCGTTGTCAGAAGCCATTTTTAAAGTGTATTGTTATGTTATATTATATATAGGATATATATATATATGGTTGTAAGAACTTTTTATATGATAATATATTTAGTCTAAATATTACTTTTTAAATTATACATTATATGTATATTTATCTATATATCAAAGGTCTTTATCTAAATATAAATATATCTCTATTATATCTATATATATATATATATATATATATATATATATATATATGTATCTCTCTCTATATATATATATATATATGTTTTATAAAAAAATCATGAAAGGTTAGGTACATTTTCTGTTATGCTGAATCTCAAATAAAGTTCTATCCTCTCTTCCATATATATAGGGTTTGGGTTTATACAAAAAATCTAATAAAAATAACATAGTTCTTCTTCTAACTGTTATGCCGAATCTCAAGCAGAAAGTTCTATCCTTTTTCACAAGTTCCACAGAGAGGGGTTTGCTCATTGCGCATAATTTTCCAATGAAAATTCCTCTTGCGCAACATTTTATGGCAGTTTTATAACTATCTTCGCCTTGTGTGCACTAGAGAATTGTTTTCCATTTGGTCACGGACCCAAGTCTAGAAGGAAACTCTCTCTCTAATTCTCTCTCTCTCTGAATTCTCTCTCCTCTTAAAGTGTATTGTTATGTGCTTAGGATGAGGTTGGTAACTTTTTTTGATAATGAGTCTAAGACATTTTAAATTATGGTTTTTATTTTTGTTTTAGAAATTTTCTGTCTCTCTCACTCTCTCTCTCTCTTTGCTGTTCTCTCTCTCTCTCTCTCTCTCTCTCTCTCTCTCTCTCTCTCTCCTTATGTTTTCGGTAGGTCATAATTATAATAACTGAATATATCTTCACTAAAATATAAATTCTCATTCAAATACGATGGATGATAATTCTAGAATTAGCATAATTTCTTCCAAAGTACCCGATTTCTGCATATTCTTTTTATCATATCCAGTAATAATTGAATACATTTTTCTTAATCGCTTAAATATACATATGTATTAGGCAGAGGGTTTCTTAATCACTTGAATATATACATAGCATTCGAGTGCGAAGGATGATAGTTCTAGAATTAGCATAATTTCTTCCAAACCACGATTTCTTCATATTTTTAATTTTCTGTAAAAGGAAGCTGTTGCCTGTCCGTCCGCACTTTTTCTGTCCGCACTTTTTTCTGTCAGCACTTTTTCTGCCCGCACTTTTTCTGCCAGCACTTTTTCTGTCCAGACTTTTTCTGACTACACTTTTTCTGTCCGCCCTCAGATCTTAAAAACTACTGAGGCTAGAGGGCTGCAAATTGGTATGTTGATCATCCAACCTCCAATCATTAAACATACCAAATCGTAGCCTCTTCCGTTGTTTTGATCTGATTTAAGGTTAAAGTTAGCCATAATCGTGCGTCTGGCAACGATTTATGCCAGACCACCCGCGGGCCGTGGTTAAAAATTCATGGGCCGCTGCTCATACAGCTTTATACCGAGACCACCGAAAGACAGATCTATTTTCTGTGGCCCTGATTATACGCTGTAGCGGCTGTACAGAAAACTCGATGGCGCCGAACAAACTTCGGGGCATTTTTTACTTGTTTGTTATCGTGTTCAGTGACAATTCATAAGCAGGGAGAAGGGAAACACCGATTCTCCGGCGTTTTTCCTTGATAAGAAAGCTTATGAGTATGCAAAGTTATGCCGTCGCTAGCGATTAAAGTTGCAAGCACTTAAAGTGACTTTGTGTGAAGATGCTGAAGTTATGTTTATGCTGCTTTTTGTTTTTTTAGGTGCTCATGTAAAAGTACGTTTTAGATAAGTTCGTCTGCGTGTGTGTTTGTGCAGACGTTGTAACTTTTATCAGTAAATGTTTGTACATCATATGATGTTTGTTGTTTTCTTATTTTACTGAGAATGTCGTGCTATTGAAACTTCTTCAGAAGTTCTATTCAAGATGCTATGCATTGCTACTCTAATACTATTCTCTGTGCATTTCAATACATTTTTATCTGTTTGTTAATTTATTATTGTTTTTCTTTTTTAATAAGTGGGATCTCTTTTTCTGTATTTTCCTTTACCTGTTCTTACTTCTTCCTAAAGAACACCTTAATATTCTTTGGAAGCTTGAATTTCAAGTCAGTGGCCCCTTTGGTGGGCTTGTTCCATGTTAATAGGGTTCATCTTCTGAATAAATAATAATAATAATAATAATAATAATAATAATAATAATAATAATAATAATAATAATAATAATAATAATAATAATAATAATAATAATAATAATAATAATAATAAATCTGTACAGATATTGATTACCATCTAAAATTGAGGAAAGAATTTTAAGGTAATAAAAGAAGGGATTATCACTTTTACGCTTATCTGACTTTGTGAAATATGATCTGTATCAGCGGAATCTAAGAACTTTGGTGTTGGTGAAGAAAAGGCGGAGAAGAGAGCAGGAGAGGTGTCTCACAAAGCACGGTTTGATCGCTTACCATGAGCAGCAATGCTCGATGGAGTAGAAGGAGTGGTAGTAATAGAATCACTTCTATAAAGTGGTTAGTAATAAAATCACTTCCACAAAGTGGTTAGTAATAAAATCACTTCTATAAAGTGGTTATCACGATTGGGCTTTCAGATTCATGCGGATCTAACATTTGTCAGTAGAAACGAGTGTTGAAAATTGGAGTTGGGGAGGAGTTCGAGAAGGTGGACAGCTAAGTGGGAAATGACCGAAAACAGACCTTTTCATCCAAGGACTTACGGAGTTCTACAAAGGTCGTATTTTACTGCCCAAGAGATTCGGGTATTTTGATATCCAGACAGCGATGCATTTGAAGTTCAGAAAGTTTTGCCATTAATATTCTTTCCAAGAACAGTTTCTCCTCCCATTCTTTACGTACGACGAAGAGATGAGGGAGATGGCGAAGGCTTAAGATAAAGGAGGGAATAGATCGGGTAAAGGAAGATTGGAAGAGAACAAATAACTCATTTGCATTCCAGGCAGAGGCGAAAGATCACTTGTTGATTAGGCATTGAAGTCACCTGAGAAGATTAAAAACAAAATTTGAAATGTTTCTGTCCGGTGGTAGCCTCAGCCACGGTCCATGAAACTCTTAGCCGCGGCTCATGAAACTCAGCCACGGTCCAGTGGTGGCCTGTTGTTGGTACCTATAGCGTTGCCAGAAGTACGATCATGGCTAACTTTAACCTTAAATAAAATAAAAACTACTGAGGCTAGAGGGCTGAAATTTGGTATGTTTGATGATTGGAGGGTGGATGATCAACATACCAGCGCCCTCAGTAGTTTTTAAGATCTGAGGGCGGACAGAAAAAGTGCTGACAGGAAAAGTGCGGACAGAGAAAGTGCTGGCAGAAAAACTGCTGACAGAAAAAGTGCGGACGGAAAAAGTGCTGACAGAAAAAGTGCCGACAGAAAAAAGTGCTGACAGAAAAAGTGCTGACGAAAAAAGTGCGGACAGAAAAAAGTGCTGACAGAAAAAGTGCGGACGGACAAACAAAGCCGACACAACAGTTTTCTTTTACAGAAAACTAAAACATCGTTATCAAAGACGCTATCAAGGTCCGTTCAACCGATGGTTACAATAACAGCTTGTTTTGCAAAAGAGAATCGAAATCTCCTTTCATTCGGATCTGACCATCTTCCCCGGTTTGAAGAGGCTCCAAACCCATCTCTGGCGTCTAAAACGACTCGCAACTCATTTGCCATTGTCAGTGAAGGTTATGTAATCCTGTGACCAAAGATCTGATGGGCTCCGATATTCTGTATTTTGGCTTTCAATGAGCTTTGAATTCTTCTTCTTCTGAATCTGATAAGTTTTTGTTTCCATTTATCAAAAGGCTGTATTACTGAAGAGAATCTTGATTCTGTAAACATATCCTATTCAGAATCAGTTTATACAAGTATATTAGGCCACATTAAACTTAATGTGAGTTTTTTTTTTTTTGACATGGGTGTCCCATTCTGTGGAAGCATGCATAGAAAATTAAAATCTTTTGGCTTCAGAATGATTTTGTACATATTTTTCATTAATATGATTAACCATTTTAGTGTTCTACCGAAGAATAAAAGCCACAGTTGCTCTGTGTTCAATCAAATAGAATTTTTATAGAGATTCTCATAATCTGTCTATCTCTTATTGTTGGAGCTAAACAGAATATTGAAAGCTCTCAGGAAACCTGTGCAGTTGGAGAGCAAAATGACTGAAGATTCTTAATAATAATAATAATAATAATAATAATAATAATAATAATAATAATAATAATAATAATAATAATAATAATAATAATAATAATAATAATAATAATATGTAAATACTCATAGTAACATGAATCTTGAGATGGAGAAACAAATCCACAGTTATGTATAAGTGCATAAATTTATGTAACATAGTTGTGGGTTTGTTTCTCCAATAATAATAATAATAATAATAATATAATAATAATAATAATAATAATAATAATAATAATAATAATAATAATAATAATATAACTGATACAACTATAATAATAATAATAATAAATAATAATTTTTATAACTCATAATTACATTGCGGTTATACAATATTTCTTTATTTTTTTATTTGTTGTTGCCAAGTACATTGTGCATGCCCCTCCTTTGCCATGGCGTGATTTTTTGACCTCATGACCCGAGTTCTCGCTAATTAAAACAGGTACCTCACGCTCCCAGGTGTGCGAGTGTGATTTTACTTGTTTCGAAATGATAGCAATTTTCTGAGGATTTCAGGGCAGGACGATGACAATAATTGTTCTGATCGTGAAAATAATATGTGTTCCGTGTTAAGGTACTCGTTTTATTGAAAAATTAGAGATGATTGTATCGAATTGAATATGTTTTTATTTGGAAATTTTCCGAGCATTGTTGGATAAGATGTTTAGAATTTTTCCAAAGCTTTTGACGGAGTATGGCATGAATTATTATTATTATTATTATTATTATTATTATTATTATTATTATTATTATTATTATTATTGTTATGTGAAGATGAAGAACCCTATTCATGTGGAACAAGCCCACCACAGGGGCCATTGACTATTCCAAAGATTATTATTATTATTATTATTATTATTATTATTATTATTATTATTATTATTATTATTATTATTATTATTATTATTATTATTAGATTCAGAAGACGAACCTTACTCATATGGAACAAGCCCACCACAGGAGCCACTGACTTGAAATTCAACCTTCCAAAGAATATTAAGGTGTTCATTAGGAAGAAGTAAGAGAAGGTAAAAAGAAATACAATAAGAAGAAATCTCACTTATTAAAAAAAGGAAAGAAAAAATCACAACTGCTATATTTATACGGCATTTTGTTATATCATTAGATGCTTTTGTCAGTTTTATACGTACTAACTACATGTACATTTTCGAGAGTATATATGCTCGCTAATTTTTTTGATTTTTATTTTTGGACTTTGCTGGTTGGTCATCTTTGCATGTCGATAGTGATCAAGTTTGACCATTTCCCGTGTGTGCGTGTGTATGTGTGCGTGTGTGCGTGTGTCTTGCACATAACAATAGAACGATATTTCCTGCCAGTGTGACGGGTGTCAGTGGCCATATGTTCAAGGGGCTGTAATACTAATTAAAAGGACTTCGTACAATGCCATTGTTTTTCGGACGAATTACTCCTACCTATGTATGTATTTATCTGTTTATCTTTGTTTGTTTGTTATTAACTATGGGCTATTTCTCATTCTTTTGCGTATGGGCATTAATAATAATAATAATAATAATAATAATAATAATAATAATAATAATAATAATAATAATTATAATATTTTTAACATCAATTATTTATGATAACTAAAAGAATCTCATTATTTCACTTAATCCCCGAATGTGGAGTACTGTGCAGTCTTCAGTGTTTTCTAGATTATTATCTAATACTTATATAAATTTAAATTGTACATATATACATATAAATGTGTGTATTCATATACATATATGTATGTATGTATGTATGTATGTATGTATGTATGTATGTATGTATGTATGTATGTATGTACATACAGACCTAAGTGACAAGCTTCCATATAACTCACAGCCCACCTCAGCTGGTCCATAGCGACCCCGCCCAATTCTCACGATTTTTATGTCTACCCTACGCAATGACCTTGTGTGGCCCCTGTTTCTGCTGCCGTTTCTGCCGTGGGCATTGATGCCCGTGGTGCCCCCTTAGCGTAGAGGTGTGTATTCAGGTGCCCTTAGAAGGTCGGTAGAGGGTGGGGAGTATCCTACTCGTCTGGGTATTTGCGTGCGTACACTTTTGTAAACTTCTCTGTGTATTTTTGCTAATGTTTCATCATTTTTTCTGTTGGGGCATTGGGTCTCTCTCTCTCTCTCTCTCTCTCTCTCTCTCTCTCTCTCTCTCTCTCTCTCTCTCTATCTTTATAGCGTTCCTTTTTTAATCTTTGATTTCCTCTATTTTTGTTTTTCTGCACTATATGATGTTTTACTCTCTCTCTCTCTCTCTCTCTCTCTCTCTCTCTCTCTCTCTCTCTCTCTCTCTCTCTCTCTCTATAGCGTTCCTTTCTTAATTTTTGCCTCTTCCATTTCTGTCCTTCTGCACTATATAATGTCTCTCTCTCTCTCTCTCTCTCTCTCTCTCTCTCTCTCTCTCTCTCTCTCTCTCTCTCTCTCATGATAAAACGTTCCGTGTAATTCCGGTTTCCTCTTTAAACCTAAACAGTGAATTACGCTCTTGAGTGTTAGGCGACTGCTGTAGGTCTCAGTAAAGAGAGAGAGAGAGAGAGAGAGAGAGAGAGAGAGAGAGAGAGAGAGAGAGAGAGAGAGAGAATACAACATCTATTCAACCTCTGGTCAATATGCTTTCATGGAATCCCTCGAAAAAAAGTGGACTTTCCTTGTGACGCCGACGGGATGGGCAATCCTATGTCCTCATTTATCCAGTATTAATAAATTAGTGTAAAGAGTAGTGACTTATCTCCGAAGGAATCGAAGACTAAAGATTATGTTTGGGAAAACAGAGGCAGAAAGAGATTTCCAAAGGTTGACTGAAGATGGAAAGAGACACTACCGTCTTGAGGAAGGAAAGGGTTCATGTGATATTCGGGGAAACCAGAGGAAGGGAGAGAATACCAGAGGTTCGATGTAGCGGGAAAATTATTACCGAATGCATAGATATTATGATCATATTTAAAAGGAACGGTTTTAGTGATAATTTAGTTGATATAAAACTAATGATAATAATCAATTTGGAATTTTAATAATAATGATAATAATAATAATAATAATAATAATAATAATAAAATCTCGCATTATTATTATTATTATTATTTATATTATTATTATTATTATTATTATTATTATTCAGGAGATGAACCCTATTCATAAGGAACAAGCCCACCAAAGGGGCCACTGACTTGAAATTCAAGCTTCCAAAGAACATTATTATTATTATTATTATTATTATTATTATTATTATTATTATTATTATTATTATTATTATTATTATTATTATTATTATTATTATTATTGACTTGAAATTCAAGACCCCCAAAGAATATTATGGCGTTCATTAGGAAGAATTAAGAGGAGATAAAGAGAAACAGAGAGAAGAGATCCCACTTATTAAAGAAGACAAAAAATAAATGAATAAATTAATAAATAGAAAAAAATGTATCCAAAAATGCATTGCACCTTCGCTTGAACTCCTGAAGAAGTTCCTAGACGGACAAAGACGTTTAGGACTTGATATCTTCATCACTAATCTTCCTTGTGTGATGGATAACGACGCAGGACCTTGTAAAACACTTAGCACTCCTGTTTTTGTACAGCTCGACCTTTGCGCTCGACCTTTGATGAGCGTGAGCTGGGGAGATATGGGAAGATGTTACGGGAAGGGCGGGGATTCTGATGCTCCTTCTCTCTCTCTCTCTCTCTCTCTCTCTCTCTCTCTCTCTCTCTCTCTTAAAGGTGTTAGGAAATGGGAATGCAATCATGGGAATGGGAATGCAATAATGGGAATGCTAGAAATGCTGAGTTCATATATATGTATATATATATATATATTATATAAATATGTATATATACATATGTATGTGTGTATATATGTGTATGTATACATATATATAAGCATATATACAAATATACATATGTTTGTATGTATATATACGTATATGTATGTATGTATATATATATATATATATATATATATATATATATATATATATATATATATATATATATATATATATAAACAAATAACCTTGGAGATAAACTCCAAAAGAATTATACATACTAAGTACTCCCACTCTGACCGGGATTCGAACCCGAGCAAAGGACACATTCAGTCACTGGCTTCCTATGCTCAAGTCCAGAAAGGCATAGGTTCGGTACCCTGGGCAGGGTAGGAAGACCCATGATAATATAAATCCATTTGGATTTGCTGAGGTTTGCAATTATTATGTTTGTTCACCTGTCTTAATTTCTTGTAAAGAAATGGGTTATTTATGGGTTAATATTTGTATGTATAAAAATACCATGTTTACTTTTTGTGTCATATATATATATATATATATATATATATATATATATATATATATATATATAAATATATATATATATATACATATATATATATATATATATATATATATATATATATATATATATGTATATATATATATATTATACTTGATGGCTGTGTGGTTTAATGCGCGTCACTGTAGTCCTGAGTTCTTGTCTTCCGTGGTTCGAGCCCACGAGACGACGAACTTATCAGCTAAAAAAAATTCTCCTTCGGGTAACATGTATGAAAATACATTATTTCCGAGGTAGAGCGAATTGGATATTATAGGACGATTGTAGCTTAATTATATGTATAAATACATACACACACATATATATATATATATATATATATATATATATATATATAAATTATTATATATAATATATATATCTTCTTATACAAACCATTTTCCCTAAGTAAAATGGTACCAAAAAAAAAGTTCCCACCCAAAAAACTTGCAACAAAAAAGTCCCTCAGTTTGTTTGCATTGCCTTAAAAGCCATCTGCTAAATTGGCTCAGTTTATGCACTACTGTATTCCCTCTGATGTGCTTAAACAACCCGACCACCCCCCCACCCCCCCTTTTTTTCCAAGATGACTTCACATTTTTTTTTCTTCCTCTTCTAAGCGACCCTGAGCGAAGACTGTTTTAATGGTCAGCTTTTGGGTATACCAGGAAATAGGAAAGATTCTATTTTGTGAGATATGTTTGCTTTCTCTCTCTCTCTCTCTCTCTCTCTCTCTCTCTCTCTCTCTCTCTCTCTCTCTCTCTCTCTCTCTCTACATATATCCACATACACACACACACATACACACTCACACGCCTATTTATATATATTTACACATGCATATATTTATATATATATATATATATATATATATATATATATATATATATATATATATATATATATATATATATATATATATATATATATATGTATACTGTATATAAATATATACATATAGAAGACATTACAATGCGGTTTTTATCTAAGCCACTAATGCCACATCTAATGATAATGTTATGAACGACGGTAGTTCAGGATTTAGCAATGTTTGATCCTTGGGTCGACCTAAAGACCAGAAACATAACGCACTGGGTAATGCGGGCTTATTTTGCTCGTTATAACGACGCATGCGCGCCGTTATTCTACATTCCTTGATTGTATCCCCCGTAGGGAGGTAGTGTCGTCAGGGCGCCTCATGCAGTGCACTGTAGGCATTACTTAATAACCCCTTTCATTCCTTTTACTGTACCTCCATTCATATTCTCTCTCCCATCTTACTTTCCTCGACCCTCTCCTAACAATTGATTCATATTGCAACTGCAAGGTTGTCCACCTGTTACGCCTTTGTAACCTTGTATTCTCAATTTTCCTGTCAGTGTTGAATGACCTCATTATCATATGTCCCAGCACTTGGCCTTCTGTCTAAGTTGCATATTCTGTTCTTTACTGTATCTTATTGACTTGGTCTTGCTCCTGAGAACGCCATGGACACCCACGCACTAATGAAGAACACACGTTAGTTGCCTTAAATTCATTGTTTTCGTTATTTACCAACTGCAGGACTAAAGGTATTGGGCAGCGGTTCTCAACCTTGGGGGGGCGCGCCCCCCTAGAGGAATTTCCAAAGGGGGCGCGAGCCCTAGGGGAAATATTAAAAATTCTCTTAACAAGAGTCGCTAAGAAGCAGCGTCAAGTATCTCACTAATCCATTCCCAAACGGAATAAAAGACACCCAATATCTTCCTCTATTCTTTTTCATTTTCTTTTAAATCTAGGGGGGGGCGGGATTTTACTCACAGATGCAAGGGGACAGGGGAGGGAAGGCCAACTCTTAGAGGGGGCGTGGTAATAAAAAATTTAAGAACCATTGGTTTAGGGAACTGGCGCCCGTACTCAATTCCCATTTGACTGTAGGGTTATGCATAAGTAGTTATATTGTTTCCATTTTATGATGTTTTGTATATTTAATTTTTTTATTTATTATTAACTTGATTATGTAATGTCAGTCTTCGCTCAGTAACATCAGTTATTAATTTTTGTTATTGCTGTTCCACTTTATATTATTTTATATATTTATTATTTTGTTTATGTCATTGCAAGTCTTCGCTCAAAAATAGTGAATTATCAATTCTTTGTTATTGTTGTTCAGTATGGTCGACTTTTCCCAGGGACGAGACTAAAAGGCTGATTGATCTCATCAGTAGACAACATGTGCAGTTTGGCGTCCGGTGGTGGTAATCATTTGAGATGTTGAGGATGTATATATATATATATATATATATATATATATATATATATATATATATATATATATATATATATATATATATATATATATATATATATACATATAATACATTACATATTGAATGATTATGTTTGTGTGTATATGCGTATTATCTCCGTAGCAAGTAGCTTATTCGATTACCGTCATTTTTCACGGGTCACGCCCGCCCCCAAACCTCATCTTTGCGCGCCCGCCCGCCCGCCCGCGGGGCGTGGGTGGGTGGGTGGGTGGGTGGGTATATACGGATCTCCTCGCTCGCAGGCCAGGGTCATATCTGATGGTCAGAAAAGGTCAGAGGAAAGGACAGCTTTTCGGGGGATCCTCACGCGCTGTAAAGGTCAGTCTGAAAAAATCTGGAAAAAATCGCGGTTCGCACAGTTTTTGTTTTTGGGGAGGGAGCCGTGGACAAAGGGAGGAGGAGGAGGAGGAGGAGGAGGAGGAGGAGGAGGAGGAGGAGGAGGAGGAGGAGGAGGAGGAGGAGGAGGAGGAGGAGAAAAGGAAGAATAATAGAAGTGAAGGAAAGGGAGGAGGAGGAGATGAAGAAGAAAGGACAAGAATAATATGTATATATATATATAAGATATATATATATATATATATATATATATATATATATATATATATATATATATATATATATATATATATATATACATATATATATATATGTATATATAATGTATGCATGTATGTGTGCACATATATTAATATATGTGTGTATGTATGCGTGTATTTATATAGTCATCATCTGTTGATAACTATAAAGAAATGGTTTTTCGGAGACCTCAGAACTGTAATTAAAAAACATTGTAAAACTGCAGCGAGTCCTATAGAAATGGAAAAACAATTAACAGCGGAAAGCACTTTGGAAAACTCTCCGGAATATAGAACGCAGATTTGGGTGATAATAGTATTGCTATTAAGACTCACAGGGTCATTAATTTGCTAAAAAAAAAAAAAAAATTAAATGTCCTGAAGTTTCTTCGACGCAATCGAGTTTTCTGTACAGCCGTACAACGTATAATCAAGGCCGCCGAAAATAGATCTATCTTTTGGTGGTCTCGGTATGATACTGTATGAGCCGCGGACTATGAAACTTGAACCACGGCCCGGTGGTGGCATATCGTAGATCGTTGCCAGAAGCACGATTATGGCTAACTTTAACCTTAAATAAAATAAAAACTACTGAGGCTAGAGGGCTGCAATTTGGTATGTTTGATGACTGCAGGGTGGATGATCAACATACCAATTTGCAGCCCTCTAGCCTCAGTTGTATTTAAGATCTGAGGGCGGACAGACAAAGCCGGCACAATAGTTTTCTTTTACATAAAACTGAAAATAGATTATTAGACTTACAAATAACAAGGACTAGACAGAGTGGCATCTCGTTTCCCCAACAACAGACGACTTAAGCCAAGGAAAACGGAAGCCGAGAGAGAATTCCAGAGTATGTCCATTTTTCAGATGTATTTACCGATATCTTCGTATATCCATTTTCTGCCATCGGAAGTATTTCATAAGAACGAAGCTTCACCTTCCGATAACCGCTTTGATTTTCATTTTGATGTTTTTCTTAATATCAAATTTCCGTTTTCTGACAGGCTACGTAGTTCATGAACGCGTACTTATTCAGTTCCCTGTTAGCAGAGGGAAATCATGAAGTCGCGTTCATTTACCTTAGCTTTCCATAGCCTTTTTCCGTTTCAACGTCACAATTACATTCTCAAATGACCACCATATCCCTTGTTTGTCGCCAGGTAAACTCACTAAACGTTCTCTTGAAAAATCTCAGCACCAGGCTGATTTCCGCCAGCCCGAGTCAACGCACGAACGCGCCCTTAAACCCCTGGCAACCACCGAGGGAAAAATTGCATTTATAAAAGATCAGCTGCGAATCATGTTTTGTTTTGACGCACAGGGCACAAGAGCCGTGACTCCCGGGCTGCGAAAGTTAATAATGAGGTGCTTGAGAGAAAGAGGAAAGGGTAAAGAAATATAAGAAATATTATTTGAAGCCGTGAACTGCACGCAGGAGGAGGAGGAGGAGGAGGAGGAGGCGGCAGCTAAAGTAGGTAGGTAGGACCCCGTCTCTTCAATCGCTGCCTTATCATTATGTACTTAATAATTATACAGAGGCGAGATTGAAGGTCTAGAGCGCGGAGGAGATTGCGGGATTTCTGTTTTCGTTTTTCGGTGGTCTCTCACTTTTCTCTCGAGGGGTTTGAGTTAATGAGTTTTGGTTGGGTCGATTTTCACCTCGAGAACTTTTGGGGGGTGTATGTATAAATCTTGCTTACGTCAGCATG
>NC_089747.1:39353320-39485820 GCF_040412425.1 Macrobrachium rosenbergii | reverse complement strand
ACTCAATTAATGTTAAAACACACTACTTTTATGGTAAGGGCGGGTCTATCCTAGCTCTAGGAAAATCTGTCTGAAATCGACAGATAAATTTATGGATAAATTGGACTTGAACTCTTCTTGGTGGCCGAGTGGTTCAGTTTAACCTCATCCTAAAACAACCCATCGTGCGCGAGTTCGAATCTCCGCATTGGAAAATGTGTTTTTCATTTGTTCTTCATGTCGAATGTTAGGCTTTGTAGTGGAAGAGGTGTCCAAAAATTTTTGAGGAAATCGAGAAGTTAAGAGGTTCTTGTGGCTGTTGAATTTTATATATATATATATATATATATATATATATATATATATATATATATATTTATATATAAATACACATATATATATATATATATATATATATATATATATATATATATATATATATATATATATATATATATATATATATATATATATATATACATATACATATATATCTGAGGACAAGACAGAAACCACGGAAGCGACGAACACCCACCTTGAGGAATCCCGAAGGGGTGTTGACGGAGGGCTGTACCTTCGACAGACAGGCTCCCTCGCACTTGTTGACGGCGAGGTCTTCCTCGCAGGTCCTCAGGAGGCGTCCTGCTTCGTCGTATTCCTCTGAAGGAGGCGAAGAAGAAGAAGAAGAAGAAAAAAGAAGGAAGTTACTAACTGATATGTTTATGTGGTAACAGATTTCATAGCTCAGTGTAAGGGTTGAGTTAATGCCTTTGCTTCTCTTGATTTGATTTAATACAGAAATATAGAACAGCAAAGGTATTTTTGGTTAACCCATACACTGTGGAGTATATATAAAGATAGATAGATAGATAGATAGATAGATAGATAGATATATACATATATATATATATATATATATAGATAGACAGAAATAATCAACACACAATCACGTGTGGAACAGAAATAAATTTCTGACTCACATCAGGGCTTGTATGGCTTAGTTTGCAGTCTCCTTGCCTTTCACTTGAAAGACCTGGGTTCGATCCTGATGTGAGTCAGAAATTTTGTATATATATATAATATATATATATATATATATATATATATATATACATATATATATGCTTACACAAAATACTACACTACCCATTATATTCTTTACTTCAAGAAACCATATTTAGCTATATAGAATTAATATAATTACCTGGCAAACTTCACACAAAAATAACTGACATTTTAAATACATTATATTCTTTACAACAAGAAACCATATTTAGCCCAGACCCTATAAAACTAGCAATTAGGATAATCTGGAAAACGGAAGCAAAAGAAGAATTCAGTTAGACAGTAAAAAGAACATGACATTTTAAATAACAGTTGAGGATGATGGTATACCCCTGGCATGGGTACAGAACACCCCACCATCTAGGCTGCCCAAATCCACAAGGACCACATCTGCAAAGGGGGAGAGAGAGAGACATAAGAAGGCTGATGGAGGATCATTTAAGCAAGTCTGGAAAACGGAAGGCAGAAGAAGAAAACGAATTTTCGTTATGTTAGGTACAGATGCTCAGAATGCCACTTCTGGGAAAGAATTTTTCGGGCACTATTTAGTTATTGCCACCTAGAGAAAACGTGGGACATGTTGAGGTACTGAGATGGTCTTTTTCGTTATGCTTCTTTGAGGTACTGAGATGCAGTTATTGCCACTTGCTACAGAAAACGAGGGATTTTTCGTTATGCTACTTTCAGGCATGGGATGCTCAGTTGTTGCAGCCTTGCCACCAAAACGAGGATTTTCACGAGGTACCCAATGCTCAGTTATTGCCACAAGGACCACATCTGCAGCCTCTGCTACAGAAAACGAGGGATTTTTCGTTAGAGAGGTAGAGATGCTCAGTTAATGCCACTTCTGCTATTTTTCGAAGAAGGGATGCTGATTGGGGGATTTTTCGTTATCATTTACTGAGATGCTCAGTTAATGCCATCATAGAAAACGAGGGATTTTTCGTTATGCTTCTTGATTGAGATGCTCACCACCTCTGCTACAGAAAACGAGGGATTTTTCGTTATGCTTCTTTGAGGTACTGAGATGCTCAGTTATTGCCACCTCTGCTACAGAAAACGAGGGATTTTTCGTTATGCTTCTTTGAGGTACTGAGATGCTCAGTTATTGCCACTTCTGCTACAGAAAACGAGGGATTTTTCGTTATGCTTTGTTGCAGCCTCTGAGAAAACGAGGGATTTTCGTTATGCTACTTGAGACTGTTGCAACCTCTCAGAAAAACGAGAGATTTTTCGTTATGCCACTTGAGGTACTAAGATGCTACAGAAAAAACGAGGGATTTTTAGTTATGCTTCTTTGAGGTACTGAGATGCTCAGTTAATGCCACTTCTTCAGAAAACGAGGGATTTTTCGTCATGCTTCTTTGAGGTAGGAGATGCTTTCAATGCCACATCAGTTGGCTTTCCACATCAGTATCATTTGGACTATCTTCTGAAGACACCCCCCCCCCTCTGGCTATCATATTATAAGCTCAGTTGCAACAAGGACCTTCCATTAGAACCTATCAAGGCCTGTATCTCAAGAACAAGTGTGTGCTGAGTGGGTGCTACTCCCTTTAGATAGAATCTACAGCCACATTTTTTTTAACAGCACGTTTATCTTCTGCCCGGTACCACATTTCATTCATTCGCTTTTCCTTTAAGCTGCTGAACTGTCTTGCTGGAAGCGACATTTAAAAACGACACAAGCAAGACAGGAGAGATCAGATGCTCTTGCTAGTTTGTGCTGAAGTTTCTCCAGACCACCAATAGATGGAGTTATCAAAAATGGCTCATTTCTTTTACCACTGTGAACTGTCTGGCTTGTACTATGGTGGGGCGTTACTGATCAGTGATCTGTATTTTAAGAGGTGCTGTAATGATGCGTCTTTTGAACCGTATTTTTTTTATGAATGTTAAATGAAATAAGTCTTATTTTAGTGATAAAGTAGTCTAACCAATCGCGGTTCTCACTTAGCTGGAAACCCTGTGGAGTGTATTCACATTTCATTGACAAGAAGCTTCTGTTTCTTATCACATAATGCCTTCTAAGCTCCTTTTCCAGTTAAACATTAAAATACGATGTAATCTTCAACGGAAGTGTCTCCCGTTAATCCTGGATTCTCCTCTTCTATGTCAAACTTGCCAGGAATTTAGCGCTAGGCCTAGGCAGCACTGGCCTATTTAAGTCTATGAAGAACGAGTCTGGTGCAACTTACTCACAGAAGGTTTAACATTGTTCCTCTTGCTGATTCGTTTGTTTGCATAAATCTCCTGTTTTAAAAATCGTAGGAGTGGCGGGGGCGGGGGCGGAACCCTCCCATTTTGAAGCCATACCAAAGAAGAAACTGCAGAATGGAATCACTAACCAAAAAGATTGTCTCTGGAATCACTAACCAAAAATATTGTCTGGAATCACTAACCAAAAAGATTGTCCCTGGAATCACTAACCAGAAAGGGAGCCTCTGGAATCGCTAACCAAAAAGACTGCCTCTGGAATCACTAACCAAAAAGATTGTCTCTGGGATCACTAACCAAAAAGATTGTCTCTGGGATCACTAACCAAAAAGATTGTCTCTAGAATCACTAACGAAAAAGATTGTCTTTGGGATCACTAACCAAAAAGATTGTCTCTGGGATCACTAACCAAAAAGATTGTCTCTGGGATCACTAAACAAAAAGATTGTCTCTAGAATCACTAACGAAAAAGATTGTCTTTGGGATCACTAACCAAAAAGATTGTCTTTGGGATCACTAACCAAAAAGAGTGTCTCTGGAATCACTAACAAGAAAGATTGTCTCTGGGATCACTAACAAAAAGATTGTCTCTGGATCACTAACAAAAAGATTGTCTCTGGAATCACTAACCAAAAAGATTGTCTCTGGAATCACTAACCAAAAAGATTGTCTCTGGGATCACTAACCAAAAAGATTGTCTTTGGGATCACTAACCAAAAAGAGTGTCTCTGGAATCACTAACCAGAAAGAGAGTCTCTGGAATCACTAACCAAAAAGATTGTCTCTGGAATCACTAACCAAAAAGATTGTCTCTGGAATCACTAACCAAAAAGATTGTCTCTGGGATCACTAACCAAGATGATTGTCTCTGGGATCACTAACCAAGATGATTGTCTCTGGGATCACTAACCAAAAAGATTGTCTCTGGGATCACTAACCAAAAATATTGTCTCTTGGATCACTAACCAAAAAGGTTGCCTCTGGGATCACTAACCAAAAAGATTGTCTCTTGGATCACTAACCAAAAAGATTGTCTCTGGGATCACTAACCAAAAAGATTGTCTCTGGGATCACTAACCAAAAAGATTGTCTCTGGGATCACTAACCAAAAAGATTGTCTCTGGGATCACTAACCAAAAAGATTGTCTCTGGGATCACTAACCAAAAAGATTGTCTCTGGAATCACTAACCAAAAAGATTGTCTCTTGGATCACTAACCAAAAAGATTGTCTCTGGGATCACTAACCAAAAAGATTGTCTCTGGGATCACTAACCAAAAAGATTGTCTCTGGGATCACTAACCAAAAAGATTGTCTCTGGGATCACTAACCAAAAAGATTGTCTCTGGGATCACTAACAAAAAGATTGTCTCTGGGATCACTAACCAAAAAGATTGTCTCTGGGATCACTAACCAAAAAGATTGTCTCTGGGATCACTAACCAAAATGATTGTCTCTGGGATCACTAACCAAAAAGATTGTCTCTGGGATCACTAACAAAAAGATTGTCTCTGGGATCACTAACCAAAAAGATTGTCTCTGGGATCACTAACCAAAAAGATTGTCTCTGGGATCACTAACCAAAAAGATTGTCTCTGGGATCACTAACCAAAAAGATTGTCTCTGGGACCACTAACCAAAAAGATTGTCTCTGGGACCACTAACCAAAAAGATTGTCTCTGGGACCACTAACCAAAAAGATTGTCTCTGGGACCACTAACCAAAAAGATTGTCTCTGGGATCACTAACCAAAAAGATTGTCTCTGGGATCACTAACCAGAAAGATTGTCTCTGGAATCACTAACCTTCTGGAAAGAGTTATCTCTGGGACTACTAACCAAAAAATTGTCTCTGGAATCACTAACCAAAAAGATTGTCTCTGGGATCACTAACCAAAAAGATTGTCTCTGGGATCACTAACCAAAAGATTGTCTCTGGGATCACTAACAAAAAGATTGTCTCTGGGATCACTAACCAAAAAGATTGTCTCTGGGATCACTAACTCAAAAAGATTGTCTCTGGGATCACTAACAAAATGATTGTCTCTGGGATCACTAACCAAAAAGATTGTCTCTGGGATCACTAACCAAAATGATTGTCTCTGGGATCACTAACCAAAAGATTGTCTCTGGGATCACTAACCAAAAAGATTGTCTCTTGGACCACTAACCAAAAAGATTGTCTCTGGGAATCACTAACCAAAAAGATTGTCTCTGGGAATCACTAACCAAAAGATTGTCTCTGGGATCACTAACCAAAAAGATTGTCTCTGGGATCACTAACCAAAAGATTGTCTCTGGGAATCACTAACCAAAAAGATTGTCTCTGGGATCACTAACAAAAAGATTGTCTCTGGGACCACTAACCAAAATGATTGTCTCTGGAATCACTAACAAAAGATTGTCTCTGGGATCACTAACCAAAAAGATTGTCTCTGGGATCACTAACCAAAAAGATTGTCTCTGGGATCACTAACCAAAAAGATTGTCTCTGGAATCACTAACCAAAAGATTGTCTCTGGAATCACTAATCTTCTGGAAAAAGATTGTCTATGCCACTATCTAAAAGATTGTCTCTGGGATACAAAAGAGAGTCTCTGGGAATCACTAACCAAAAAGATTGTCTCTGGGATCACTAACCAGAAAGATTGTCTCTGGAATCACTAACCTTCTGGAAAGAGTTATATATGCCACTATATATCTACGACTCTTGTATGAGGGAATGCAAAAGAGAGTCTCTGGAATCACTAACCAAAAAGATTGTCTGGAATCACTAACCAAAAAGATTGTCTCTGGAATCACTAACCTTCTGGAAAGAGTTATCTATGCCACTATATATCTACGACTCTTGTATGAGGGAATGCAAAAGAGAGTCTCTGGAATCACTAACCAAAAAGATTGTCTCTGGAATCACTAACCAAAAAGATTGTCTCTGGAATCACTAACCTTCTGGAAAGAGTTATCTATGCCACTATATATCTACGGCTCTTGTATGAGGGAATGCAAAAGAGAGTCTCTGGAATCACTAACCTTCCCGTTTTGCGCTGGTTGCCTGATCCAAGCCGATGAAGGAAGTGAGACCTAGACCGAAGCCCCGCCTCGCATTAATACCAATCTTTCCCGGCCCTTTGGTCCGGCCCACCCCCACCGCCCAACCCCACTCCTTAACCAACCAGGCACCCCCTCTCTCCCTTCCTCCCTCTCTCTCTCTCTCTCTCTCTCTCTCTGGTAGTACATCCCCCCCCTTCTCAGTTCCTACTCTCCCCTTTTTCTCTCTTTCTCTCTCTCTCTCTCACACACACAACTCTCTCTTCTTTCACACACAGTTCTCTCTCTCTTTCTCTCTCTCTCTCTCTCTGGTAGTATATCCCCATTCTCAATTCCTCCTCTTTCTCTCCCTCTCTCTCTCTCTCTCTCTCTCTCTCTCTCTCTCTCTCTCTGGTAGTAACTCTCTCTCTCTCTCTCTCTCTAGTAGTAGTAGTGGTAGTGGTATCTCCCCTCTCTTCTCTCTCTCTCTCTCTCTCTCTCTCTCTCAAACACAACTCTCTCTCTCTCTCTCTCTCTGGCAGTAGTGTATCTCCTCTCTCTCTCTCTCTCTCTCTCTCTCTCTCTCTCTCTCTCTCTCTCTCTGGCAGTACTGATAAAGTGACAGAGTCGCACATACAGTTCTTTTCATATCCAAAATACTCCACCTTCCTTTCCAGTTATTTTTTTTTATTTATTTTTTATTTTTTGTATCATCATCATCATCACCATTCATAGAGTTCCATACCTCTTACTCTTTCTTTCTCCATGCGTGGTAACCTTTTCTCACCGTTGCCACTGAATATTGGAAATACATTAACATTAAAAGACCCAAGTGCGGATTTGCCAGTGTTGTAATATTTAGTATATTTGGTAGAATTCCCCCCTTCCAAGACAGACACCCATACATACATGCAAGAGATATTCTCATTTCCAACGACTCTCTCTCTCTCTCTCTCTCTCTCTCTCTCTCTCTCTCTCTCTCTCTCTCTCTGGGAATTAATGCAGTAAAGGGTAATATACGCACATACACAAACACACATACACAAACACACACATATAATATATATATATATATATATATATATATATATATATATATATATATATAATAATATTACGTATATGTAAATATATATTAAGCGCTGGGAAATATTTCAGAATATATAAACATATATATTGAGTAATATATAAGAATATATTTAGCATCAGTAATGATCACAAAATACATAAATATAAATATTTATCATTAAATATATGTCAGAAGTACATTAAGCATTAGTAAATAGCTAAACATAAAAAAAAGACTTATCATTAACTTGCAAAAGCTTATATGTAACAAGAGCCAAAACTTAACTTTGAGCGCAATCCATTATTTAGCTTTTCTCTGTCACACACTTTTTTTTAATTTTTCTATTCCCTTCTTTAGCCCGTAATGAGATGGTTGGGCCGTTAAAGGACCAGCGTGTGGCAACACACTGTATGGGACGGGGCGGGAGTTGGGGTGGAGGTGGACCCTGATGTGTCAAAATGTCTTTTTTCATAATGGGATAAGTAAAAGGGTTTTGAGGTCATTACTCTCTTGAAAGGGTTTCTGATTTACTTGTTTCTGATTTATATATATATATGTATTGTATATATATATATATATATATATATATATATATATATATATTCTTCTTTCTTTTAACGTTCTTTTTCCCCATTTTGTATGGGGTAAGCACAATGCCTTCTTTTGAAGGACTTTGATTTGGCTCTGGGGTAGACCGTAGTCTCGATCGGCTGCCGTGCCTGACATCGCTTAGACCCCGGTAGCGTATGTACATGTATTGTACCAGTCACCAGCGCCCTTTCTCCCAGCAGCGAGGAGTTGTGGCGCGGTTAGGTCGACAGCTCGAGACGTGGGGTGTCTGTTATGTTTTTAGATGTTGGAGTGGCTTTGTTTGTTTGTGTGTATTAGTCTGTAACACCCACTTGCTTTTTTACAAGCAGACCTATCCGTTGATTACATACATAATCCCGGGGTGTCTACACGGATAGCAAAGTGTCCGCCTCTGTGACCGGTCGGCTGCGGATTTGAACCCGCGCCACAGACCTCTAGGAAGTCCGAAGCTGCTGTTCTATATATATATATATATATATATATATATATATATATATATATATATATATATATTATATATTATAAAATTATCATGTTACCAGGGCCTTTAGTACTGTACATTCAAGAACATGATCTCTTCCTGTATCATACCAATCCTCTCTCTCTCTCTCTCTCTCTCTCTCTCTCTCTCTCTCTCTCTCTCTCTCTCTCTCTCTCTCTCTCTCTCTCTCCCCAGCAGCAGCAGCAGCAGCATGTTACGGCCGGGGGATTTCTTTCCATGGGCGCACAGAGCAGGGCAAGAGGGAGGGAGCCGAGTGGGTATCCTTGTCTTCCCAATGGGGGGCGGCTCCGCAGGACGTCGCTGGATATTGGCATCCTTCGTTCAGTGGAGAGAGAGAGAGAGAGAGAGAGAGAGAGAGAGAGAGAGAGAGAGAGAGAGAGAGAGAGAGAGAGAGAGAGAGAGACTTAGAAAACACAGAGAATGTTGTGTAAACAGATAATAAATATATTGACAGACAAAGAAAAATGGAGTTCTGGTTGATTCCAGACAAGTGACATCAAAGGAAGTGATTCATAGAATCAGGATTATCATCACTTTGATGACTGTCACTATCAGTAATGGAGTGAATGCAATATATATATATTATATATAAATAAACCCTGATAACAGTGAGCTTACAGTGTAATACAGAAGTCAGGACTAAGAGTTATATTAAGAACTTATGAGAGCCTGTTCACTTTCTTCTCTCCAGAAATGGCGCACTTATTTTGTTCTTTATGATAATAGATATAAAACGCGCCGAAGTTTCTGAGGCGCAATCGAGTTTTCTGTACAGCGTGTAATGCTGCATAAACTCTCAGCCGCGGACCATGAAACTCTCAGCCTCGTTCCCTGAAACTTTCAACCACGGCCCTTGAAACCTTCAGCCGCGGCCCCTGAAACTCTCAGCCGCGACCCCTCAGACTTTCAGCCATGGCCCGGTGGTGGCCTATGTTGTTGGCACCCATAGCAGTGCCAGATGCACGATCATGGCTATCTTTAACCTTAAATAAAATAAAAACTGCTGAGGCTGGAGGGCTGCAATTTGGTATGTTTGATGATTGGAGAGTGGATGATCAACATACCAGGATGGACAGACAGATAGCCATCTCTGTAGTAGTTTTCTTTTACAGAAAACTGAAAAGAACAATCATAGACTTTCCTTTCTCAAGTGGTCACGGTGTAGTGGAGTATTTTTTGCACTCTCTCTCTCCCCTGATCTCAGAATAAATTTTCTTCACCCAGTTGTTTGTTGTAATAAATTTCAAGCATTATAAAAAAAATTAAGCCTATTGATATCATTACTGTACTCTTCATGCCTATCTAAGCACAGCATGATATAAAATCAATCCAGTAATGAACGTTTTTGTTCCTAAAACAAAGTCCACTGCCCATACAGTACAGAACAAGCACGCAAAACAAAATCTGAACTTAAGGGAGGCAAAGGAAAGCGCTCTGAAAACAGTTTTAATGTGCGATCCCGTTTGTTCACAAGTTGAATGTTCGTAAGTTGAATGTTCGTAAGTAGGGTGGTGTCTTCATTATTGCAGAAATGGAAATGGAACTAAGACAGGATCAGGAAATCACTACTGAAATTGACTAAATCTCGAATGCTTTTTAATAAAGAGTCTGTAGACGCTTGGACATTTAATATGAGAAACTTTGCTTTTTTTAGTTTTCTGTAAGGGAACGCTACTGAGATGGCTATTTGTCTGTCCATCTGCACTCTTTCTGTCCGCCCTCAGGTCTTAAAAACTGCTGAGGCTAGAGGGCTGCAAATTGGTATGCTGCTCGTCCACCCTCCAATCATTAAACATACCAAATTGCAGCCCTCTAGCCTCAGTAGTTTTTATTTTATTTAAGGTTAAATTTAGCTATGATCTTGCGCCTATCTTAGTTTTACCAGACCACTGAGCTGATTAACAGCTCTCCTAGAGGGATGCCAACAAGAACCACAGGCCACCACCGGGCCGAACCACATTATAGCAAGAAATGAAATCACCAGAAATAAATTCAACTGGACCAACAACACAGGCCACCACCGGGCTGAGAATTTCATAGAATTTCACCATTATACGCTGTACAGAAAACTTGTTTTGTTTTTGGTCTTACGCCTCGGCTTGGCGGACCCAGAACGCCGAACGAATGTGGACGCGAAAGACAGAAAGAAAAGTCATTTCACTGGTTCCGGGTTCAACCGGCCATTTTGGTTTTGTTGTTCCCTTCTCCTTTCTTTATGGAACCGATGTTTTGTGTGTGAGAGAGAGAGAGAGAGAGAGAGAGAGAGAGAGAGAGAGAGAGAGAGAGAGAGAGAGAGAGAGAAATGTCTCTGTATACTGACAAGAAAATTCGACGTTTGGGAATAAGGATACATAAATTGACAGAGATGTTTGGTAGATAAAGAGATAGGTAAAAATAGAGAGAGAGAGAGAGAGAGAGAGAGAGAGAGAGAGAGGTACATAATGAGACAGAGGTAAGTAATGAGAGAGAGAGAGAATAAGAGAGAGGTACATAATGAGAGAAAGAGAATGAAAGAGAGAGCTCACTTGTCTCAGACATTGTTGCACTTTGTTCGTTCACACGACTGTATAACTCTAATTGAAAGAGAGAGAGAGAGAGAGAGAGAGAGAGAGAGAGAGAGAGAGAGAGAGAGAGAGAGAGAGAGAGAGAGAGAGATACTGATACTAAATATTGTTTTTGGAACAAAGGTGGCTCTTTATTTTCATCGTTTTTCTTCTAAATAGATAAATAAACTATTAATAATAATAATAATAATAATAATAATAATCTTTTTCCAGGCGTTGTCGTCGGGTGGCACTTGGTTGGCATCCATCTTGTTTTTGACCATGGCGTCGTACCCAGCTGAGGGAAGCAGCCCTGGGCATGTGGTATGCTACTACAGCTCCTGGGCTCATTACAGGAAAGGTCAGTGACCCAGTTTTTATGATACCCTTTCAGATATCAACTCACTGTTTTGTTTATATATATATATATATATATATATATATATATATATATATATATATATATATATTTATATATTTATATAAATATATATATATATATGTAGAATCTACTGGTCACTTTTTACCAGATGCATATGTAATTTTAATAGCCACAATTCCCTCTTAACTTCTCGAATTCTTCTCGCTTTTTTGGATATGCTTGTCACTGCAAAGCCTTGAGATCCAAGTGCAAGAAATATGAAGAAATTGTGATGTCTGGTAGCGGGGAACGAACCTGGGTCCCTTAATCAGAACGAGGTACCGTTGTCGACCTGACCACGGCAATGATACCTTGTTCTGATTAGGGAACCCAGGTTCGATCTCTGCTACTGGGCATCACAATTTCTTCATTTTTCTTGCACTTGGATCTTAAGGCTTTGTAATGACAAGCGTATCCAAAAAAGCACGAAGAATTTGAGAAGTTAAGAGGGCATTGTGGCTATTACAATTACACACACACACATATATAAATAATCATATCATGCACAATATACTTCACATTCGATTTACTGAAAACAACAGAAGCAAGTCAAATTATTGTTTCAGGTTTGAATACCAAAACACACTTAGTCTTACATAGTTCAAGTGACTAATCTCACCATAATCCTCTGGACTAGATGAATAAATTGTACCGTTTGAGATAAAGCTTGGTACTGCAGGGTTCACACTGGTCAGTGTACCGTTAGTCTTGACCGTTCATAAGGTGTGGCTTCAGAGGTGCACAGGATAATAGTCGCTGAAACATTTATTGTTTCATCAACAGTGTATTTCACAACACCTTGCCGCCTCATTCAAATACACACTGCGCCACTCACTTCTGAAACACACACACACCTCTAAATCAAGCATCTTTTTTATCAGCCCACCCCCCTCCTCCATTCTCTCCACGAGACGAAACCACCTCAAAAGCACCTTTATCCATATTTTCATCCAAGTTAACATTTTGTCCATATCTTTGTTGTAATTCTGCATTTCTTATTCTCAATCTCATTTTGCTTTACTTTTATTCTAAGCAAACAGTTCATATCAATACTGTAACTTGTTTCTTATATATTAAGCAAACAATTCATATCAATATCTTCAACATTTTGTCTCTCACACGAATGCATATCCATGCTTCAAGTCTGCACAGGAAGCCAGCTGAACAGGTCCTTCAAATACCCCAACTTTAGCATTGTTTCTCTAGAGTCCCAGTGGTTCTCAACCAGGGGGGCATTCCCCCTAGGGTGGAAATGTCAGAGTTTGAGGGTGGGGGGGGATTGTGACCACAGATTGGCAGGCTCAAACTGGTTCTATGTCCACACAAAATGCAACGTAGATCGGTTTGCACCACTGAGAGGTCACGCTGGGCTTTCTCTCTCCCCTAGCCTGTGTTTGTGTTAGTATTTAGTTGCATATTATTTGGAATGCACCTTTTAAGGCAGATAATTTTGGGGGAATGGCATTCCAACATATGGTGAAAGGGCTTATGGGCCAAAAACAGGTTGAGAACCACTGCTGTAGACTAGAGACAAATGCACAATTATTTATGCTTTCAGGTTTGGCTAAGTACACCATCGAAGACATACCGGTGGACCTCTGCACGCACCTGATCTACGCCTTTGCCACTCTGGATAGCAAGACATACCTGGCGAAGCCTTTCGACCCTTGGCTCGACGTCGACCTGAAAAACTACGAGAAGTTCGTGAAACTGAAGGAGAAGAACCCCAAGATGAAGGTCAGTCGACTGTCGTTTGCATGTCTGTGTTCCAGAACTTTTGGGGTATGCCATAGCCCTTGCACTGTGGCCTTCTGTGGTCCTTTCTTGTGGGTACAATAAAGCCCCTTTTCCGTTTCTGTTCTGGACAGTTATACTTTTTTTTTTTATTGATTTTATACTGGGACTCACTCCCTTTATATTGCTTTATTTTTTGAATTGATATTCACGTATTGCCTAAATTCTTTTGAAAATTTCACACCTGCTGTTCAGATATGTACAGATTTATCTGATGATTTTTTATATATATATTCCCTATTTGTATATTTCTTTATATCTCTTCTATTCCATACGCTTTTCTCTCTCTTTTTTTTAACACAAGGGCATTCGATTCTGGTTATTATTAATTCTTTATAATCGTATCAAAAGTTTTTAGGTTCCTCTATCTTGGGCTCCTCATACTTTGGTCTTTGGTTCCAGGTGTTTATCTTTAACTAGCTTCTTTCATATCATTCATCCTTTGACCAATTGCTTCCAGGTTAGTTCTTATTCCCAAACCAATTGCTTCCAGGTTAGTTCTTATTCCTAAACCAATTGCTTCCAGGTTAGCTCTTATTCCTAAACCAATTGCTTCCAGGTTAGTTCTTATTCCTAAACCAATTGCTTCCAGGTTAGTTCTTATTCCCAAACCAATTGCTTCCAGGTTAGTTATTCCTAAACCAATTCTTCCAGGTTAGTTCTTATTCCTAAACCAATTCTTCCAGGTTAGTTCTTATTCCTAAACCAATTGCTTCCAGGTTAGTATTTATTCCTAAACCAGTTGCTTCCAGGTTAATATTCAATCTGGAACCAATTGCTTCCAGATTATTATTCAGTATGGAAGTAACTGCTTCCAGATTAGTATTCACTCTTGAACCAACTGCTTCGAGATTAGTATCCATTCTTGAACCAATTGCTTCCAGAGTATTATTCAGTCTGGAACCAATTGCTTCCAGATTATTTTTCAATCTGGAAGTAACTGCTTCCAGATAAGTTTTCACTCTTGAACCAACCACTTCCAGATTAGTATCCATTCTTGAACCAATTGCTTCCAGATTATTATTCAATCTGGAACCAATTGCTTCCAGATTATTATTCAATCTGGAAGTAACTGCTTCCAGATTAGTGTTCACTCTTGAACCAACTGCTTTCAGATTAGTATCCATTCTTGAACCAATTGCTTCCAGATTATTATTCAGTCTGGAACCAATTGTTTCAGATTATTTTTCAATCTGGAAGTAACTGCAGATAAGTTTTCACTCTTGAACCAACCACTTCCAGATTAGTATCCATTCTTGAACCAATTGCTTCCAGATTATTATTCAATCTGGAACCAATTGCTTCCAGATTAACATTCACTCTTGAACTAAATGCTTCCAGAAGAGTATCTATTCCTCAACCAAATCCTTCCAGGTCCTCCTGGGCGTTGGAGGCTGGAACGACTCGAGAAGCACCAAGTACTCCACCATGGTGGCCGACGCAAGCAAGAGGAGGAAATTCGTGAAGGAAGTGGTCAAGTTATTGCTTGAATATGGCTTCGATGGCCTCGACCTTGACTGGGAATACCCGGGTTACGAAAGCAAACGAGAAGACAGGGAGGGTACGTGAGTTTTATGCTTCAGAGGGACAGAACAGAACCAGTTACTCAGCTGAGATACAAGGGACTTTATCAGCTGAGATACAAGGGACTTTATGAGTGAGGAATGGGAATGTTTGGTAATGGAGGGAAGAGGGAAAGGCCCACCTGTTTCTTTATATAATTTCTTTGACTACCTAAGAGGTTCTTTTTTACTTATTTATTCATAAATAACTGAAGTTATGAATTATTATAAATCATATATTGTGAAGTTTGGTGAGATAGGACAGAAACAGTCCTCTGGAAGAGAGAGAGAGAGAGAGAGAGAGAGAGAGAGAGAGAGAGAGAGAGAGAGAGAGAGAGCTTAATTCTGGGAAAAGAAGGATATTTCAACTTTGAGTTATAATATTAACTTTAATTATAATTAAAATTAATTAATATTTATAATTAAAGATTAATTGGTATTACGAATAAGCTTCAAAGACCAATAAATAGATGTTCAATATTCAAAATATACTTTCTGGTGTCTATTATGAATCTGTTTCTCATTAATATTCACCTAATTTCTTTGTTGGTAAAAGTTGTTTTTTGTTGTTTCATCCAACTGTTGTTAAAAGAAAGTTTGTTGTTGTTTTATCTAATTGTTGTTAACTGTTTTTTTTTGTCGTTTCAGCCAGTTGTTGTTAAAAGAAAATTTGTTGTTGTTTTATCCAGTTGTTGTTAAAATTAAGTTTTAATTGTTGCTTCATCCAGATGTTAAAAGAAAGTTGTTTTTTGTTGTTTTATCCATTTGTTGTCTAAAGAAAGTTTTTGTTGTTGTTTTATCCAGTTGTAAAAGTTGTTTGTTGTTGTTTCACCCAGTTGTTAAAAGAAGGTTGTTTTTTGTTGTTTTACATATCAGCGACGTTCACATGATCCAGGATTCACGCTAGTGTTGTGGTTATTGTCACAACAACATATGTTGTTTCGATATTCGCATAATTGTTGTTCTCCCGCTGAAGTCGACATAGTTACTAATGTAATTGTAGATTTTGTTGTTATTTATCAATAATATTCATAATATTCCCAAGATTCACAATCTTAACAGAAGTAGGCTAATTGTTGTTTCTATTCCTGTCACACGCGCGAATCATGAGATTCACACTTACGAACCGTCTGATTCACACTCACAAATCGTGGGATACACACAACCGTCGCGTGATTCACACTCGCAAATCACATGATACATACCCACGAATCACAGGACTCACACTCACGAATCACGCGATTCACGCTTGTGAATCACCTGGTTCACACTGGCGAATCGCTGTATTCACACTAGAATCACGGGATTCACTCTCACGAATCACACGATTCACCGTCACGAATAACAGGATTCGTACTCACAAATCACGGGATTCACACTTATGAATCACGTGATTCACACTTATGAATCACGTGATTCACACTTATGAATCACGGAGTCACACTCACAAATCACGGGAGTCACACTTATGAATCACGTGATGCACACTCACATATCACGGGATTCATACTTACGAATCACGGGATTCACACACACACACACGAATCAAGTGATTCACATTCGCGAATCACTTTATTTACACGGAATTGCATGATCCACACTCACGAATCGCGGGATTCACTGTCACGAATCACGGGATTCACGTTCACGAATCACGTGATTCACACTCACGAATCACGTGATTCATACTCACGAATCACGTGATTCACACCATTCAGGATTCACCCACTGGGTCGAGGACCTGAAGACAGCACTGACTCCCCACGGGCTACTGCTGACGACAGCTGTCAGCGCGAGCAGACGAGTGATTGACAGGGGATACGACGTCCCCAAAATCATGGGCCATTTGGATTTCGTAAGTATGGAGATTCAAGTCACGTTTTCACTAATAAGTATGAATAAGGGAGTGAAACAAGATTATTTGAATAAGTAAGTATGAGATTAGAATTTTTCTAATTTGTATGAATAAGGAGAATTAGATTATTTGGATTTCGTAAGTATGAATTCAAGTCACGTTTTCACTAATAAGTGTGAATAAGGGAGTGAATTAGATTATTTGGATTTCGTAAGTATGGAGATTCAAGTCACGTTTTCACTAATAAGTGTGAATAAGGGAGTGAATTAGATTATTTGGATTTCGTAAGTATGGAGATTCAAGTCACGTTTTCACTTAATGTGAATAAGGGAGTAATTAGATTATTTGATTTCATGTTGGAGATTCAAGTCACGTTTTCACTAATAAGTATGAATAAGAGTGTGAATTAGAATATTTGGATTTCGTAAGTATGGAGTTTCTAGTCATGTTTTCACTAATAAGTATGAATAAGAGTGTGAATTAGAATATTTGGATTTTGTAAGTATGGAGATTCAAGTCACGTTTTCACTAATAAGAATGAATCATGTTTTCACTAATAAGTATGAATAAGAGTGTGGATTTGATTATTTGGATTTCGTAAGTATGGAGATTCAAGTCACGTTTTCACTAATAAGTATGAATAAGGGAGTGAATTAGATTATTTGGATTTCGTAAGTATGGAGTTTCAAGTCACGTTTTCACTAATAAGTATGAATAAGGGAGTGAATAAGATTATTTGGATTTCGTAATTATGGAGATTCAAGTCACGTTTTCACTAATAAGTATGAATAAGGGGGAAGTTAATATGCTTAACAGATAAATAAGTCTGTATTCTGACTTTGAATCGTGTATAATCTTCCCTTTTTCTCCCAAAAGATCAATCTTATGGCCTACGATTTCCACGGATCCTGGGAAAGAGTGGTGGCCCACCACTCTCCTCTGTACCCTGAACAAGGACAGAATCCAGAATTCAACGCCGATTTCGCAGTGAATTACTGGATCCAGAAGGGAGCACCAGCTAATAAAGTACGTGTTGCATCGCCATTTTAAGGGGATCGTGCACTGGATTTCTTATAAATGCAGTGTGACAGGATCTAGTGGTCATGGAAACCCCTTGGTGGTACTAATTGCTCTTTACAAGACGCAAAACTTTTGCATATACTGTCACGGAAGACCTTGCACTCTAGCTGGTCATCAACTTAACTGATATCAATTTCTGTTCAACATCACGAACACTTTTCAACTGAACCAAGAGCTCAGGTTTGGGTCTTTGCAGATAGTGCTGGGAGTCCCTTTCTACGGGAGGTCGTGGACGCTAGCTGGATCTTCCAACAGTCCCGGATCTCCAGCCACAGGTGCTGGAAAACCGGGAAAGCACGTCAAGGAAAGAGGGCATATGGCTTACTTCGAATGCTGCCTAGCCCACCAGGAGGTCAGTAATTGCTACTGTCTTTTTCTCTTTTTTTGCTCTTTACTTATACCCCGTCTTGCTTGTGAAAACTGAATTTCACAAACTCAAGGGTCAACCAGTATATTCAGTCTTTCATATTGTTTTCCAATGTATTCATTACTCATTCTTCTCTTCAAGAGGCAAGTCTGTTTTCACCAGACTGGACTGCTCTAGTTTTGAACAACCTGGTCTAGCTCTGTCTCTACATCAGAAAATACCCAGATAATACTCTATTGTTTCGAAATTTCCACAGGATGGCTGGGCCAAGATAACTGGTGATGGAGGACCTTACTTGACGAAAGGTGACCAGTGGGTTGGTTATGACGACATAGAAGCTGTGATCAAAAAGGTCAGTCTTAGTTAAGATTCTCCTTAGCTTAAAATAGTTCCTAGTCACCTAAATATAAAAAACTAGTAAGAATTCTTAGTTCTCAGGTGGGTACTGGTTATGATTACAGTGGAGCTGTGGATATAATAATATTTTTTTATCAAGACCCTCCTTATTTGCTGTATGTATAATCCATTACATTCTGTTACTTCTTTCGAATGAGCACCATAATATTCTAAAAGCTTCTTGAATTTCGAGTCAGTGGCCCCTTTGGTGGTGGGCTTGTTCTGTATGAATAGGGCTCTTCATCTTCTGAATAATAATAATAATAATAATAATAATAATAATAATAATAATAATAATAATAATAATAATAATAAAATTCTGTTCACTTAAGACTTCGTTTTATAATAATTGTTTGGCTTGCTGAAAAATCTCTCAGAATCAACGACTTCCCTTTGTTCCAGGCGCAGTATGCCCGCGACAAAGGTCTGGGAGGCATTATGGTCTGGGACACTGTCTCAGACGACTTCAGCAACGCCTGTGGCCAAGGACCCAATCCCTTGACAGCTATCCACAGGACGCTTCAGGGAAACCCTCCTCCTTCTCCCACACAGCGCACCTCTGGCAGCCCAGCCCCACATTCCAGGGATCCTTCCAGAGACGCCGGGTCACGACCGAGCGTCTGGAACCGAGCTTATTCCTGGAAGCAACCCTCTGGAAGTGGGAATGTGATTGGGGGAGCCTCCGGCAGCGTCAAAGGGTCGTCCAGTTCCGGAGGGGCCGCTTCTCAAAACAAGGACCTTCCCTACGAGTGGTTGGCTTGGTAAGGTCTTCTGAACAGTTTCCAGCAGTACCAGAATATTTCACTAAGTAATTTAAGAAGCACCAATGTGCAGTGAATGTTTTGCTTCGCTGTCGAACTTCTCCAAAGTTCCAGAGGTCCTTGAATCCTCACACCATTGGACTGTGGAACAGTCTCCCCACTGAAAATTTAATGCAATTGGAACTTCTTCAGAAGTTCAAGCAAGATGCAATGCATTTCTACCCTAATACAATTCTCCTTGTATTTTAATAATTTACTTACATTTTTTTCTCTTTATTTATTAATTTATTAATGTATCTGTCATTCTAGTAATTGATCTCTTTCTGTATTTTCCATTACCTTCTGTTACTTCTTTTAAATGGACACCATAATATTCTTTGGAAGCTTGAATTTCAAGTCAGTGGCCCCTTTGGTGGTGGGCTTGTTCCATATGAATAGGGTTCTTCATCTTCTGAATAATAATAATAATAATAATAATAATAATAATAATAATAATAATAATAATAATAATAATAATAATAATAATAATAATAATAATAGTTCATTAAATTTCATTCTGCTTCTTGCAGGCCAATCTTCAGTAATGGTCAGCAGAATAACAACTTTCAGACAAATACAGGCTCACAGTTCACCACCCCTCCTTCGGTGTCTACCAGATTTAGTTTCACATCAACTTCCCGCTTCTCGAACAACCTGGGAGGAACAACAAACAAAGGAACAGCAAACAGGGGAACAAGTTCGTCTGGCGTTGGCTCAGGACAAACAACAGAGCCGCCCTACGAATGGTTGTCTTGGTAAGACTGGCTAACGGGGTGCACTGTAGGCATTACTAAAGGTTCTTTGCAGCGTCCCTTCCAAAGGCCCCTAGCTGCTATAATCCTTTACATTCCTTTTACCGGACCTCCATTCATATCTTGCTTCCATCTTGCTGTCCACCCTCTCCTAATAATTGATTCATGGTGCAACTGCGAGGTTTTCCTCCTGTTACACCTTTCAAACCACCTACTCTCAGTTTCCCTTCCAGCTCTGAATGGCCTCAGAGGTCCCAGCACCTGGCCTCTGGCCTAAACTCTATACATGCATTCCATTCCACAACAAGGATGAAGGTTAAAAAGTTGAGTTCAGTCTGGAAAGAACCAATAGTTGTGCTTTCAGCATGGTACTAGGGATGTCTATTAGCTTCTGAGGACATGAACAGTCCAGAATAGTTTTTATGGCCCTGAGCATGTACAGTTTGCATATTGCCAGAGTAATTTATTAGTAAACCCATTAAATATCCGGTAACTCATTGAAAAACATGATGATAACCATTCGTAAACTTACTAAGCATAAGCCATGAGAATCAGAATGCAGTTTCCAGAGATTGGTGTCAGGACAGATGGTACTACTAAAGTTTCACTTCAATTCTTTGGGCTTTCTCTGGTTGTCTCTCCGTTAAAACAGTCATTAAATTTGTCCATGTGGTCATTATGCATTGAACCTGATATGAAGTATAAGATTTAATGAATAAAACATAAAAATTTGATCCATTTTAACACTCTCCATTGCAGGCCAATCTTCAGCAGTGCGCAAAATGACAACAAGAACGTTCAGTCTAACACGGGTTTACAGTCAGTTACTCCCCAGTCAGTAGTTTCCTCTTCTCGGTTCTCTAACCAAGTGGGAGGACCAACAAACAAAGGAACTGGTTCATCTCCTGGCCCTGGGCAGACTAACAACAAACAACATTACGATTGGCAATCATGGTAGGTCTAGGGACTGTTCAAAGCCACAATACTCAAGGTAGCAGGTAACATGAAGACTTTGAAGTGGCTTTTCTCTAGAGAAAAAAATTTCCTTTTTCCTTTGATTGTACATCTTTTACTTCCTAATTATTTATTCATTGGTTTTGTGTCTTCAGTTTTGTTCATTTCTTCCTCTCCTTTGTTCTCCGTGTGTCTATTCTGAGTATGGAAGCTTGCCACAGAAGTAGGCCTACCGTACATGGCATTTTTCCTGTTCCAAATGAATGTGTGCATTTTGTGATAAAATTAATGATATATTTTGTATTTTAGTTGGCATTTGATGTTTATAAAGACTTTATATACATTATATAATATAAAACCATGATTGCAGCCAATTTTATTATTGTCATTAGGTGATATTTTCCAGACTCTGTAACCTGACACAAGGAATTCTTAAAATTTATATGGACATTGCACAGACCATCTTTATCAAAATTTTCTCCCCATCTCCCTCGCAGGCCAATCTTCAGCAGCAGCGGACAACAACAGACTACCCAGAACAGACAGCCTGATTCTGGGTCACAGACAATCACATCATCTCCAGTTTCTTCTTCTGCCCCGTCTCGGTTCTCTTCGGGCCTGGGAGGAGAAACAACAACAACAACAAAAACAAAAACAGGCTCTGCTGGACTTGGTCTAGGGCAAACAACTAAGGCGCATTATGATTGGCAGTCTTGGTAGGGACGCTGAAGTCTCGTGTAATGCTACTGAGAGCAACGTTATTATTATTATTTATTATTATTATTATTATTATTATTATTATTATTATTATTATTATTATCCCTTCCATGTTAATGTGAAGCAAGAATTGTAGGTATTAATTTGTAAATTAACTTACATTTTTTTATTTTCATGGTCCCATTTGAGTGTAAGGAAGACTGGCTGATATTGATTTATGTTTACTAAAACTGGCGTCACAAAGTGTAGGGCAAGTTGTTTCTTGTACCATGTGGATTGTGAAGAAGAACAACAAAATATTCTTACTTCTTTAAGTTCCGAGCATCATTGCAACCTTTTGCTTATTGAATCAGCCAGTGAAAGCCTGTTTCTCTTCCACCTTTCCATGAAAGATCCATATAAATAGTATTCTAGTCTACCTTTTCATTCCATCTTATGTTTTCCATTCTCCTTGAACAGGCCAATCTTCAACGAATCGCCCGGAGATGCCCAGAATGCCATAGCCAGTGCCCCAGGATCGTCTTCAGTAGTTACCCCTCCATCATCCACATCTGTTACGAAGATCCCGTTTTCTACGACCTCCAGATTCTCCATCAGTTCTCAGACAACTACAACTAAACCACTAAACGGATTCGGTGTTGGGTCTACACAAACAACTAAGCCACCTTATGAGTGGCTGTCATGGTAATATTTCTAAAAAACAAACATTTTTAGTTGTCAATAAAAAAGTAAAACTGGTTCCATAATCCTGTAAAGATGGTTCACATAAAGATGTAGTAAATGTCTGCATTGGTTCCTGCTACCAGTATGCAGTACAAATGATTAATTTTTATTTTATTTTGTCTATTTTTTTACGACGAAAGGCATTATCACCCTCGTCTAATTCCAGAGCTCTTCTTTTACCTAGCATAGATTACTCGACCGATTTCATCGTAATCTGTTGTTGCTATAGATATAAATGTAAAATTTTGTACTATTCACTTTCATCTTTATAGACTGTGATAAAAAAGCATTCTATATACTCTTTGTTTCTTGCATTTCACAGGACATTCTTGCATTTCACAGGCCAGTCTTCAGCAGCAGCTCCCCAGAGAACACGCGCAATTCCATATCGTCCACCCACACGAGATCGAGTTCCTTCACTGCAAAACCTGCCTCCTCCTCCTCCTCCTCCTCCTCTTCCTTTTCAAACTTTCCTTCCTGAGGTCCAAGTTTTCGTCGGCATCCTCTGCTGCGTCGTGGTTCGCAGACTGCAAGTCGGTGGGATTCGCTCCAGACCCGGTGTCCTGCAGCGCCTTCTACAGGTGCACGGATAATTATGCTTACAGGTGTGTGGGTCTAGTGACGTTTGGTACTTAATAGTTTTACGATATGTTCAAATTAAGTCGTTGACATACACAGCTGAGTTACTTTCCAAATGCATAATATTCATAATATCTTCAGAGTACAGGCAAAAGAAACTAACTTTTTTTAATGGACAGTACAGTATTCTTAAATACTATGAAAATGTGGTTTTAAAGCTGTTGTACAGAAGTGTACACTGTACATATCTAAAAAAAAAAACATTTTGAATTCACAGTGATTTTCAGGAACAGTTTAAACCACATTTCAGATTTACAATGCTCGTAAGTGCAAACTAAAACTATGGAGACAGTTTCAACTCTCCATGTTTATGCTCAGCAAATTATGGTTCCATCAAGAATAATCTTGGCTGTATTCCCTGTTTTTAAATATATATTTGACGATGTGATTTACACTAAGTACAGTAGTATTTAAGAATGATCAGAAGAAGAATATGCACGTGCAGAATATAACCCAACTTGCAGCATAGGTCTACCACTTTCAGTAATCTTGTCATCTGTTTAATTTTGTTCACTTTTCCACATCAGATTTGACTGCCCAGGTGGACTGCTATGGCAACAAGACCAGTCCTCGTGTGACTGGCCGGATGCTGTCCAGTGTATACTGCCAGTCTCTAGACCCAATATTGCACCTTTTATTGCCCCTGAATCTTTATCCTTGTAGCTTGCTGTAGCTGTACAGATTAGCCGAAAAACAGTAAGGCCTAAAATTTCTGCCATTATAGTGAAAGAGTAAATTCAGCAATGTGTTAATATATTTACTTATTTAGAACAGTACAATAGACTTGCCGTGACAGAATATCTCAAAAGGTTTCAGATTGAATTTAATTACCACTTTGTAAGAATAGCTCTTAAGTACACTTTTTATGGCACAGGGAGACCCCATGTAGATTGCTGAGCTACTGAATTTGAAAAGACATTTTCAGTCTCTGGCAGATTTCCAACTTTCTGAGCTTTTCAAGGTAAAAATTTTTAGCTTATGAATTTCCACTTATGAGGTTTCAAATACCGACTTTCAAAATCTGAATTTTCAGAGATGTGAATTGTCTAACCTCTGAACTTCGGAGATACAAACTTCATCATTTTGACGAGTGATTTTCCCTTAACGGAGCTAGACAAGAAATGGATTAGCTCCCAGATGTTTAGTCTTGTGCATTTTCTGCCCAAGTTCACATGTGGTTTAGGTTTTCATCTAAGCCACTTCTTCCCAGTTTTCCAGGCTAGGCTTTCCTGTGTGTGTCTTCTCCCTGTGACTTTCATCTCTACTATAGTCACACCTTTTCATTGAGAATCTCCTCCATCCTCATTAAAGCATTCGTGAATTTTCTGCGCGAAGTATTACCTGCTTTATCCGTGCATCATAGTTTTATGTTCTGTTTACTAACTGAATAATTTTATATATCAGTATCTAGCAATCTCTTTCCACTTCATCTTGGCTGTTGCTCATTTTGCTAACCAACTCTAAATATCTGCTCCAGTTCAGTACCTCCCCAAAGCAGCAGAAATGTTCTACCTATTCTAAGGCCTCCTCTATCCCCCATATCTCTCCCATTTTTCCTTATACATTTTGGGCATCAGAAATCCCTTGCCCCATTTGTGAGCGTATTTTGCAAACCAGAACACCTCTTGTGACACCATCTGTCATATTTGATAAATTCTAGTTATTTCACCCCCATATATCGCCCCCCTCTCTTCTCCAAGGACCATAACTTTTGTTTAGCTTGCACTATTTTCAGTCACCTCTTCTCTATTTCAGTCTTCCTTCCTTTAAAGACTCAAACAACCCACTGATTCTGTCAACAGTAGGTTGCTTGCACATAGCAGCTCCCAGGGTTCTCCTTTTCTGCACTTTTTCTAACTTCCCAAATTGTTGAAACACCTTACCATCTCAGTGCTGACACTTCATAGACCCCCAATATATATTTCAATATTCTGCTGATGTACTGTAACCTAACCCAACCTAACCTAACCTTCACTGTAGACTTTGTTAGGTTTTTGTATATACAGGTCAGCTCTTTAATAACCTCTTCAGATGTCACCCTCTGTTGGTCTCTGTCAAGTCATCATTCTCCAGTTTGCATTCTTTCAAGTGTATATTGAAAATACTGCTTCCATTGTCCCATTATTCTTTGATTTATAACTTAAATTTCCCCATTTTCATGTATTATGTAAGTTGCCCCTTTCAAATCTTTGCCATCTTTCATCATTTGCTCTAAAAACCTGATCATTTTTTTATTTTCCTCCTTTGGGAGTTTAGATTTTGATTCTATTCCTCTAATTATATTTTCCTTGACCTTGACGCCTGCCTTCCAACCTCCTGTTTTGACTCTCTGCACACCCTCACTCTAACTCTTTTCCCTGCCAGAGTACAAAGGCTATCTTCTCTTTATTTTCTGATGTTACATTTGTCATATTATGCTATTTTTTTACATCTTTAATCTTCAGTTCCCCTATTTTTTCTTTTGGTTACTTATTGCCTGTTTATCTTTCTTTTCTTCATCCTCTCAACTGGCAGTAACCTGTTGTGTTAGGCTTGCCTTGCCTGGGATATCAATAAAATCCTTTCCAGTACATAAGATTTGTAAATCCTTTTCAGTAATGCCATCCATTCTTCAGTGCAATTCTTTTTTTAATGCCATTTGTTCTTATCATTACCAGAGAAATGTGCATTTTAGCTTCGTATATCCTCAATAATACATCCTCAAGGATACAAATATTCATGTCAGTATTAAAAGCATTTGTGTGTGTGTGTGATTGTTTTAAAATTTTTCAAATGCTTTGTTGTATATATTTGGTAAATGAATCTTAGTGTGCCATTAAAATTCTTGGCTTCAGTGATTGCTAGTTAAGGGAGAGTTGGACTCAAAAGTGGCTTTTTGTCAACCACTTTACGAATAAGAGGAATGACTATGCCTCATCATAAATGCCTGTGTATCATCAGATCAATGACACGAGATAAAGTATACTTCAAAAGGGCCTTGTAAATGAATGCAACAGTCTTTCATGGAACATTTTCAAGTGCATTGCACACTACAGTATTCTGAACAATATAACATGAATTAAATAAAGCATGTGATATTGAAAAGTACTTATATTATGTAAGTTATTGAAAAGTACTTATATTATGTAAGTTTTTTAATATAAATAATGTCATTTAGTAAACAGGTAATATTTCAAAATTACTATTTTATCTAGAAGCTACAACATTTATATACGGGAATGGAATACATCATGTCGACATGTACAGCTTAACGTAAGCTCATATCCTGAGTGCCTTTCGTGGTATGCCTTCCATAACATGTTCCACAGAAGCGAGGAAAGACGAGGAGTTGTGAACTGTCGAACCTCCAAGTATAACTCTCACTCCAGGGTTGTTGGTGTTAAACTGATGAACAGCAGCAGTTTCCTCGTAAGTGATGCCGCCCACGATGAACGCAATGATGTTTTGTGGCCTGGAATGAGACACGTTAGTTAGTGGAAGACAATCCTAAATAAAAATGTGTTGAATGAGGGAATGTCTCATTCAAATGTAATTTTTGCAGTTGAATTCAAAACTAAATTCAAAACTACCTAATATGTAAAACGTCCTTTTCACATGTGCTTAGTTGCATGTTTGCTGTATAAATCACCTAACACCAATATGAAACTAAATTTGGTAAATCCGATGTATGGCTAGTGGCCATCATCAAATGAGAAGTAATGATACAGAGTTCTTAATTAGCCACAAGGGCTTGTGGACATATTTCCAGCAGAATGTCTTCATCAGTAAAAGGGGAGTGTGCTGGAGTTGTAAGGACTGCCTTTTGGACATACTTCCTCGAAACGGTTCCTCCTGTGGTGCCACCTGTCAGTCACAGTCACTCTCCATGTTCGGATGGATGAGATTCTCTCTCTCTAGAAGCTAGTCTGATAAAGGTTTGACAGTATGTTGATCCTATGTGCAGCTGGTCACACCTTCAACTGAGCAATGTTTATCGACATGACAGAGTACATGGCTCAGTGATTCATTATGACTTGACTTCTTGCTGTCCAGGAATCATAATCAAACAAGTGACTTCTCTCTTCACATGATGAGGACCGACCAGCTGTCCAAGTATCGCTGAACTTCTTACACAGAGAGAGTGAACTCCCTTGCCTAGCATCACTGCAACTGATACACAGACCTATGAATTTCATGTATTTTCTGGATCCTGGACAATTAGTTGTGTGGAAACTGGCATTCCCTAGATCCAAAGAACTATGAAACTCTTCCTGACAGACTTCTGAACAGATCTGACAGTCTTCATCCTACAAGTTGTTTGCTTGACAAGTTTACCGAGGAAGTTACGCTGATCACATGTCTCCTGATGCCTTGTCCACAAAAAAAGAAAGAAAAAAAAAAAACACTACTGTGATAGCCTAGCAACTCATCTTGAGTCCCTTGATAGCTCCTGACAGCTGCTTAGTGCAACATTGGTGAGCAGGTTTTATAATACTAATGCTATGAAATACTCTTGACAAATCCATGTTTTAGCAGTTCACATTTCCAATATCTCCAGCAATTTTGGCGCCTGAATAGAATTTACCCGAGAGATGGTGATAATGTGTAATGAATTTCCAGAGATCCTGAAGTCATTCTGGCAAGCAGGGATGACCCGTTGATCCTGTGAGTGCGCTTACCACACCTTTATGCAGAATGGAGTTATATCACGATAGCCTTTCCGTACGGAACTGTGGTATGAGACTGTTGCGGTCACTTGCCTCCTTTCTCTCTTCTTGCCTTTAGATGTCTTGGTAACTCTAGCTTTAGCTAGTGGAAGACCACAGAAAACTCATGAGCAATCATGGGCTGTAGGACATGCTTCTGTTCCCTTTTCTTTCTTGGAAGGTGAAACCTCCAGGAAACATTAGGATAGCAAAAGGATTGAATGGTCAGTGTCTACAATTTCTTGAACTTCATATCCTTGCTGTACAGCAGACTTACAACATGGTCCCCAACTTCATGAAGCTGGAGTTGTGAATTAAAAGTTGCAGACCCCAGTTCAAACTCGCCATCTTCATGCACAGTACTTGTCCAGTTCTCAAGATTGCTCATCATGAATACTGAGTCTACTCTCTTAAAAGCAGGGTAAAACCCAGGGTTGTTTTTGTTGTCATTCTCTGTTGCCACAGGGTCACTGATCTGCCAAACCTTCTAAAAACTGACAGAAGTCATTACCAGAATATCCTATAGCAGGTGATAAATGATGGTAGCTCCTTAGCCATTGGTATATTGCACTTGGGAACTTCAAGCATACATTGAAAGTATCCATTTTGTGTGTTCTTAAAAATAATACATTTTTTCTAGCATTCTTATATGCATTCATTGCCTCCTGTACTGGTGGGATCTTGGGAGCTCACTCTGACAGACAGTAACCTTGTAAGCTGCCCTATTTTTCACAAGGGTTAGTCAAAGGAAACTTTGTCATCCTCAATTTTCCCCACTGCTTACCACTCTTGATTGTCACCCAATCCCTGGCTTGCGTCTTCCTACATTACTTTGTCTCTTCCGTTGACAAGACTTTTAGGGTAATCTGGGATGTGCAGGTTCAAAATTCAGAAAAGAAAGAGGCGTGGATGCAGCTTTCAGTGTCACTATCACTGAAGTCATCTGGTGAAGATGTACACAGTGTTTTCCAAGGAGTTCTCATTGAGAGCAAACTTCAAGGAAGGCCCTGGAAGCTCTACCACTTATTCTACTCTCTGATATGGACTTTCCTTGCCTTCCCTGAATAGGAGAATCCATGCCCAGGGAGGTTATTCTTCCTTGACATCCAAAAGACATGGGCAACTCCTCTCTTGCAGTTTGTCCTTGATAATCCTGTGAATCTGTGATCCTAAACCCTCAGGTTGATCACTAGCAAAGCAGTTTTTCTGAAAGGTGTCTCCCTTCCTGAAATTTCAGCACCACAAAATTGCAGCTAGTGGTCCCTCTCAAGCCTTCTCTCTGCAACATGATAGTGAACTGGCTGTGCAATGGTGTAAACATGTCTGTATATTGTAATAGCAATTGCACATGGTGATGCAAGAGATGGGGACCTACAACAAATGAATGGCAACACTCATTACGAGTTTCGACAACCAGCAACGTCTTGGTAAAAATCTTTCTGGATGTGCATTACTCTTCATTGAGCTATTAATAAAGTACCCACCTCAGACTAATTTTTACAGTGCTCAGATATTCAATCCCTCCAAGATTGTTTTACATTCTAAAACAATATGTATGAATAAAATAGAAAAAAAATAATAGAAATACTTTCTCAACATTTCCTCCACCCCTGGAACTTCAGAGTACAATAAAAAGAATAAAGATTCAATAAAAAACAACGACAAACCTTGAGGGCGAAGATGGTGGATTTCCACAGTAAGGAAAAGCTCCTTCCCGTAAGCGTCCTTTCACTACTTCCATTAGAGTTTCAGTCAACAAGGGCTTGTGCTGCGTGTATACATTATCAACGCCTTTCAGACCCTACAAAGAAGGTTTAATATCCAGTCTTTAAAGAGGATGGCAATTAAAACTGTATAAAACATTTCTATATACTGTACAGACACCACCCTACTTACGAACATTCAACTCACAAACAGTCAGAGATGCAAACGGGATTGCAAATTAAAACTGCGTTCAGAGTGCTCCCCTTGGCCACCCATAAGTTCAAATTTTATTTTGTGCCCCTATTCTATTCATACAGCACTGTATGTACAGTGTACAGTACTGTGTTTTAGGTTGAAAAAATGTACACTGCTTAAATAGGCATGAGAGTACTATACAGTAACCAAATTACAAAAAATTCAACATACAAACGGCTGTTTGGAACGTATCTCGTTTGTAAGTAGGGTGGTGTCTTATGTTGTTTAAACAATAGCAAATAAAACTCTGAAACAAGCAAGGCTTACCTTAAACAAGCGCTTCTTGATGGAGGACACATCCTGAACCCCCTGCGTGCCAAAGAGATCACACTGACGTGCCTTCGCTCCGCCGAAGTCCAGAAGTGAGGACAGAAGCTGCAAGTACATATAAATTAATGCAACTTTGCTCCGAAGTGAATTCATGAATTTAACTTGATTAGCTCAGAACAGAAAACCGTTGATGATAAAGACTAAAATACTAAACTTGATCCAGCAGAACATTATTTTTTATTGAAAAGGGTCTTATTTCCCCAAAAAAGACATCTTAACTATGTACAGTACAGTATACTCAGTGGTAAAACCTGTCATTTTGAATAAAGGACTCACTCCTTTGTATTGTGCAAAAGAATACATTATATTCTTTACAAAGATGACAAGAGGAGCCAATTTTTGCTACCAGTTGTGTTTGTACATTTTGCTAAACGAAAATATATGAATGTAGGGCAATCACGTCTCATTTTATTTTCCTGTGTTTGTGTTAAGAAAGAATTTATTACCTCTGCTTGAAAAAGAACTTGTAAACTAAGGGGAGCCTGCAGGCATTTGACAAAGAAATGGAACTATTCTAAACTGCAAAACTTTAAAGATCAGTTCAGTAGAATTATTAAAAGAAAATCTGTCAATAATGAAATGTGCAACAGTGCAACCTCTAAGCACTGTAAGTATTAATACAGTCATATCTATTAAATAAAATGAACCACAAATATAAAAGAAAAAACTTTCCTCAAACAGGACAAATTCAACATTCAGACTGATGCCTAAGAGGGGTTATAGAATTAGTAAAACATGGCAAAGAAACATATTCATGATAACAGGTTTATAATTCAACTCGCAAAAACTTTCTTAGCTTGAAATAACCATTCATATCAATGACCAACCTTGATTAAGGGAATATCGCTGTTTGAGAGTTTGGAAAACGATGAAATAAGAAGAAGAAGCGCAGGCTTAGTAAAGATAACAGAGGTGGTAAGAGAGTCATTATTGAGACGGTACGGGCACGTGTTAAGGGTGGATGACGAGGAGCGAGTGAAGAGGGCTTGGGAAGAAGAACCTGTCAGAGGAAGAAGATCGAGAGGGAGACAGAGAATTAGATGGCGAGATAAAGTGAAGGAAGATATGGAGAGAAGAGGTTTAGGTGGAGAATGATGCCTTTAACAGAAGGCAGTGGAGAAGGCGCATCACACAACCGACCCCTTGACGTAGGGGCGACGGTGGGAAAGAAGGAAGGATCGACCAACCTTTATGTAATGATCAGCAACGCTCCTCTTCCTGAGGGCGTTGATCAGCCCTCGCACGTCGTTGTTTGGGTGGCCTTCGTGCCGCAAGCTGTACAGCATGACTAGAACGACAGCATCGACTTCTCTTACTTTAGGGTCTGTTACTAGTTGGTATATTCTCTGAAACGGAGAAAAAGGCACATGAATGAACAGGAATACTTGTCACGCTATTTATGGTTAAGGGAAAAAGTTGTAGTAAAAGAAACATGATGCAAAATGTATTTGCAATCACGAAAATTTTTTATGTGAAGTGTTGCATAAAATGAATTTTAAGTCTTACACACACAGCAAATCACTGAAAGTAATGAAACAAACACTTCTTACAGTAAATAAATAACAAAAATGATCTGAAACACCATTCACTTCATTGTCTACATTAACTGACGTTCACCGTAAAGAATATTTCAAGCAATTATATTTAGTCCCAAACCTAATAAAACCAGTTTGTCATGTCAATGAATCAGACAGCTTAACAAATAGTAAAAATTGTGGAGAATATCAAAGTATAATATACCTGCAAATTTTCTGAATGATTTGATCCACATACTAACTCCTGTTGGCATTCAGATACTCCTAAGAGGTTATGGGTTCCAACCAGGCGGGCAAGTTCTCCCACGACGGTCACGTGTTTACTTACAGTGCCCGACATTTTCTGAAACGAGAGTAAGGCATAAATCCCACTTACAGGAAGGGGTCAAACCCTAACATGGAAGAAGAAATGTAATAATGTTTCATCTCTTTATTCAAAAAACAGGATGCATTTAATGTTGAGAATTTTCTCAGAGTAATACTGCTACAAATAACATTTGGTCTTAATTTCACTCGAAATTCTTCTAGAGCACAGGCAGTCCCTGAGTTACGAAGGGCTCGGTTTATAACGTTCTGAGCTTACGACGCTCTTCAAATATATTCATCAAAAATGTTCCTCCCCGGGTTACAACACACGTTCTGGGGTTACGATACCAATCTGATGGAAGAAATATGGCTCCAAAATGGCAGATTGGTCAGAATTTGGAGTTTTTTTATCAAAAACTCAATAAAAACAATGGTTACATCATTTTCAGGACACTGAAAGGATAAAAAGTAAGGTTTTCTTATGATTTTTGACGATATTTCGGGTTACGACGATTTCAGCTTACGACGAAGAGTCGGAAGGGAACCCCAGTTGTAAACCGGGGACTGTCTGCACTCTTACAAAGGATTTATTTTATGATCTATGTCTCATGTTTTATTTACCTATCACATAAACTTTTAACAATTATGATACTGTATGCAAATATGTAGTTTCTGAATCAAGGCACAATTGTATACCAACAGTTTATGAAGCCACTGGCAATAACACTATACATTAGTGTTTAATGATCGTGGACACTATGATGGACTTGTTGAGTACTTGGTTAGTGTTTTGCATCACTTGTAGAGCAAGAACATACTTCTTCTTCCTTTTTAATAGTTATTGATATGAGTACTCATTATATTCTTGATTTTTATAGTTATCTACTGGCGTCGAATTTCAACTTCCAGTTCATTTCGACTAAAGATAAATGACCTACCCCATCATTTGAATGGTTACAGGGAAATGTACAGAATACTTGCAAACATTTGCAACCTGATGACATTAACAATGAAAAACTGAGTTTGGTTACCTTCTGATGCCTAAAGATGATACTAGCAACTAAAGACCAGAGCTTATACACTGTAATATATCAGTATGTTTCTGCAGTAATATAGCAAAAGTTTGAGCACCATATGTTTTTAAAAGAGTTTAATCATTTTACTTGTTTTTAAAAGAGTTTAATCATTTTACTAAGTCCATTCCTACGGCACCTGGAAACAACTGTTCCTACAGAAGGTGTGAATATGGGAACAAAACGAACTTAAAGTTAGACCTATATGTGGGAAATGACGACAGGAAACAAATGTTGAAATCAAAGACACAGACCAACGCTCCTGGGTGACCAAAGGGCCACTGCAGGAAACCTTATGCACTCCTTGCAGTGTGCCATGCAAACAATACTGCAGGCAGCAGCCCTTCGCAGGGAACAAAAGTATGCACGATGATAGAATAATGGCCTCCTGCGTCACAACTGCAATTGTCACTGATAGTTTATGGATGGTAAGGGAATCTCACTGGAAAACAGCTCAGAACTCTTACCTTAAACTGGGGGTAGCTTTCAACAAAATGTTTCATATCACTGATGCTTTCGACCTTCTGCTGTTTAGACAACTTCTTCTGGTAGTCCTCCATCAGATCTTTAATCGTCTGTCCTATCTCGCCGTAATTTAGGTACATGCTCTGAAGTAAAGACATAAATAGCTAAAATCCGCGAATACTTAAAACCCCTCTAAAAACACTTAGAACTACCCATTTTGATAAACACAGAAAAACCCTGTAAAAATGCATATACCTGAGTATTTTAATAGTTTTATCATAAAAAGTGCATTTATTCATGAAAATTATATGAAAATACAGTAATCAGTGAATATTTCCCAGTGAAAAATACCGCAAATGGGCGAATTTTCCACGAATAATGGCTAGATGTGTTCCACAGAGAAACCCGCGAATGTGTGAGTCCGCGAATCATGAGAACTCGAATACGGGGGTTTACTGTACCGAAGCACTGTAGCCATATAATATTACCCAACTAGGCCAATTAAACATAACCTCCTTTTAATAAATTTAGAGAGTTACAGAATATTAGGCAAGAGTCTGTGTTTGCTGTTAGGTGATCTTTGAAATTGATTTTTCATTTAAATATTGATTGTTTTTTTAACTTTTTAATAAAATTCGGTTATAAGCATATATCTGTAAAATTTAAACTAAATTCATTCATCATAAAGTTATCTCTAGTACTGCTTTATATCGACAATAAAACAATAGAATACCTAAACAGTTAAAAATATATTAAATAATATGCAAGACCTTTTACAATTAATTTCCCAGCTATAAAGATATATTACACAAATACTGTATAAATAAAACTCTTCTTAATATGAAGAAATAAAGTAGAGGCAAATAAGCAAATACTGTATATGCTTGGGAAGTTTCCCCTGGTAGGAAGATCATATAACTTTACTCAAAACATCAATTCAGTGTCTACCTAGCAAAAGCTTTCTACATATACAAATACATTTACACAAAGTGCACAGTTTTCTAAATGTTAACAATTATTATTATTATTCATAAGATGAAACCTGTTCATATGGAACAAGCCCACCAAAGGGGCCACTGGCTAGAAATTCAAGCCTCCAAAGAATATGGCGTTAATTAGGAAGAAGTAGGAGGAGGTAAAGGGAAATACAGAAAGACGTGATCTCGCTTATTAAAAAAGAAAAAATAAATTAATAATATATGCCGGTCAGGATTATACTCACCTGTGCATAAAACTCATCCTGAGTAGGTGACATCACAACTTCTTTGAGGTCATCAGACACCCCTTGCACGTGGGACAAGTTTACTCTCCCGTTGTTAACACCAAGGAGTTCGTGCACCATTGCTTCGTATGTCCACTGTGGAGAAACCATTGAGCTTAGAAATGGGAACAAAGGCTTCAGGCTGGTATACCAGGGTCACAGAATTTGCCCTTGTGACCTAGCTAAGTAATAATAATACAGTCAACCCCTGGTATTCGCAGAGATGTGTACTGTACCACAACCCCCCTGTGAATAGCTAAAGTCCGTGAATACTTAAAACCCATCTAAAAATGCTTAGAACTGCCTATTTAGATAGTTCAAATGCAGAAAAACCCTCTAAAAATGCTTATAACTGAATATTTTAATAGTTTTATCACTTTAAAAGTGCATTTAGTCATGAAAATATGAAAATACAGTAATTCGTAAATATTTCTCGGTGAAAAATACCGCGAATAGGCAAATTTTCCGCAAATAACCTGTATACAGTATATGTTCCACAGAGAAATCTGTGAATCTCGAACCACGGATAGGCAGGGGTCGACTGCAATACTAATAAGAATAATACTGATCTTTCTGATAAAAGCTACATGCGCACACAACCTATCATCACCTGGTGGAGGAGGGGGGTCACTGGGTCATCGCGGCGATCCAGAATCAGCAGCAGAGATCCACCTTCTGTGTCCACGTTGCTATACAGAGATCCTTCTGTCAGAATCGTTTGCTAGGAAAGAAAATGAAGAAGTTTAGCACTTTAGCACTACTTTCACCTCTCCACCTGTATATTTGATCTGTTAGGGCCTTTTATTAGTCCTCATCTGTCTGTTTATAGTTCTGTCTCCAACTGAATAAATGAAACTCATAATCTAACAACATGGCAGCCTTCAGCTAACACTTCTTTTACAGCATTAAGCCTCCGCAGACCATAAACGTTCATAGCCAAGCCAGAGGGAGATTTGATACAGAATGAAGCAGACTGTTAACAACAGCAGACTGGATAACAAAAGACCCTTTGAATTTTCTACCTATTATTACCATTGTCAATAAATTGTTATCCAAGATGGGTATAAGCGTCACTCACCCGGATATTTTCCGCCAGGCTACGTGCCATCTCGGAATTGTTCTGGTAGCGTATTGTAGGGAGATACTGCAAGCTGAAGAGAATTCCAGCCACTCCTTGAACCGCTCTTTGCAGGGAGCCAGCTGCCCATTTGAGTCCTGTAAAGAAAAAGAAGTAAAAATTGAATACTCAGCTGAATGTGTACAATACTTACTCTTTCTCTCTGAGAGCGACTGAAGAACTTACCTTCATTTTTGGTGAGAGAGAGAAGGGGCAACAGAAGAAGTAATCCTTCTGGTTATTATCAAGTTTTCTGGGATATGACTGTTTGCCCATGGTCTGTCAACACTCTGGCTGTGACCCATCAAAGCCGACTAACTACTAGGCACGTAACATTTTAGGTCAACAGAGGTACAACAGCTTTAACAGAACTGGATCTTTCCTAGATAGTGACCCCCCTGGGTTTCAACCCGGTATGCATCCACCTTTGCGCATGTTTAGTACAAGCCCATTGGGGATTACCATAAAAACATAAACGAAAGACTGTAAATGTCATAAAGATAATGACCCCTAAAAATATTAGTCCTAGATGACGACTCCAAAACCCTTGGGGTCGCTATCTAGAAAAGATCCACTGAACTTACTGGGCCTTATTCTAAAAAAAGGTGCATTGCACACTCACACACTCCTGCATTAACTCTCTCAAAACGTGAGCCAGCGAAAGCCAGTGCAAGAGAATAAACAGCTCAAAGAAGTGGACATTTCTAACAATATTTGTCACAGCATTCTTTGCTGTCAATGCCAAAATCAAATGCCATTACAGTATACAGTGAACTGCCCGTATTCAAGGGGGATGCGTACCACACACCCCCGCGGATGGCTAAAATCCGTGAATACTTAAAACCCCTCTAAAAACACTTAGAACTTCCCATTTTGATAGTTTAAACATAAGAAAAACCCTGTAAAAATGTTTATACCTGAGTATTATAATAGTTTTATCACAAAAAGTGCATTTATTCATGAAAATTATGAAAATACAGTGATTAGTGAATATTTCTCAGTGAAAAATACCGCGAATGGGCGAATTTTCCGCGAATAATGGCTAGATATGTTCCACAGAGAAACCCGCGAATGTGTGAGTCCGCGAATCATGAGAACGCGAATACGGGGGGTTTACTGTAGTATGATTCTTAAGTAGTTTGACTAGATTGGTCAGAAGCGCTTTTCTAAAGCAGAGGGCAAAAATTAAAACAAGAAAATCTGACAACCTGAAGAGCAAAGCTAAAAGCAGGAAAAAAAGTACAGATCAACGGAAAACTCAAGAAGCAACATAGGATGTCACACAGGAGCTAATAATAATAATAATAATAATAAAGTACAAGGCACACTGAAGGCAATGACTTCATAAGGGAAAGTGAAACTCCAAAAAACACTACTGTCAAAATCAGAAACCACACCTAACCAATTTTCTTCACCAACTCCCAATCAAACTCTAAAACATTCTCTCCACCATGACAGAAATTTACTGAATTGTAAGGCTGGTCTCGCAACTACAGAAAAACTTATATATATTATATATAACAAAACATCTCTAATGTGGATGAATGAGTGACCACTTGAGGTTCTATCTAACACAGAGCCAGGCATCAATAACCACCATCCTCACCAATAATGTTTTGGTCAGGTTTTCGTTTACAGGGGCATAAGTAAAATGCGGTCTCTACTTTTTTGTGTATTTACAGTTTGATTCTCATCTAGTCAAGGTTCCTCAACACTAGTCCATTACATTTGACTCTTCACGGCGTGCTTACATGATTATCTATTTGGGGATGAAAAATTTACTTTTTATTTCATTCGATAAAGCATTTTAAAACCTAATACGTGAATCAGCTGATATGCTCTTGATTTCTCTACTGAGCTAAAGTTCGGTAAGTAACATTCATTTCAACTGAATTTATGAGGGTAACATACAACATGTTCACAGTTAAGTGTTGGGCCGCATTCTTGCCACATAAGGACTGGATTGTTAGAGAGGCCACTAAATAACCAAAAGTGAAACCTGTGGAACCTGTTCATCTATTTTCTAGGTGCTGCACAAATGAAATGAAAAATGCATGCTGAGGAAAAATCAGGACTCTTAAGAGATTCCATACTTCCACATCAGAACAGAATACTGTATGGAATTTAGGCTAATGGCCAAGCACTGGGACCTATGAGGGCATTCAGCCCTGAAACAGAAAATAACAGTAAGAAGGTCTGAAAAGTGTGACGGGATAAAACCTCGCAGCTAGAAGAAAGAGAATATGAATGGAAGCACAGTAAAAGGAACGAAAGAAGTTGCAACTTGCAGCCGAAGGGACACTGCAAAGACCCCTAAGTATTCCCTACAGTGTACCACGTGAGGTGCACCGACAGCACTAACACCCTACAGGAGATTCCACATTAGAACACACTTTCAAAACTGTGCAGACACACCCTATACCGTAAGAGCTAACAGAAGTGCACATCCAGTACGGCTCCGTTACGTTCATTCATCACTTCAGAAAGATTTTGACCCCTTTCTCCTAAGTGAAAGATTAGTTTTAGCAAACGAATGTGCTTACCCGAATTCCTTTTTGTGCTACCTGTATCCAAAGCACAGTGCAGACAAATGCAATCACAGTGCATCCAATATCACAAAGACTCAATCACAAGGCAAAGCACCCCTACAAAACAGGAAGCTCGTGGCGTGCACACAAGACCAAGTGATGTCACCCTTTCCAGGACCAACCTTCCTGATTCTTCTTGTCCTTTTTGTTAGCTAGACCATTGGCAAGGTCTGAATCTTGACCACTGTGCTCTTCCTCTACTCCTGAAAGGACCACAGCGTTTTGCTCAAGATTTTTTTACCTTTATCAGGTTGCTGGGAATATATTCAGAACACAGACTGCTATTTCATTTTCATGTCAAGTTTTCGTTCTCATGCCTTTTAGTTTTAAGACAGAAGTGCACTGATTGTAGATTTTAATTTGGTTTAGAAACTAAATACGTAATCCTTCTCGATTCCTTTCCTGGTATGGTACGAAATGCGCTATCTGTACGAGGGATGAAGTCTTCTCATTAGACTTGCAAGGTTTATCTAAGGATATCACTTCACTGCTACTCTTTTTCTAGTAAGACGGAGTGTTGAAAAAAACAAAACCTTACACTTGCATGTACCAAAGCTAATTCGAGTTCATTGTCATCAACAGAAGTATTTTCAAGAGCTTTTGATTCCCCCTGATGCAAAAATTTTGATCATTCATAACTCTACAATCAAAATTAACTGAATAATTTCACAGGTGAAGTACGCAACTTGCAAATTTATGGGTAAATATTTTATTATTTATGTTGAACCAAACTACATAATGAAAATTCTAATAGTCTAGTAGTTGACTAAAGTGAAAACAAAGGTTCCGATGAAACTTCTTGAAGGGCTTTGTGTTCAAAGTTTGTCTTTTGCTATTGGTTTAAATTAACACACTTAAATAAAGCATGATTTCATATTAATGTATGGAGTCTGTTTCTGTACCTATGTATGTTTAAAGCTTTGAAATAAATTTAAAAACATATATGCTGTAAATGTAAAACAATGAACTCAAGTTAATCTAGCAATATATTTACCAGTAATTTTTATCTACTGATCACCTACAGCATTCTTGCTGCCAGCAAAGTGCATTTCAATATAAGTTTTAAGGGGGGAGGGTTTATTAGTCAAACAGGATTAGCCTAGTTTTGTAAATTTCCAAATTTACACTGTCCTAAATTTTTAAAATTAAAACCCTAAGCACTCGGATTATCAACTTTGTAGGCAAACTGAATGATTACTGTACTTGGCTGTCATCAAAGTCCGGAAAACAACATGCCTTCTCTTCGCCTTTTGTGCGAATCCGAATAATTAACTGAACCTAGTGGGCCAAAAGTGTTCTCACAAGTGCTGGCATTGATGGAAATATGTTCCCTTGGTGCCTGCTACTTGTTAAATAGTTTAACCAGCAGTTAGCTTTCAGCATACTTGCACACTTTCAGTTAGGTCTCGAAAAGCTCACAAACAGTTCTTCATTTCCCAGTGGAGGTTATTTATATACAGGACATGCTTTAGATGTGAAATGATCTTCAGGTTCATCGTTTTTCTAAGCTCTGGTAATATTAAGTCACAGACGTATCTAATGGGGTGAGTTCTTATCAGTCCTTGGGGCAGGTGTATTCAACTGTTGTATTCATACACTATTCATAAACATGCAAAATACACGCATATACACTCCTACTAGGCACACACAAGCAATCCATTATTAGGCAAATATATACAGAAGGGTACATTTAAAAGGAGCATTTTTCTTCATTTTCTAGGATCAAAAACTGAAATCCGGATCCATTTCATGAAAGTCACACAAAGATTTTTTATTCATGTTTAATTTGTACATCAATGATTACAAAAGTACCAACTCCAATCAAATTTAGTACATGTGCCAGAACCGTAACTGTAATCATAATCACATTATTATTACCACCATTGTTATTGAAAAGCAATTTAAGCAGACCACAGAGTTGCATTACTAAGCACCCATATTGCTGACCAAGGGGAGGTGTTGCTTGGTAAAGGGTTGATATTGGAACAAGGAGAAGTTAAAGCTAAGCAAAGAGATACACATGATAAATGAAAGGCATAAACAACATTGGTATTGGTTAAACGAACAAGGCAAATAACCTTTTGTATGACCTGCAATGTGTTCTGTAAGGCCACCTTGCTTTGCAGGATGATGTAACATACAATCTATTTTACAATGACACCTTTAAAGCACATAATTCTAAACCTAAAGAACTCTATCTTAAAAGCACCTGAACGTTATATAGTAGCCCAGTAGGTCAATGAACAAAAATAAGCAGGGACACTGACTTTCCAATGACTGCAACTCATTCTCTAAAACTCATTCCTTCAATGTTAAGTCTTTTGACAGACACGCCATCTCTCAAGCCCCCATAAACACCAAAACAGCAATTTTACTTATCAACGAAGGGCGGGAAAGTGTTCCACTCTGTCGGAGGCATCAACTCAAAGGAGGAAAGTGGCAGAAGTTAGTGTCAGATATTAACTGGAATAACACTGTATGTTGTTTGCCTAGAAGAAGAGTCACTGGCCTGAAATACTGTACTATACTTTTCAAAGATTTTTGTTTTTCTACATTTAAGGGAGAAAGAGTCAAAGAAAGAAAATGGCCTTATAAGACTTATGCACAATGCCAAATAGTACTCTGAACACATAAAATGTGTGACTGATAAACACTCTTAAGGGGCTGACTTCATTAACCTACAAATTTCTGTGCCTGTGCTCTTACAAAATAATGATCATGTTATTAAAGCAGTAAAGAGATACTGTGGAGTTTCGGTTCTCCTTTTAAGTAAATTTATATCGTAAACTCCTTAAGTATTTACATTTTACATAACCATGTTCAATTCATGCATTAATTACACCTAACTGGCTTGGAACATGTATGGAAGGGGGTAAGAATTAAGCAGAAATATGGATAAATCAAATACAGGGTCCATTAAAGTTGTTCAATGGTCAGAATTGGCATGTGAACTTTATTTAAGGGCCTCTTTACCAAATGCATTCCCAGTAATTTCATGTCAAAGTAAATCTGAAGAGTAAAGCTATGGTTTACCATGGGAATAGAACATAGAATTTAGGCCAAAGACCAAGCGCTGGGACAAAAGAGGTCATTCAATGCTGAAAGGGAAACTGACAGTAAGAAAGTTTGAAAGGCGTAACAGGAGAAAAACCTCACAGTTGCATTATGAATCCATTGTTACGAGAAGGTGGAAAAAACTTAAGTATCGCTTAGTTTTACCAGACCACTGAGCTGATTAACAGCTCCCCTAGGGCTGGCCCGAAGGATTAGACTTATTTTACGTGGCTAAGAACCAATTGGTTACTTAGCAATGGGACCTACAGCTTACTGTGGAATCCGAACCACATTCTAGCGAGAAATGAATTTCTATCACCAGAAATAAATTCCTCTAATTCTTCATTAGCCGGCCGGAGACTCTAACTCAGGCCTAGCGAGTGGAAATAAGATGGAAGGAAGATAATATGAATGGAGGCAGAGTTAAAGGAATGAAAGGGGTTGCAGCTAGGCACGAAGGGACGCTGCAAAGAACCTTAAGTAATGCCTACAGTGCACCACGAGAGGTGCACTGACTTACCTTGGGAATGGACGGTCATGTTGAGTGAAAAGACATGCGGCGCGAGAGCCTGGTAATCGGCATAGAGCTCCTGGATGTCTCTGACGACTTCGTGTTCGTCCGCCTCCGCGAGAAGCTTGACATCACTCTTACTGATGACGTTGCTGAAATCTGGAAAATATGAAGTTTTAGTTAGGTAGGAAATAATTGTTTAAACAGTCATTGTACACATATATCTGATCTCAAAATTTCTTGCGTATGAAACGGGAAGTTTTCTTGAAACTCTGCCATAGAAGAATATAAGACAATATGAAAATTTGGTGAATTTGATACACTGTTTCCCACACACATTTTATTTTATCCAGTTAGTTACAAAACAATGAACTTAGCATGGCTGAACTCACCAGAGTGACAACTACAAGACTATTTTAATAAGGGGAGAGGTCTCCTGCAAAACAAATTTTCACTTCACAAATTATATGAAGATGGTAAAAATGTACAAATGTTCTGGATTCCCACCCAAAGTATGATATAGAATCAATACAGTATTGTATGTTTTTTCATTTTAGTATACTGTACATACAGTACCGTACGTACAGAACAGGCACGCAAAACAAAACCTGAACTTACGGGTGGCAAAGGGAAGCGCTCTGAACACAATTTCAAGTAGCGATCCAGTTTGTTTGTATCTCTGAGTGTTTGTAAACTGAATGTTCGTAAGTAGGGTGGTGTGTATAAAAGACCACAGCTATGCATAACAAGTTAGTATGGTACTTACAAATGTAGTATGCTCCATATCTAGGTTTCTGGAGTTCCCTTGCTAGCAGTTCAATGTTCTCTCTCGTCGGTCTTATGTACACAAGGCATTTCAGGTACGACATGTTTTCCCCCGAGCTCGTCTGATCGAGCCTTTCGAACATGTACACCTCCTGTCTCATCACCTCACTCATCCCCAGGACAACGCTCACAAACGATGTCTGCCAAACGCACAAAGTTTTAGTATACTGAATATGCAAGTACTGTATAGTTAAAACACAGGTATATGACTGAACAGGACTTATAATAATTTTCTGTTACTACTCAAACTACTGCTGTGAGATTTCTGAATGAGGTTTATCAAAAGATACTTATTGAAAATGTTCCTGTACCAGTAAAAATACAAGTGAGGATCGATTCAAATGAAACAAGCGTGAGTTTCAATTACTGGTACCATTCAAATCGAGTAACACAACAGGTATATGTGATGCAAACTAAACCATCTGTCAACACAGCTTGCAAGAAATGATAACCTTTCATGAGATGAGCTTGTATGCCCTGTTTACTCTGGAAGGTGGCAATCAGACTAGACCTTGTAGCCCCAGGCTGCACAGTTATAAGTCGGCAAAAACACCACTATACAATTTTGCCCAAAGTATTACTAAGCTGCTTACTTCAAACACGAACTCCAGGTTCAGATTTACAAACTTACGCAACAGGTAATTAATATCCACAGAGGAGCTGTTTCAATTTTAGTTCCTAAGTGTAGCACCTTTGACTGACTTTCAAGAAATGAAGATGGACATGACTACCAAAAACAAGCTTGGTCCTACTAGAAAAGTGGATAATAATGAACCTTCCTCTTTAAATGATGACAAACCCGAAACCAGGACTGATAAAACAGGTTGACAGGCCACAGTAGAAACTACAGAACAACCAGAAAGTGGTAACCTTGCAATGGAACTGAAATCAATCTTCGCCTAATCTTTACTCTCACCTCTTAACTTCCCATTGTTCCTATGATCTTTTCCCACCTAGCTCTCTAAATATTTAACTTTTGCCCTAAATCTTATTTTAACCTCCCATTTAAGAACTAATTCTTGGTTAAATTTAGTCCTAAGAGTCTAGTAGACTTAGAAGACTAGTTGACATGCTTCATAATGAAGTATAAAACGTACATACAGTTGTTCAAACTGTCAAAAAATGTTGATTCACGGAGTCGTACCATGACAGGTTAAGCTTCCGTGAATATATGAAACTAATGCCAATATATGTGTATACTGTCAAAAGCAATTGCAAAACCTCAACAATAACGTCAAAAAGCTTACGCTAAAATGAACTTGAAAATGTACAAGACATTGTCTTACCGTTTCTTTGTCCATCAACATGATTTTGTATCCTGGCTCACTCTCATTAATCATCTTGGTGATGTAATTCCTCACCGCCTGAATGACACTCATCTTGTTTGCGTTAAGAGTGAACCAGTATCTTCCTTATATTGTCTTTGAAATCCCAACTAATAAATTTTGACAAACATCAATACAGTACCTGCAAAACAAACTTAATGTACTGGTTGTATTTCAGCATACAGAAAACCACCAAAGCAAGATTAAAATATACTGTCCATTAAAACTTTGAGAGATGTTTTATGCATTGGGGATACCACACACTGATTTAGAAGATACGTTTGTGTAGTCTAAATGCAGCATATGGAAAACCATGAATTTTACTTTCTTTGCAAAAACAATCCTCAAAAAAGCTATAGGTGATCTTACACCAAACATTCTTTCATTTCTATGGGCCTGGTCAAAAATTACTATTTCCCAACCATCCCTTAAGAAGGTGGATTTAAAAAAGTAACTATAAAATATTTTATAGATTTTACCATACTCTCAATAAAAGCTGTACCGTATTGTACTGTACTATCAATAAATGTTGTACCATACTAACAAGAGTTGTACCATATACTATCAATAAAAAAGTTGTACCATAACATCAATAAACGTCGTAAGAAAAGTTATGTTAAGCAAATAAAGTAATCTGTCTAAATTAAAGGCATAGGACATGAGAAAAGCCATGAAGGAGAAAATCATTGGTTTCTTAAACTTTTTTACAAGATCATAAGTAATGAGAAAAGCAGATTTACAGATAATGATCATTGGTAATAATAACAACAACTCTCAGATAAACAATTCCAAATCACGCTATGCACCAATAAGCACCACTCTTGACAATTCACTTGAATGCACGCTTCACTTTTCAGGCAAAACGATATTTGTGAGAGAAATGACACAAACTACGGCTGTGTTATTAAAAACACATTCCATATTCAGTCCAAGTCACTGTATAACATATAAAAACTTCTAACTAAGGCAAAATTATTTGTCAAACCTCTTTTTTACTCATTCTGATCAAGCTCTCTTGCTTTTTTTTCATGTATGGAGTCAATTTTGGGGAAGCTTGATAGTTACAGTCTGTTTTGTTTTTGAGCTGACAGTAAATATCTGCAGCTGATGTCACTGAAGCTTCCATTTTGCTTCTGACTGGTAGATGCCTTGTGAACTGTACAGTAGCGTCTTTTAGTTCGTGAGCAGCGACAATTTCTGCCAGTCATGATTACCTTCAATTTTATCAGGCGCGAATGTTTATTGTCAACTCCAAAAATCAGACTATGACTCTCAGTCTCATCTATTCCAAGAATCAGATCATAAGCTCTCAGTCTTTAGTCTGTTTCATAAGAATATAGTCTCTGTGCATTATGAATAAACAACTAAACCTGAAATGCAAATATTTTGATTGACATGATAAACGGTGGGGATTCATCCCTCCTAAGTAAGGATCCAGCATCCTAGGCTAAGTTAGATTATGTCCGTGCTACATTTTTAGGTAACGTTGCAGAATGGTTGTGGACGCACTGTTCTGCTGTAGGCTAGGCTACACAATATCATGATGGGGGGGGGTGTTTTCATGCTTTGTGAAGTTTTTGGTGACTAATATTGTCGATACACATGAACTAGGCTATATTTTCTGGGTAAAACTGAAGACTACTACCGCAGCATGGTTCCTGCCAGTTGGCAAGTGTAATACTTACCACCTTTTGTTTATGTTACACCTTTTATTTGCATTTACAATACAGTTTTTCATGTTTATAACTTCATCCCCAAGGGGTTGGTGCCAAACATGGTGCCCATTTTGAACATAAACTGATAGTTACTGAAACAGAGGGGTGCAGTAGCAGACTCAGTTTGGCAAGACTTAAAACTACTACTGCAGCCTGGTTCCCGAAAGTCGCGGACCGGTATATTTACTGCCTTTTGTCCATGTTAATGTATTTCGTTAATGTTTATGTTATTTAACATCATTGTTTTACGTTCATCCCCGAGGGGCCGTTACTAACACAGTGCCAATTTTGTGTGTAATTACAGAAATAGAGGGGCGCGGTAGTAGCCTTCAGTTTTACCCATAACATAGGCTAGCCTAGAAATGATTTACATTTCCCCCAACCCTAAAACCCCAGGTTCCCCACTGGGGTCCCCCGATAACCCTCGCACCCTGGGGGACGGGTGGACACAAAACAGAGTGGTTTGTACCGAAAAATAACGGTTATTTTCGTAAAAAAACATCAACTTTGGGTGTAAATGACGCGAACTACAAATACCCCTAATCTTTAGGTACGCCAAGTAACGCCTACCAGGTTACGTTACTGATCCATTTCCATCATTCTCGTTACATAACTGACATAAATTAAGCCACTGGATAAAAAGACACCACTTCAAAGTATTCAGTGGCATATGAACGACTCAGTCTGAAATTATACTTATTGAATAAACACGAATTCATAAACGAGAGAGCTGCCGTATTTACCATCAGCTGATGACTGTCATCTTTGTTTACGTCGATCATGGACAGCGTTTGGTTCAGGATGAATTTTCTTATTTTTTTTATCTAAAATTCATTTATTAATACATATATAGAATTTAAATGAATGATAATTAATAATGTGTTTAAATTTAATTAAATTTTGCCAGTAGCTGCGCTGATTTGTGAGATAATGTGAAATAGCATTCGGTCTCTTTGGCCAGTAGGGAGCCATAAGTTCAATGTTACGTCACCCAAACGGAAATAGGTAATTGGTGATTATGTAGATCAATGTCACGTTAAATAATTGCCGAAAAATGTATAATGATAGCGTAATGACAATCATCGTCGTCATTATTGTGATCATAATGATAAAATTTCACCATCTTACTGGGCAAGTTTCCTGAAAAGGATTCCGGGAGATGAAATCACAATCCATTGCGTTCTCTTCCTGTTTGCTAATGTTATACTTTATATATATATATATATATATATATATATATATATATATATATATATATATATATATATATATATATATATATATATATATATATCCTTGTAACATTTCATCTGTCCACATTATACCAGTGAACAGGGGCAGAGAAGGAAGTGCTCGAAATATATGGTTGCAACGTTAGAATAGTGTTATATGGGCCTTTTTTCATACATTTTATATATATATATATATATATATATATATATATATATATATATATATATATATATATATATATATATATATATATATATATATATATTTTCATTATTTCATTGCTCTTCCAGTGCATATATATTATGGTATCACGAAACTTCGAAACTTTATCTATCTATCTAACTGTCTACAATAAATATATTTATATATATATATATATATATATATATATATATGTGTGTGTGTGTGTGTGTGTGTGTGTGTGTGAGAGAGAGACCAGCACATTCTCTGTATGTGCCTCATAATAAATTCGATTTTGGGCAACTGTCGACTTCCAAAATTTCGAACCGTACATTTCCCTGGAACGGTTAACCCATCTCTTTCAGAGGCGGGTCTGCTACCACTAGGGTGGTGAAGTATTTTTGCGGGATCAGAGCCATTGCAGGTGAAAATGCCTGCTTTGGTTTCTGTGCCATGAAGAATTGGTTGTAATTCAGATGGACTCGGTTAAGTTCTTTTCTTTTAGGATATTAAAATTTGGATGTTGAGCTTGATCCATGTTTATTCATGTATTCTGAAATCATGAACATGTACATTGGTTACACAAGATGCAAGAGTAGGGGAGCTTATCACAATTTTTGATGGGATCCATGGGCGTGGTAGCCTAACCAAACCTGCATAAGCTATCCAAAAATATGCCTTGTAACATAAATTACACCAGTAAAAAGATCCAAATATAAACTTAGTTCTCAGGCATAGAGACATTCTGTAATATTCAATCTATGGCCCTCAAAAGAACTCAGTTCAGAACTGAAGCTCCGATGAAGGAAACAGAACACTGGGAAATACTAACAAACACATTTCTCTTTAGGACAAACGCCTACATAGCAGTGGACTCTGCACCATTCGTCCAGACCTGGTACCCAGTGAGGTGATCCTCTTCTGACACCCCGGCAGCCAGCACTTGCAGTGCTTTTCCCACTACCAGGCAATGTGCTTCCAGCCCATGAACCTTTAACTTTAGTTCCATAACCTGAGCCTTTATATCCAGTACCTCTACCTCCAGCAATGCCACTTGAACCTCCTGATCCAGAGGAACCTCCTCCAGAACTGCCACCTGTTGAGCCTGAGGAACCTCCTCCAAAGACCCCACCTGAACCTCCTGATCCAGAGTAACCTCCTCCAGAACTGCCACTTGTTGAGCCTGAGGAACTTCCTCCAAAGACCCCACCTGAACCTCTTGATCCAGAGTAACCTCCTCCAGAACTGCCACTTGTTGAGCCTGAGGAACCTCCTCCATAGACCCCACCTGAACCTCTTGATCCAGAGTAACCTCCTCCAGAACTGCCACTTGTTGAGCCTGAAGAACTTCCTCCAAAGACCCCACCTGAACCTCTTGATCCAGAGTAACCTCCTCCAGAACTACCACTTGTTGAGCCTGAGGAACCTCCTCCAAAGACCCCACCTGAACCTCTTGATCCAGAGTAACCTCCTCCAGAACTGCCACTTGTTGAGCCTGAGGAACTTCCTCCAAAGACCCCACCTGAACCTCTTGATCCAGAGTAACCTCCTCCAGAACTGCCACTTGTTGAGCCTGAGGAACCTCCTCCATAGACCCCACCTGAACCTCTTGATCCAGAGTAACCTCCTCCAGAACTGCCACTTGTTGAGCCTGAAGAACTTCCTCCAAAGACCCCACCTGAACCTCTTGATCCAGAGTAACCTCCTCCAGAACTACCACTTGTTGAGCCTGAGGAACCTCCTCCAAAGACCCCACCTGAACCTCTTGATCCAGAGTAACCTCCTCCAGAATTGCCACTTGTTGAGCCTGAGGAACCTCCTCCAAAGACCCCACCTGAACCTCTTGATCCAGAGTAACCCCCTCCAGAACTGCCACTTGTTGAGCCTGAGGAACCTCCTCCAAAGACCCCACCTGAACCTCTTGATCCAGAGTAACCCCCTCCAGAACTGCCACTTGTTGAGCCTGAGGAACTTCCTCCAAAGACCCCACCTGAACCTCCTGATCCAGAGATACCTCCTCCAGAACTGACGCCTTTTGAGCCTGAAGAACTTCCTCCAAAGACCCCGCTTGAACCTCCTGAACCAGAGGAACCTCCTCCAGAACCACCAGTTGTTGAGCCTGAAGAACTTCCTCCAAAGACCCCACTTGAACCTCCTGATCCAGAGTAACTGCCTCCAGAACCTCCACTTGTTGAGCCTGAAGAACTTCCTCCAAAGACCCCACTTGAACCTCCTGATCCTGAGTGACCTCCTCCAGAACTGCCAGTTGTTGAGCCTGAAGAACTTCCTCCAAAGACCCCACCTGAACCTCCTGATCCTGAGTGACCTCCTCCAGAACTGCCAGTTGTTGAGCCTGAAGAACTTCCTCCAAAGACCCCACCTGAACCTCCTGATCCTGAGTGACCTCCTCCAGAACTGCCACTTGTTGAGCCTGAAGAACTTCCTCCAAAGACCCCACCTGAACCTCCTGATCCTGAGTGACCTCCTCCAGAACTGCCAGTTGTTGAGCCTGAAGAACTTCCTCCAAAGGCCCCACTTGAACCTCCTGATCCAAAGAAACCTCCTCCAGAACTGCCACTTGTTGAGCCTGAAGAACTTCCTCCAAAGACCCCACTTGAACCTCCTGATCCAGAGTAACCTCCTCCAGAAGTGCCACTTGTTGAGCCTGAGGAACTTCCTCCAAAGACCCCACTTGAACCTCCTGATCCAGAGACACCTCCTCCAGAACTGACACCTTTTGAACCTGAAGAACTTCCTCCAAAGACCCCACTTGAACCTCCCGAACCAGAGGAACTGCCTCCAGAAGTGCCACTTGTTGAGCCTGAGGAACTTCCTCCAAAGACCCCACTTGAACCTCCTGATCCAGAGTAACTGCCTCCAGAACCTCCACTTGTTGAGCCTGAAGAACTTCCTCCAAAGACCCCACTTGAACCTCCTGATCCTGAGTGACCTCCTCCAGAACTGCCAGTTGTTGAGCCTGAAGAACTTCCTCCAAAGACCCCACCTGAACCTCCTGATCCTGAGTGACCTCCTCCAGAACTGCCAGTTGTTGAGCCTGAAGAACTTCCTCCAAAGACCCCACCTGAACCTCCTGATCCTGAGTGACCTCCTCCAGAACTGCCAGTTGTTGAGCCTGAAGAACTTCCTCCAAAGACCCCACCTGAACCTCCTGATCCTGAGTGACTGCTTCCAGAAGTGCCACTTGTTGAGCCTGAGGAACTTCCTCCAAAGACCCCGCTTGAACCTCCTGATCCAGAGGAACCTCCTCCAGAACTGACACCTTTTGAGCCTGAAGAACTTCCTCCAAAGACCCCACTTGAACCTCCTGATCCAGAGTAACCTCCTCCAGAACTACCAATTGTTGAGCCTGAGGAACTTCCTCCAAAGACCCCACCTGAACCTCCTGATCCAGAGTAACCTCCTCCAGAAGTGCCACTTGTTGAGCCTGAGGAACCTCCTCCAAAGACCCCACTTGAACCTCCTGATCCAGAGTAACCTCCTCCAGAAGTGCCACTTGTTGATCCTGAAGAACTTCCTCCAAAGACTCCACTTGAACCTCCTGATCCAGAGTAACCTCCTCCAGAACTGCCACTTGTTGATCCTGAAGAACTTCCTCCAAAGACTCCACTTGAACCTCCTGATCCAGAGTAACCTCCTCCAGAACTGCCACTTGTTGATCCTGAAGAACTTCCTCCAAAGACTCCACTTGAACCTCCTGATCCTGAGTGACTGCCTCCAGAACTGCCACTTGTTGATCCTGAAGAACTTCCTCCAAAGACCCAACCTGAACCTCCTGATCCAGAGTAACCTCCTCCAGAAGTGCCACTTGTTGAGCCTGAGGAACTTCCACCAAAGACCCCACTTGAACCTCCTGATCCTGAGTTACTGCCTCCAGAAGTGCCACTTGTTGAGCCAGAAAGACCTCCTCCAAAGACCCCACCTGAACTTCCTGTACCTGAGTGGCCACTTCCAAAGGCACCACCCGAACCAACAGACCCAGAACCCACAACGCGGTCACCGTCAACCGTCCCAGAGGAGCCTGATCTGTTGGAGAGAAAGCGATGCTATGAAATGAAGCTGTTAGATAGTACACATCATATTGATAAATTCGCATGTTTTTGCAATACAGAAGTTACGAGTGAACTGGCCCTGGCATAACTTTGCTTTCTCGCAAGACAATATGTGGCAAATAGCCAACATCAGGGGTAACATTTAAGTTATTCATGTCTATGACCTTGTGTTTTTTTTCTGATTAACTAACCTTGCGAGACTTCAGATTTGCCGTATTTACCCAGACTCAAAATGCATCAAAAATAGAGATTAAATTTAGAAAATTAAACACACTTTGGACAGATTGCACAAAATAGAGTTTAAATGGTTCTTGGGTTGGCTATTGATTGTAAAAAGACAACTAAGATTTTGAAAGATGGGTCACTGGTTAGTGGTTGAGAGAGAGAGAGAGAGAGAGAGAGAGAGAGAGAGAGAGAGAGAGAGAGAGAGAGAGAGAGAGAGAGAGAGAGAGAGAGAGAGAATAGATGATGATACAAACCCTAAACCATCAGATGTTTCCTCAACCACACTTGGCCAGCCAACCTGAAAATGATAAAGAAGTTAGAATTTAATCTCAAATTTCACAGAATACATAGCTGATATATATATATATATATATATATATATATATATATATATATATATATATATATATATATATATATATATATATATATATACTCCTCTACTTATGAACGAGTTACATTCCGAACGGCTGTTCGTATCTTGATTTGTTCGTAAGTCCAACTTGATATATTCAGAGTCGACATGTACAGCACTATTTATGTTTTTTCATACTAAAACACAACACTAGTACTGTACTGAATTTTACAGAGTATTTTATTAATACGAATGATATTTAAAACCCAAATGCATTAAATACATTGAGCAAATTAAGATAATAATAATAATACAGCAAAGTGCAGTTTTAATTTACAACCATACTTGTTCGTATCTCTGAAAGTTCCTAAGTTGAAAGTTCCTAAGTAGAGGAGTGTCTGTATACATATATATATATATATATATATATATATATATATATATATATATATATATATATATATATATATATACATACATAATATACTATATACACATACATAACTAATGGTACCAACATTAACACCAAACTCTCTACCACAAAGGAACTTAAATTGTCCTCAATAGATTAAGGTTTCATTTCCTCTTCTTCTTCTTTCTTCATATAATTACTATCATGTACCTTTTTTATCTATTGTTTGTCTGAACCAAAAAAAAAGGTGGTAAAGTTGGCACTCCTGTTAATCAGCTGATTTACCTTGGTCGGTGAGGTGGAAGGAGACTTGGTCTTGCTCCCCTTCACATCTTCTCTCACTTTGGCGGCACTGGCCTGAAAATATACAAATAAATAAATAAATAAATAAATAAATAAATAAATAAACAAATAAATAAATAAAATAAATAAATAAATGAATAAATAAATATATAAATAAATATATATATATAAATAAATGAGTCAACAAGACACACACAAACAAAATTTTGTTACGACTATTATTGGAGTAATGATTCTCACGATTAAGAAAAAAGGAATTTGTGATTCTTCTTATTTTCGTATTAAAAATATGAAAATGATCATTGATCTGAAAATAAATAAATACACAAGTAAACAAGGGACCAGGGATCACAAGCAATTAAAGTTAATAAATAATTATAATAACCTAAAAAAAAACAAGTAGAAAATGTGTCAAAGTTTCTTCGGCGCAGTCGAGTTTTCTATATGAAACTCTCAGCCACAGCCCGTGAAACTCTCGGCCGCAGCCCATGAAACTTTCAGCTAGATGGTGGCTAACTTTAACTTTAAAAAAGATAAAATCTACTGAAGCAAGAGGCCTGCAATTTGGCATATTTGATGACTGGAGGGTGGATGATCAACATACCAATTTGCAGCCCTCTAGCCCAGCAGTTTTCAAGATCTGAGGGCGGGGAGAAAAAGTGCGGATGGAAACATTACTATTAACTCTAGTGGTGCCAGACACACGATCATGGCTAACTTTAATCTTAAAAAAGATAAAAACTACTGAAACAAGAGGGCTGCAATTTGGCATGTTTGATGACTGGAGGGTGGATGATCCACATACCAATTTGCAGCCCTCTAGCCCCAGCGGTTTTCAAGATCTGAGGGCGGGGCGAAAAAGTGCGGATGGAGACAAATAGCTATCTCAATAGTTTACCTGTACAGAAAACTAAAAATGCTTACCTTCGTTCCACCGTAATTCCTCCGAAGTCTGACCTCATCGCAGACGCCCCCACTGCATAAGACGCCAAGGACCACGAGCGCCGTCCACAGACAAACGCCCGTAAGAGGCGTGATGCTTCTCATCTCCAGTGAATGTTCTGAAAGAGATGAGAAGTATTATTCTCATTTTTAAGGCTTCCTTTTGGTTTAAACTCATTCATCAAGTCACTTCTCATTCTGACAGTTTAAGTGAATGTAGAATTTAGGCCAAAGGGGAAGCACTGGGACCTACGAGGTCATTCAGCGCTGAAAGGGAAGCTAAAAGTGAAAAGGCTTGGAAGGTGTAACGGGAGAAAAATCCTGCAATTTCACTACCAATCAATTATTCGGAGAGGGTTGAGGAACGGAAGGTGGAAGGAAGAGAATATGAACGGAGGTACAGTAAAAAGAATAAAAGGGGTTATAGCATGTATATATATATATATATATATATATATATATATATATATATATATATATATATATATATATATATATATATATATATATATTATATATATATATATATATATTCATTGAAAGCAATTGCTTTTATGACATCAATGAGTTTTTGTTGGAATCTTCACATCGATGGAGTTTTTTCCGATTCTAAGGCGTCAAAAATATATATTTTTTAAGTTTCATTTTATATTTTTAATTTTGTAAATATGATCTACACAGCATAACTATACTTTGTAAATAAAATTGTTCTTTTTATACATAACTATTAAGCACTGTTTTGTAGCTGTAATAGAATACCCATATTTCATATTTTCTACGTTACGTCTAAAGCTTTCAACCCTGAAAGTGGGTCATCCCTTTAATCCCTGGACCAGTCACAGCTCAGGGCTGCTTTTCCATCCGCACGTAGAGACAGAATGATTGCGAATCGAAACTGTAAACCAGTAGTCACTTGAAAATGCCACAGAGTAGGCGAAACAGCTGTCGCGACGGAAAACAATAAATGGAACAAAGAAGTTTGTGGGTTCCTCGCCGAAGATTGACGCCTGAGAATCAGAAAAAAACTCTGACAATATGAAGATCCCTGCAAAAAGACTCGTTGATGCCACAAAAGCAATAATTGCTTTCAGTGAAAAAAAAAAAAAAAAAAAAAAAAATATATATATATATATATATATATATATATATATATATATATATATATATATATATATATATATATATATATATATATATATATATCCTTTCAAAAACAAACCCATTATTGAATTTGTTTAAGCAAAGGATAAGGAGAGAGAGAGAGAGAGAGAGAGAGAGAGAGAGAGAGAGAGAGAGAGAGGGGGGGGGGGAAAGGCACCCCAGACCTTGTTTGCATCATTCATAAGTAAGAGAATATTATAAACAGGATGCTGTTGAGACATCGATAAAGAAATCTCTCTCTCTCTCTCTCTCTCTCTCTCTCTCTCACGTGTTTTCCAAGAAAGTCCCAGTGGACAGGAAGCGCACCTGAAATATGTCTGGAGTTTCTGAAAGAGTGAATAAAATTAGAACAGTTTATGCAGAATCTCTCTCTCTCTATAATATATATATATATATATATATATATATATATATATATATATATATATATATATATATATATATATATATATATATATTTATATATATATATATATATATATATATTTGGTTCAACTTAAGCGTTTTCAAATGTTGAGAAACTGAGAAATCAAGAGAGCATTGTTGTTCATAATATGTATTATATATATATATATATATATATATATATATATATATATATATATATAATATATATATATATATATATATATATATATATATATATATATATTATATATATATATATATATATATATTCCTCTTAACTTCTCGATTTCTTCACACTTTGAAAACACTTGTAACTACTCAGCCTAGAACCAAATTAAGAAAGAAATTAAGTTAATTTAGATGCCCAGCGGGGACTCGATCTCGGGTTTGGGGTACCAGAACAATGTAATGCTATTTACCTGATCACGAAGAGAAGTATATATAAGTCTATTCCCACTTGCAGATACATTCATCATGTTGGGGAAGGTAGGCCTAGTCCAGCTCTTACCAAATGTATCTGAATTCGACAGATATAACTGAGTATGAGCGATAATAGACCTATACTTTTCTTCGTGGCCAGGTAGATAGCGTTACCTGGTTCTGATACCCGGGCATCTGAAGAATGGAAGAGAATATAGAATTTAGGCCCAAAGGCCAAGTGCTGGGACCAGACGAGATCATTCAGGCTCTGAAATGGAAATTGACAGTAAAAGGTTTGTGAAAGGTGTAACAGAAACAAAACCTTCTACAGCTTGCAGTAAGAAATAACTGTTCTGTTAGGAGACAGTTGAAGACAGCAAGATGGAAGAAAGAGAATATGAACGGAGGTACAGCAAAAAAAAAACTAATAATTACCTACAGCTCACCGGTTGTCGAAGACTGACCTGACCTTCAGAGGTGCACTGCCTGATACCAAGAGGTCTGGATCGGCAATGCCACGTATCAGCGAGGATGCCACTGTGCAAACAACAAGTTAATTTAGCGACAGAGATAATAACGAGCTGATGTGTTGTGACATATCCATGCTAGTGAGGGTCGGACATATCTGGTTTTTGCACAAGATTTGTTTTTCTTTGGCTTTTTTTTCTGATTAACCCCTCTTGCTTCGTTCTAAAATGGACGCCATGACATTCCTTGGAAGCTTCGTGAATTTCGAGCCAGTGGCCCCTTTGGTGGTGGGCTTGTTCCATACGAATAGGGTTCATATTTCTGAATAATAATAATAATAATAATAATCACAGTGTTGATTTATCATTATTAAGAGATTTTACTCTTCCCGAAGCTGCTGAATTTCCCGAAGAAAATCAAGTTTGGTGCCAGAATCTTCAAAATGTCAAACTTCCAAATTCATTGTAAATGAACTTCAGAGAAGTAATATGAACTGATAGCTTTTAGCCCGACCTTCGGAACAAGAGCCGGTGCTGGCAGAAGTCCAGCTTAATTTAACAATAGCAACACATTTAGCTTGGCATGGAAAAGATATAAGAAGGAAGAAAGGAAATGTGAAAAAAAAGTTCAGTCTTTTGAGAAGGTACTTGGGAGTTGAAATGATAAGTTACACTGTTTTTGTATTTAATTTTATTTGGAAAAGGTATTTTTGAGTTCATATTATTAAAGGCTTTGTTGCCGTGCATGGCATTCATAAATCTTCACAAATTATATAGTTTTTTTTTCAGCTATATTTTCCATTTCCAATGATGCCTGAATATTACGAACAGTACGACCTAACAAAAGTTCGTAATAACGTTCAACAATCTGGTAAAATCTAGATTTTTTTGCAATTAACATTTACGAAAACTCATTTTTATTTATGTTAATTCCTCTATACTATTGCATTAATGATTTTCTTATAAGTCGTGTTTATTTTTTGGGCCTATATCAACTTTTGCAATTCGTTTTACTATTTTTTTTTTACCAAACTAGGTCTAAAAATATCTTTAGGATTTGTCATTTTATTGTTAAAATAAATTACTTGTTCTTCTCACTGCTAAATAAAAAGCGCTAAGAAATGTTACCTTTCTATTTCATTCATTATATTGACGAAACATTTCAATATACAAAAATTGTCAAGACTAAGCAATTGTTATGAACTGCAAAAAAAAAAAAAAAAAAAACGCAGTTCGATGGCTGCTAAACAGTATTTTCAAACTGAATTATTTAATCAACTCTAGCAAAATATAATGAATATAATATACGATTAAAGACAACAAATATATATTTTTAATATAATTTTTTATATAACCTTGATTATAAACTTCAGATCTGACGTGAAATTGAAGGTTTAACACGAACTAAAATCAAATTGGAAAACGTCATGAAACCATTACTGGATTACGAGCTAATATATTAATGGTTTAAAGATTATGTCTTATTGTCTTATAGCTTAAATTTTACATTTGATTATTCCCGTTTGTTGGCCTTTCAGTTTTCTGTAAAAGAAAACTCGATTGCGCCGAAGAAACTTCGGCGCATTTTTTACTTTTTTTTTTTTTTTTTTTTTTTTACGGCCATCTGATTCACCTAGACAACATAAGCCGTTAAAGAAGATTGCTTAGGTTTACGATAAAATATAATAACGTTACTTTTGCTGAATATTTATGTAATATGTTTTTATTCAACAGAAGATCACTGCGTTATTTATTATATTTATTAAACCATATTTTGTTGTTTATAGAAGATATAGGGGTTTCACTTAGTCCCGTTCTATGCGAACATGTAATCTGATTGGAGCTATAACCCAAAAAATCTCGACAACTACCTTCGACGGAATTTTTGAAAGATTTTATTCATCAAAATTTATAATAACATGCATAAAATTCACAAAAACTATCGAGAAATGGTTTGAAATGGTTTCCAAAGCCGTCGGGACGGTAGTGGAATCTGGGTCACGTGACTTTACTGGCTTGACAATGCTAACTGTTTTTACATCAAAACGTAATTTTTGTGGAGAAAATATTTACTTCTCCACATTACAGATGGTAAGTCTCTTGCACTTAATTTAGAAAGTCATTGATGAATTTATTGATTAGATTAAAGCGGTAAATTTAGCATTGTAATGAAGTTTAGAAACTGACTAAGCTTAGGCCTATAGTGGTTATTTACTAAGGTTGATCGTATCCGCTTTCGAGCCAACCAAAGTCTTCATAATTCTTATCAAGTGTTAAGTTGATTGCACAATAAAGTTTCATGCTGTTTGAAGTGTCCTTTGTCCTGCTAAATTTATTAGTAAAAATCTAGATTAGTAAAGGATATTGACTGGCAGCATCGTATGATTTAACAAAGGTGTTGGCAATTGTTAATTGTTATATTGCATTCCCATGGATAAACCTGGGTTTATGTACCACTCGGGGATATTATGTCATTTTGAACCATTAATTGGACTTTGGAACTGAAAATAACATTTTCCTAAATTTTAATGTGGGAAAGCAGGTTTTTTATTTTTTTATTTTTTTGGATGGGGGAAAAGCACAAAATGATGGTTCTCATTTTGTTTGAGTTGGTAAAATGTTTTCAAATTAAAGCCATACACCAATCTTGTTGCATTTTGGGCTTCAAATAACTTTTAACTATGTTTTAATGTTGGGGGGGGGGCAAAGTTGGGATTTTTGGATGGGGGAAAGCACAAAATTATCGAAATACAAGGACATTAATCCCATTGATGGTTCTCAGTCTGATCAAGAGTTCATAGAATATTTCCAAAGTAATGTCAAACACAGGGGGGAGGTCCTGATACCTGAGATTGGTTGGGTTGGGTTGGGTTAGGTTAGGTTAAGTTAGGTCATCTGCTAATGAAATAGGTAGAACTATATAATAGCTCTGCAGCGGCGACTGCCTTCTAACGTAACTTTTTCTACAGTTTTTTGGTTGCTAATCATGAATTTACCTTTAATTTTTGGCGCTCGAGTGTAATTAACCTGTAATTAACCCCTGAAGTCCATCCAACAGGGGGTTTCCATACGCGATCTTCACAAGACAGAGCACGGGTACGTCTGTTTTGAATGGTTCACATCCCGTTCGGCAAGTGCAATAACTTGTTAACGTATGGTTACCCCCTGCCCCCCCAGGGCCAGTACTAAACACGGTGAAAGGGCATTCCATTCGGCCGACAACAAACAGATGCACCGCCAGTATCAGAACCCCTAAAAGTGTAGAAAAAACCAGTTGAAAAGGTAAAAACAGGCGCGGAGCTAATATATAGAATTACCACTAAATGAATGTCAGAAACGTTCAGTGCGCACGTTCCAATATGAGAAAATTATAAACAAATTTCTATCTTTAAATGTATTTCTTGACACCAAGGAATACTTCTTTCAAAAGACTGATGTTTGCATACAAAAAAAAAAAAAAAATGCAGTTTACTTTAACTGCCATTTTATATGGATGTTTATCTTGAGAATGATCTCTTAATTGTAGCACTCTATGAAAGTGAAGTTAAATAAAATTCATTTTTTATATAGATGTGATGTGCACAGAATAAAAATTAATCCAGTTTCTGACAGTAATTAATAATGGAACTTCTTTTACAGATCTGTTGACATTGGCAGCAGCCACTGATTTCAATGTCATCTACAAAAGCCGCTGTGAAAATAGCATTTCAAAGGACCACTTTTTTAGACAAGCAGCAAACCATGGATGATTTTAAATCCATCTATATATGTTGTTTTATGAAGCTTTGAAGCACAAACATCAGACACGCCACAAATGATAAGGTACGTTGGACGTCACTCAAATATTTCATCTCAGTTGCTAAGGTTTTCATTCTCCCAGATCTTAGAAAAGTTATTTTTGAAATTTTACCTTTTTCAGTGTGTAAGGGTTTCAGTTCTTGCTTTAAATAGTTTATGGAAATTTTTAATAGTTTATAGGGAAGTTTTTTACTATGGTAATTAGTACTTCATATTAGTAGACATATTTAGTGTTAATGTAAACCTATTTATTTTATAAGATGTCTAACTCTTTCTAGTTTGGTGACACATTAGATCAGGCTTTGTTTGTACTTAAACAAAAGCGAATTCTTCGTAGGATGGAGATATTTCCACAGACAGAACAAAAACCATCATGTAACATCCTGAACTAGCAAATTGCAATTTTTATGTGAATCCTATTACTTTATCAATAATTCACACACCTCAGTTCTGCAGTTTTCTAAACCGGTCTGATAATGTCGAGCCATTAAGTCTTAAGTCCTTTATTCTTTTTTAATAAGTAATCCCTTCTTTCTGTATTTCCCATTACCTCTGTTACATCTTTCTAAAGAACACCTTAATATTCTTTGGAAGTTTGAGTTTCAAGTCAATGGCCCCTATGGTGGGCTTGTTCCATACAAATAGGCTTCATCTTCTGAATAATAATACTATATACTGATTGATCCAAATCTTCACTAAGAGTGGGAGTTGCAGCCATCTCACCCAAAAAACCATACCAATTTTTCTTGCTCAACAAGGCTTCTGCTTTCACAGCAGAATTAGGTGCAGTTAGGATCAGTCATTAAAGTTATTCAAGATATACATTTGCAAACCTTTTTCACTTTTATTGACTCTTGGAGTGCTATAGAAACCTTTCAGAGTTATAATCTAAGAAACACCCTTGCATAATAAAGTAAATTTCACTTCACAAATTGAATTGTATGCTAGTTAAAACTGAGGAATATGTTGAATTCCAGATCACATAGGCTACAAGGAATTTACAAAGCCAATACAGCAGCCAAAGTTGTAACTATTATATGACAAGGTTAAACATAGATTCCTAGGAGTGATTATGTAACGCATCCAAAACCCCATTATAAATATTAAATGCAGACTATATGGAACACTGAACTACAACAAACCAAGTCCATTGTTGGAATATGGAATTCATCCTATCAAAAGGACAGTCACTCAAGCAATTTTGACACTTCTCAGAATTGGTCATTCTCATTTAACCCACGGATTTTTGATGAATAAATCACATGAGCCAATACCCCATATGTACAGAATGTAGAGTAATGGTAACATTGTTTTTGCATGAATGGCCAAAATATAATCGACGACTGATTTGGAAACAAATAAGTTAGAAAAATTTTGTTTTGGATCGTAATTTTTTATTAACTATTATAAAATTTCCAAGAGCCATTTTAATTAAATAAAATCTAAACTATATCAATCACAAAACCAATTCTTTCATGCCAGCCCCGTAAGAGCTAAATAAATTAGCTTGGGGGTCTGGTTAAATGATTGAAATAATAATGAGAAAACCAAATAATTTTAGTTCAAATTGATCATTTAATGTTTCACCCTAAATAATAGTAAAATTGTAATAATAATAATTCATTAAAATAATAATAATAATAATAATAATAATAATAATAATAAATTTATATAAAACAAATATCTTAAGTACTGGATTTTGGAAGTGTGGGCTGAATGAGATTACGGAGTGCACTGAAAAATCCATAGCTTTTATGCTGTGTAGATTCATTTGTAAATAGAATTCACACCAGTGTATGAAATACAGATTAATGTTGTCATCTCGGATATCTGATGTATAATAGACACCACCCTACTTACAAACATTCAACTTACAAACATTCAGAGATACAAACAAACGGGATCGCAAATGAAAATCGTGTTCAGGGCACTCTCCTTAGCCACCTGTAAGTTCAAATTTTGTTTTGCGTGCCTGTTCTGTACATAAAGTGTCCTGTGTTTTGGGATGAAAAAACGTTCAGCTCTGTATTGATTTTATATCATCAAATCCAGTTCAACATCCCCAAGGGACGTCGGCAAGATAACTCCTTTGTATTTCCGGCTGTCTGGAGCAACTGAGCTTAGACATTCTTCCTCCAGTCATTCTCACCAATCCATTGATTTTATATCAGCTTTTAGGCATGACTTGTTTCAGTATTCAAATCTACAAACAGTTCAACATGCAAACGGACTTTGGTCCAGAAGATAATGTTTGAACAAGGGTGGTGGTGTTGTATCTTTTAGCTCTTGTCATGACGCCACCTTCCAGCAAATAGCCTTATATTAATGTCAGCTTTTAGAAAGACTTGTTTCATATTCTGTCTACGGTATTTGTGAAGTATGGAAGGTGACTTTGGTTCAGATTAATGTCCAAGAACAAAGTGGACCCAGGTTGGGTCTTTCTCAGTAACCAGCTATGGATTTTTCAGAGCAATCTAATCTCATTCAGCCCACATTTCCAATATCAATCACCTAAGATATTCCTTTTATATAAAATTCATTTGGTTATCTAATTATTATTAAATAATTTGACCAACCACCAAGCTAATTTATTTAGCTCTTACAGGGCTGGCGTGAAAGAACTGTCTGTATTAATGATAAAGTTTAGATTTTATTTAATAAACACTGGCTCTTTAAAACTTTATATATAAGTCAGTGGTTACATTTAATATTGTCTTTGTAAGCCTGCCTAATGGTTTCCTCTGAAGGTGTACTTATCAGTTGCTGGTATATACTAAGGCATAAAAGCTGTTGATTAGCTACAGAAAAAGCTTACAGTCTGGCAGTGAACTGCTCACTAACACAACCAAAACTTTCTTCAGACAATACAAATCCGTCAAATCCATTATTCACACTACTGTAACCCTAAGAGGAGTTACAGCATTAGTGAAACAAGGCAGCGAAACCTCTCCATGATAACAAGGGTTTACAGTACAACTCACAAACATTTTCATTCCTTTCACTGTACCTCCGTTCATAATGTCTCTCTTCCATCATACGTTCCGCCCGTTCCTAACGAACTGATTCACAGTGCAACTGCGAGGTTTTCCTCCTGTTACACATTTCAAACCTTTTTACTGTCAAATTCAGTTTCAGCACTGAATGACCTCATAGGTCCAGAGCTTGGCCGTTGGCCTGTAATCCTATATTTCATTCCATGATAACAAGTTTGCAGTACAACTCTCAAACATTTTCTTGGTTTGAATTAATCATTTACATCAATGACCAACCTTTGTGTAATGATCGGCAACACTCCTCTTCCCGAGAGCGTTGGTGAGCTCTCACACGTCATTGTTCAGGTGGCTTTTGGGCAGCACGCTATACAGCTTGACTAAAATAACAGCACCAGCGTCTCCTACTTCAGAATCTGTTACTAGTTGGTATATTCTCTGAAAAAGAGCAAAGAGTACATAAATTAACTACTGTACTGTTAAAGAATAACCAGTTGCACTGTGGTACAGGAAAAAAGTTGTAAAGAACACAGGAATGCATAAACATTTTGTTCATGAAACTTACCTGTCAGATATATATATAGCTGTATTCTCTGTTAGTCCGACAGAATTTCAAAACTTACGACACACGCAGTGGGGAGATCAGGTGGTTAGTACCATTCCCCGCCATTGGGAGTAAGGCGGGTATCAGAACCATTCCCATTTTCTATTCAGATTTTCTTCTGTCGTGGGTACTGTCAACACTTGTTTTCAGCAATTCGCCTTGAGCTTCGATAAATCCTTGATTGTCACTTGAGTATTGGTTTGATTTTGGTTTTTTGACCTGACTTGTGGCTAGCATACGCTATTGTGGATTTGTTTGATTTGGCTTGTTTTTTCCTGGGAGAAGATGTCTGAATCTAGTTCTCTAGTTATCTATTTGCCGTGGTGCAAGACTGTAAGGTGAGTGGCTACCTGTACTGTAGATCCTCACACTGTATGCTCGGTTGTAGAGGACATAGCTTAATGTTGAATGACCGATGCAAGGGAGTGTGAATCTTGTCTGATGCCAGTTGAGACTTATGATTCTTATGAGAAAGCTAGAGCTTAGATAGGCTCAGGAGGTCTTCCTCCAGAAGTGGTAGGAGTCAGGTAAAGCCACCTGTTAACCCTCCTGTAGACGTGTAGCTCTAACCCTGTGGTGTTGCCCTCAACCCTGGGGTTGTGTCTGCGGGATGGTGATGCCCTGGCAATTATTATGTCTTCCATTCGCATCTTGAAGCTAATAATATGTCGTCGCGCTGTATGCAGTGATAGTGTCCGTCCTCAGTGTTGTGGGAGGGGGCGCCAGGATCGCCGCATAACGCCTCTAGGTCTAGACTCTCTGTCGGACTCCCAGGACTCAGGAGTGGGCAAGTCGAAGCCGCAAGAGGGTTACGCGACCCCACCGCATCTGGCGTCCTTCGCGCGTGTCCTGATGACGCTTCCCAGGCTGCCGGGCGACTGTGCACGGGCACGAATCTCAAGGATTGCTCTTCTTCCCCGATTCCTCCTCCCGCCGGAATGGAAATCTCGGGATTTCCGCCTTTGAAGAGAAGCTTCAAAGAAGGGGGGACGCCTAATGCCCTTCTCGCGGACGCTTTCGCCTTCTCCGAGGATTTTGGACGCCATCCCACCGCAGAAGAGGACCAGGACGTCATCGACGATGACGCTTTGAGCGCCCGCCGCCCAGAAAGAAGGCTAAGCTGCTTCTGTGAGAAGCAAAGAAGGCGTCCTCGCTCCCCTTCTTCTCATAGGATCAGTCCTTCTCCTGGAAGTAGAATCTTCTCTCACTGCAAGCTGCTCCTGGCATGTGCAGGAGCAATTGGCTTCTTTAATGGCCCAGAAGAGACCGATGCGCGGTCGCCGCCGAAGCGATTCCCGCCGCCGATCAAGAGGTCTAAACTCCTTCCCTTCTCCTTCCCTGCTCGTCGTCGCCTCATGTCACGCCCGCTAGAAGTCCTGTTGCTCAGCGCTTACTGGCTTGCAGATCGCAATTTCCCGCCTGATACGCTCACGCTGCTGTGCTTGGACGCCGCCACGGTGACGGCCCCAGCCATGACGCCATGCTGCTGCCGACGCCATGCTGCTAAGCGCGACGCTTCATGCTGCTAAGCGACGCTTTCGCGTTGCTCGGCAGGACGCCCTTGCTGCTCTATTACGACGCCCTTGCTGCTCGTCATGACGCCCCTTGGCTGCTCGCCGTGACGCCTCTTGCAGTTCGCCAAGACGCCTCCTTGCTGCTCGCACGCCTTTCTGTTGCGAGGCATGACGCCTCGCTGCTCGCGACTCACCAGGACTCTCGCCGGATCGGTCGTCAAGAAGTCACGGTTTCTCGCCAGAAGTGGGGAACCCGCCGCCGAGACTCTCATTTTGATTCTTCTGCTCGTGACTTCGTGACTTCTCCCGGACTTCTTCCAAGCAGAAGTCCCTTTTGCATGTTGGTCTGCAAGGACTTCGTCCTTCCGTTCTTCTCCTGCCCCTTCCGTTGCTCCTGTGGAAGAAGGAGAGCTTTCTTGCGCTTCGGATCCTGCAGTTGAGGATCAGACATCTTCTTCTTCAGCTTCAGACTACCAAGTCTTAACTAGGCTGCTGAGACTTGTTTGGGGACGTTTCAACCTCTGCTCCTCGCCTCCCCCGCAGCTTACTTCCGCCTAAGTCACAAAAGTCTTCTGGTTTTGTGAAGATGGCTACGCCTCTCTCTAATGGTGAGGGCCTTAGCAAGGTTCAAGAGTGGATGGACTCCGTGAAGGCTCAGTGCAAGACTTCTTTCTGCCCTACCTCCATCAAGATTGAGTGGAAAAGCAGGAATTTGCAATGGTATAGGAGAGGGAGGTTGGTTGAGAGTTCCCTTCCTTCCCAAGGGATTTTACAGTCTTGTGGACGCTCCCAGAAGGTCTCTCTCCTTTCTTCAGCTAAGGTAACCTGGTCTTTATCTGAGATTGATCACCATCTGAAAGGCCTTTTCAGGTCCCAGTTTTTAACTTTTTGGACTGGTGCCTGGGAGTCTTGGATTTGCAGGCTCGTAGCCCTGACTCCATTAGCCTGGGAGACTTGTTTAGTGTCCTATCCTGTATGGACAAGGCGGTTAGGGATGGCTCCGAAGAACTGGCTGCCCATTTCTGTGCGGGCCCTTTTTAAAGAAGAGAGCCATTTACTGCAATCCCACGGCTAAGTGCCTGGTTCCTCCTACTCAGAAGGCAGAATTGTTGTTCTCACCCGCTTAGCCATCTTTTTCCCAACCTCTTAGTCAAGGATATGGCTCTCCACATTGCAATAGGTGCCACCTGCACCCCTCCTGGCCCAGTCTCTAGACGCCCTGCAGCCCCGACTTCTTCCTCCTTGACAGACTTCCAAGATTCAGAAGCTCCTTTCGTGGAAGACCCTTCTCTAGGATCGCCCTTTCGAGGCAGAGGTCCTCAAGAGGCAGAGCCCTAAGACCAGGGGCAAGAAATGACTCCTTAAACCTTCAGACACCCTGTAGGAGCCAGGCTTTCTTTTGCAAAAGCCTGAGAGAGAGGGACGTGACAGCTGGTCCTCCAAGTCATCGAAAAGGGATACAAGATCCCATTCCTCGTATTGCCTCCATTGGACTACGATTCTATGTAGATCTGTCGCCATCCTATCGTCAGGAGAAACAAATTCTCTCTTCAACCTGCTCAATCAAATGCTCAGAAGAGAGCTGTGGAGCAAGTCTCGGATTTCCATAACCGGCTTTTACAACAGGCTGTTTCTTGGTTCAAGCAGTCAGGGGTTGAGACCAGTTCTGACGTCAGCAAGCTGAACCATTTTGCTCTGGAAGGAAAAGTTCAGAATGGAGACGCCCCAGTCGGGTCATGGGAGCCCTAAGACCAGGCGCACTGGATGGTTTCTCTCTCGACCCAGGACGCCATTACCGGCCCCTATACATCTCTACTCCAGGAAATACCTGAGATTTGTCCCAGTGGGACAGGTATTCCAGTTCAGGGCCTCTTTGCTTCGGGCTCAGCACAGCTCCTATGGTTTCTCACGATCTTGATGAGGAATGTTGCAAGATGGCTTCGCTGGAGTGAATAAGAATTTCCCTTTATTTGGACGATTGGCTCATTCGAGCCTCAATGACAAGGTGTCTGGAGGATCTTCACACGATTTTGACCTTGACGAAGTCCCTGGGACTTCTGGTGACTCTGAGTGTCCCATCTGACTCCTCGACTGTCCATCGTTTCATTGGGGATCTGTGATGGATTCAGTATTTTCGAGCATTTCCGCCTCAAGAAAGACAACTTCAGTGTTTAGAAAGTTTCAGCCTTCCCAGGAAAGAAACATGCTCGGTGGAGGGAATGATGAGTCTGCTGGGGACCATTTCATCACTGGAGAAGTTTGTTTCCTGGGGAGACTACACCTCAGACTGCTTCAATTCTTCCTTGCAGAGAATCATAATGACAAGGAGAATCTGAAGCTTCTCTGAGTATCTCGCTAGCAGTAAAGAATCACCTCGTGTGGTCATCCTCTGGTTGGCAGAAGGCCTTTCAACCCAACACTTAGTATTATTCATCAGCACATCTAAAGAGAAGGCAACACCAGAGAGTAGCTGCACTGAGAAACAGGCCCAGCGCCACAAACCTGTAATTAGCGATTGTGACTTTTCAGGAGCGTCCCAACAATTGAATGTCCGATTACTTGGACAACATCATCTCACATACAACTTCAACAGGTAATCATCAATCTTGTTTACTGCTTGGTATGTAGTATTACTGTAGTAATGTGTCAAATATTATCATCGAGTTTGTTGCATGAATGTACTCATATGGACTTCAGCCTGCAATATAATCTGCCTGATCGAATGATTCAGATTCAGAGGTGGTACAGACTGTAAAGCTAGACATCTGGTAGATCTGACAACCTCCAAGACGCAAGAGACTTCCTCTTACTGTTCTGTGCCCGACCCAGAGCCTCTCAGTGACGCCTTCTTGGGATTATCGGGATGGACGGTATGCCTTTCTCCGATAAAATCATCGGAGAAGTCAATGAAAGTTTATGGCTGCCGAAGGGACGAGGATGACGTTGATCGCCCCATTTTGGCCGCAGGGAATGGTTCACAGAGGTCAGTGTCCTTCTAGTAGACTTTCCGAGATCTCGCCCATGAGAGCTCGATCTACTCAGACAACCCCATCTCGAGGTACCACAAAAACCTCCCCGCCTCTGTGCTGACTGCATTCAGACTATCGGAAGCTGGCCAGAGCGAGAGGTTTTCTAGACCAGTGGCGAAAGCTATTGCCAGGGCGAGAAGACTCTTCCAGCAATTTGTACCAACGTAAGTGGGACCGTATTTCTAGAGATGGTAGAAAGAAGGCATTTCTCCACCACGACCTCTGTGAGCCAGATAGCAGACTTCCTCTTATTTCTGAGGAGTGATGTGAAACTTGCAGTCCGACTATGGGGGAGGGGCATAGGCTACTGCTATCATCTGTTTTTAGGCATAGAGACTTGATCTGTCTATCAAACAGAGACCTTCACGACTTCTCTTCAGATCCTTTGAAACCCTGACTGTTTCTCTGCTAAGGACTCTTCTTGAATTTGATGTTGTGCTTCTCTCGGTTCCTCATGTCCAGTTCGTTTGGATTCTTCTGTTCTGCGTCATTGAGGAACATTACTAGGAAGACTATTTTCTAACTGGCCTAGCAACGGCAAAGAGGGTTATGAACTGCAAGCCTTAGTAGGCATATAGGCTTTAAAGGGCATAACGCGGTTTGTTCCTTAAGCCCTTCCTTTTTAGCGAAAAATGAAAGCCCGTCTAACCCTTGGCCCAAGAGTTTCGAAATCAAGGGCATGGCTGAAATCCTTATTCAAGAGCCAGAGAGAGTCCTTTGCCCTGTTAGGGCTCTCAAAGTCTACTTAGACAAGACGAAGGAAAGTCGAGGTCCCTCAGATAGTTTATGGTGTTCCAGAAAGAGACCGACTTACCATGTCAAAGAATGCTATGGCTTTTCTGAGAGATACGATTAAAGAAGCCCATTCATCCTGTCAAGACTTGATTTGAAACTTCTGAAAGTCAATGCTCACGCAGGTGAGGGCGGGTTGCGACTTCAGTGGTTTTTCAGAAAATATGTCACTCAGCAACATTCTGGGTGCCATTTGGCGGAGCACCCTGTGTTCGCTTCACACTACCCAGATGTGAAGATCGACATATGAGAACTGCTTCTCTAGGGACCACGCTTCCTCGTAGATACTTTCCTGGGGGCAGGGGATGACATCATCCTATCCTATAGAAATGGTTGGATAGTGTTTTTTATGGTTGTTGGGTCGACTGCCTGTGGCGGACTTCCCAATCGTTAGCTTTAGTTGCGTTATCCTAACTTAGTTAGGCTTGGTCAGGTGGTTGGTTTTTGCTTCGTTTGCCCTCATTGTATGGTCATGGTCTTGTCATTACCGTGGTCACGCCCCGCTGGACAGATCATCTAGAACTCACCAGCTATACAGGTCACACCCTTGCTGGAGACTCTAGTTAAGCAGAAGTGACTTGGGTGACAGTAATCACGGCGTCAGCTATGCTAACAGGCAAGGAACCAAAATATCTTCACCTACTTGTAGTGTGTTTTTTCCAAATTCTATTCTGTCTGTACCCACTTCCAATGGTGGTATTCAGCTATATATATATCTGACAGAAGTTCTATGAACAAAATGATATTTTAATGATAAATAAAGTTTGTTCATACTTACCTGGCAGATATATATATTCATAGTGCCCGCTTCACCTCCTCAGAGACAGTACTCAGAAAATCTGAATAGAAATGGAATGGTTCCCTGACACTACCCCAGCGCGGAATGGGTACTAACCACCTGATCTCCCCACTGCGTGTGTCGAGTTTTCTGAAATTTGTCGGATTAACAGAGAATACAGCTATATATATATCTGCCAGGTAAGTATGAACAAACTTTATTTTATCATTAAAATATCATTTTTGAAATGATGAGAAATCTTCAAAAGTTTCATAAGATGCTCAGTTTTACATAAAACGAATGTTGTTATGCATAAAACAAATCATTAAGAATAGTAAAATAAACATATATTACAGTCAATAAATAGAATAACTGTTCTATAACATTATTTCATTATTTAAATTACCCGAGGTCCCCCTAAAGAATACTTCAAGAAATGATATTGAGCTCCACAACTAATAAAACCATGGTTTATAATGTCAGTCAATCAGACAGCTGATGGTTCTGAAAAATAATAAAAAATATAATATACCTGCAAATTTTCTGGATGACTAGATCCACATGCTATCTCCAGTTGGCATTCACACACTCCTAAAAGGCTACGGATTCCAACCAAGCACGAAAGCTCTCCCACGACAGCCACGTGTTTGCTCACAGTGCCTGACATTTTCTGAAATGAGAATCGGGCATAAATCCCACTTACACAAGGGATCAAACTCTGACATGGAAGAAGGAACACAATATATCTCCCCACCCATCCCACATTGCATTCCCACCCCCCTCCAGTTGGGGAAACTCCTTTCCCAGGCAACTCACCTTCCAAAACAAACCTTTCTCTTAGAGAATCTATCCATAAACAGCCTTACTGCCCCTCTTCTCCCATGACGCTTAGCCTTCCAATCCCCTCCCCTTCATTGGAAACTTTCTCTGGGCTCCTACACCCCAAAACTCTTTTTCCGTCTCTGAGTGTAAGCAGTGTCACTAACATTTCCTTAGCCTGGCCAGTACATATTGCCAACCATCAAAGGGCAGTTTTATCAGTTTTTTTGAAATTTTTATATACTGCTTTTAGCTGTGGTCCCTGGGGTTGTGTCCGGATAACGACAATGCCAGCTACTGCACTAGGCTATGCTTGTAGAGCAAATTTCATTTCTGCTAGATTATACTAGACTAGACTTTCAAATAAGATTACCAAACTTATAATTCATTCAACAATTCATAACCTAATTATCTCTTATAATTAACAACCACTACTGTTGCACGAGCACCACTCACCGGAAAACTGGCATAAACAACATTGAGTACGGACATAAACGACTGAATTAAGAGGCAGCTGTTTTGCAATTTCGAGGGATTTTAGTTTAACATGTTGGTTTACCTTTGCATATCTGTTTTACATTCATGTACCAAAATAAAAATACCCTGTAGTAATTCCAGTAATAATCAGTTTTTTTCAGCAACTAAAAAATTACTCTCCATATCATTTTGGTAGTAGGCCTCAATCAGCTGATTTTGAGAAAGCAAATATTATCCTAGCTTACATAAATGCTGGTAGATGATCAGTTTTTTTTTTTTGTACCACAGAGATGATATAAGATGATAATAATACAGTATAAATGGATTCAGTAAGTAAACTATCAGTTTGCCTTTATCTTAAATATGGCTGTATTAGCTTATTTGACTTAGGAAAATGGATACTGTAAGGGTTACGCCTAGCCTAGGCCAATAGTTCTCACATAAACATTTTGTATCCTGTGTACAGTATGGTAATATAATATGTTAACAATTGATAAAGTTGCTGTAATACATTATTGGTGATAAAATTAAGGTAGGCTGTGGGTTAACAGATAGGCTACATGCCTACCAAATTGTGTGTCTTTTACAAGAGAGGAAAAAAAAGGGGTTTGCTTTTTTTTTAAAGTGTATTTATACAGTGTATTTTGTTACAAATATGAGGAAAGTTAGATAATTGACTTTTGCATAAAGTTTTCAGTTTAAAATGTGATGGTTGTTGTTTATAAGCATATTGAGTATTCATTGCTATGTGGTATTGACATAGTAGGCGGAGTAAGGGTACTGAGTCGCCGTTTTACACACGTAGAGTTTTTACCTGTGATTATCTGGATTTTGCCTTTATCTGACAGGGCTCTGGCTCTCTTAATCCAGATAATCAAGAGATTACTGTTACTGTTCTGTCACTCCCAAAGCAACAGTACCATAGAAGGCAGAATGACTGTCTTACTCCTAAGGACACCCTAACGTTCATTCGACAGGTGAGACCAAGTTTACAAGGGCTGCCATGATTGCTTTGCCCGAGATCACTGTGCTCACAAATGAGCCCAGTAATCTTTTTAGAATGCTTCTCTAACTCAGCCTGGATGGGCTCTGAGGACATATGACAATCCAGTTCTAATAGATCCCCTTCCCCTTCTCACCAAGAAGGGGCCTCTCCTGAAGAAGAGGGAAGAGATTAATGAGCACCTGCTGGTGATTGCCTGTAGGACTGTGGTAGAACCTCACCTTGACGGACCTCAATTTAGCGGACTTCCTTGCTTATTAGCTAAGATCTTACGATTATTTTTCCCTCTGCTGCCATTTTAGATGTGATACATTTTCAGATACCGCAAATCTCCTAAATTGAATGTTAAGTGCAAAGTACATGTTACCCCTAGGTTAGAAACTATGAGGAATTGCTTTTAGTTGTAAGATATCTGAAAAATATTCAAGTACAGACTCTGACATGGGGCCTGTGTTACCTAACAGACATTTTACTTATCAGAAAGACAAACTTCCAAAGTGTCTGTTAAGGTGAGATGTTAGTGTATTGCATGCCCAAGAGTTACACATAACCATAGGCGTTGATCCCCAGACTTAAAGTGAGAAATAAATGTAAATATATTTAATGCAAGCAGTGGGGTCTTCGCAACTGTATTTTCAGCATTGCAATAATCTGTATGGTCTTCTAGGTCAGGTTAGATTGGAAGGAGAAATTTGATTTGGGGAATTAGGGAGGTTTCAGCCCAGCTAAGTAAGGATCCAGCACCCTGGGCTTAATTAGGTTAGGGTGCATCATTGCAGCTGCCCATGCTACATTTTCAAGTATTACTTCAGAATCATTGCAGATGCAGCATTCTGCAATAGATAGCTGTATGGAGTGAACGCAGAGTGAAGGGTTGGACTGCTGTATGCCTAGTAGGCATTTCAGAGGGAATATGACTTAACCAGATTTACCTTAATCTAACCTAACCTCTGATGGTGTGACCTAACTTGGCCAAGGGAACTTTGCCTCCCTTCCCTCTGGACGCCCCCTGAGTAAGTCTTGACCCCTCAATCTGCATTTTATGCAGTTATGCAATACCACATTGAGGGGTGTTTCAATGCTTTGTAAATATCTTGGCAACTGCTATTGTCGATACACAAGAGCCACAATTTCCTGATATCCGATCTGATCCATACATCTTCGATTTCCATATTTGGTCCATAGCCCAGAACAGATTTACTTTTACGTTTTCCCCAACCCCAAACCCCAGGGGAGCAGATGCAGAGCAGGGAAACAGGTTGGCTTGAGAAATACGACAGCGACAACGGGCCGAACTAACCTTTCCTCGAATGTTGCGACCTAACCAGAAGTCACCTCGTAACCTGACTTACGTTGCTGCGCCCTGACCTGGCCATGGAGGAGGGGGCTTTGACCCCTTGAACCACTTTGCTGTACCCTGACCTGGCCATGGAGGGGGGCTTTGACCCTTGGAACCCCGCGAGTAACACAGGATATCAGAAACATCGTTGGGTACAAATTTCCGGTCGGACACGTGGTCTGCCATTGGCTACGACCTAATCGAAACCTTAACCTTAACCTGACCTTTCCTAGAGCGTCGTGCCCTGACCTGACCAGCGTTTCCCACTGGGGTTCCCCGTGATTGGTGGATTTTGGGGAGAAGGGAGGACATAAAACAGTGAATAATGGGTGGAAATGTTCGAAATATATTAGGTTATCGTTGCCACTTTACGCCCACTAGGTTACGCTGCGGACTAATGTCCATCATTCTCGTTATATAACTAACATAAATTATGCCATTAGATAAAAAGGCAATATTTCAATGTATTCAGTGGTATTTACATGCGTCAGTCTTAAATTGTACTCATTAATTACACACAAACGTATCCACAAACGGGCGATTTACTGTTGACAGTCAGCTGACGGTTGTCAGTGTTTGTTTACATGTCAGTAACAGGCAGCGTTTGGTTGCGATGACATTTTGTTCTTTACGTCTTTAAAAATCATTTTTAGATGAAAAAAATGATATCCCACATGAACAGAATTTACAGGTAAATGTTTGAATGCATGTCAGTTCGCCAGTCATGGTTTAATTTATGCGGTAAGTGTTAAATAGAAATTTATTATGTTTGTTAGAAGGGAGCTATACGCTCGAAGCTACTTCTTCCAAACGGTAACCAGGAATTTGTAATTATGCAGATCAGTGTTAACTAAAATTACATTCAGCAGTGTATAATGATGATAGAGTGGCAATCATCGTCATCATTAGCATGATTGCAATGATAAAACTTCATTACCTTACAGCACAAGCTTCCACTGAATAGAATGCCATGATATTACGTGAGAAAAACAAAATAGTAAAAATTACGTTCCATTTTGGCGTTGTTTTTTTCTTGTTTTCCTAGTATTTTTTTTCTCAGGGGTAACAGTTTTAGCTTGCTCTCGCAATTGTATTCTTTGGGTAAAGGATAACTTACTTTTATAGCTTCAAATTGATCTTTAATAATGTCACGACACTTTAAAAAATCTAATGTAAACGAGCGCGTGTGTGTGAGAGAGAGAGAGAGAGAGAGAGAGAGAGAGAGAGAGAGAGAGAGAGAGAGAGTACAGTACAACTACAAAGTGTATCATCCATTGTCACCATACGTGTGTATTTATCTCAGATTAGATTAGGTTTTGGGCAACCGTTTACTCGCAAAATGAGGAATTAAATGTTTTCTTTAGTATTTCCTGAAAAAAGTTAACTGCACTGAAATCTATTACCTCATACATTTTGCGGGACCGGCGTTGTTATGGTTAGAAACGCTTTCCTTGGCGTCTGTTTCATGAAGAATATCGTAATTCAGGTGAACAAAGTTAAGCTTCTCGCGTTTTGGAAATTGAAATTTGGACTTGGAGTGTAATCTATGTTTTATTTATTTATTTACTCTGAAATCATGAACATGCACATTGCTTACAAAAGATGCACGTACAGAGTAGCCTATCACAATTTTGGGTAGGTTCTTCTTGTTATGTATTTTGTTTTTTTGTCAATTTTGTGCTTTCCTAGTATTCTGAACCAGTTGTGATGGGGTGGTAGCCTAATTAAGCCTTCCTAACCAGCCCAGTTATCTGTGTCCAGTGGCATAAGCTGCACCAGAGAGAAAAAGAAAACAATGAATACAGCATAACAAATAATATTATAAGCTTAGTTTTCAGGATTGGGCATTCTGTAATATTCAATCCATGGTTCTCAAAAGACAACAAAAAACTCAGTTCAGAACTGAAGCTCCGATAAAGGAAAGAGAAGACTAAGCAGCACTAACAGACACACTTCTCAGCGGGACAAAATCCTGCAGCACAGTTGATTCTGCACCATTCGTCCAGACCTGGTACCCAGTGGGGTGTCCCTTTGTCGACACCCCGGCAGCCAGCGCCGGCAAAGTCTTTCCCGCCACCACCAGGCTTTTTGCCTCCATGCCATGGACCTTTACCTCTAGATCCAGGATGACCGTCTCCCCACTCTCCTCCTGATCCGTGACCGTGGCCTCGAGAACCACTACCTGAGCCTGCATATCCGTGGCCTCTACCTCCAGAACTGCCACCTGAACCTCCGAAACCACCACTTGAACCTGCTGATCCAGAGTGACCACCTCCGAAACCACTACTTGAACCTGCTGATCCAGAGTGACCACCTCCGAAACCACTGCTTGAACCTGCTGATCCAGAGTGACCACCTCCGAAACCACCGCTTGAACCTGCTGATCCAGAGTGACCACCTCCGAAACCACTGCTTGAACCTGCTGATCCAGAGTGACCACCTCCGAAACCACCGCTTGAACCTGCTGATCCAGAGTGACCGCTTCCGAAACCACCACTTGAACCTGCTGATCCAGAGTGACCACCTCCAAAACCACCACTTGAACCTGCTGATCCAGAGTGACCACCTCCAAAACCACCACTTGAACCTGCTGATCCAGAGTGGCCACTTCCAGAACCACCACTTGTGAAGCCTGAATGACTACCTCCAAAGCTACTGCTGGAAGTCCCTGAACCTGAGTGACCACCTCCAAAGCTCCCTCCTGAAACGCCTGATCCAGAACCACCACTTGTTGATCCTGAGTGACCCGCTCCAAAGGCCCCACCTGAACCGTCAGACCCAGAGCCCCCACTTCCTTTTCCTCGACCTCCTGGGTGACTTGACACAACGTACTGACTGTCATCTGCTCCAGAGAAGTCTGATCTGTTGGAGAGAGGAGGTGCTATGTCATAACGCTGTAGGATATTACATATCATATAACATAAAGAAAAGTCTTTTTCTAACAGATATGTCATAAATGCACTGATTCTGACATATTTTCTCTTTCTCACGAAAATACGCAGCTAGTAGCCACTACCAGAAGTAACAATGAAGTTACTTGTATCTGTGTCCTCTTGCTATCATCTCAATAACTATCCTTAAATGACTTCAGATTTACCTAATCTTAAATTGTAATAAAAACAGAGATTGAACTGAGAGGATTCAATGCATACTTTTGGAAAGATTGCAGAAATCTGAATGATTTCATGGACTCTTGGCTCGTCTGTTGATTGTAAAATGACTACAAGGGCAAACTTACCCTGATCCTCCACCATCTGATGATTCCTCAATCACATTTGGCCAGACGTCTTCTTGGTGCTGGGACAAGTCGACCTGCAAGTGAGAGTCTGGAATTTAATCCCAAATTTTGCAAAACACACTCGCATTTGTATATGCAAGTAATCCTTCAATTATTTGGACTATTAGAGCAAAAGCCGTGCGGATAATGACAAAATCCGGATAATGGCAGGTAAAAAAAAATATAGGTGTGCAATGTTAACTCTGTACCCTTCCTTTCCTTTAAACCAAAAACTTTATGAAAAAGCAGTTATCTTATTTTTCCCATATTTGGAACAAAATAAACTACATAAATACATATTTTGGCTTGTAGGAATAAAATGTGAGAACATACAGTAAAATTATAATATAAATGAGAATACTGTGGCACAAAATATAAATTTTAAATGAAAAAGGGGAGTGTGTGTGTGTGTGTTACTGTACTTAGGTTTCGATGTAAACACTTCAGTTATTGTTTCTCTCTCTCTCTCTCTATAGTGTATATCAGTACTGCACACATCCCTTTAATGAAATATGAATTACTGCATCATAAACATAAAAACACGAAACCAAACAAGCACTGTCAAATCAAGTGTACCTAGCCCTCTTCACCCAGCCAACACTGCATCCCCATCCCCTCCCAGCCAGAGGAACTGTTCTCCAAGCTCCACCCACCTTGCAAAACAATCCTTTCTCAGAGTTCCTCTGTACAGTCGTACTACCCTCCTCTCTCATGGTGCCCAGCCATCAGAACCTGTTCTCCCCCTGCCCGCCCCCCCTGCCTTGTAAACTTCTCTGGGCCTTCTTGTTTATAAGATTAATTAGTTACCAACATTTTACTGAGGCTGTACAACATTGTCAATCTTTGGAGAGTGGTTTTTTTCACATTTATTGAAATTTATATATATCATATCTTTAAGCCTTGGTTTCTGGGGTCCAATTCTGTCCGGATACTTACGAGTCCTGGATAACGACAATCTGGATAATCGAGGGATTACTGTATGTATGTATGTATATATATATATATATATATATATATATATATATATATATATATATATATATATATATATATATATATAAATAAAAGTAATAAATTTAACATGAGCATTAACTCTATAGCACAGAGAGCTTCATTAGCTTCAGTTTATTAAGGTTGTATTTCTTCTTCTTATTCTTCTCCATAGTACTCCTGATGTGCATCTGTTTATTTATTGTCATAATCCTAAACAAAAGCTGTATAGTTGGCACCCCTGCTTATCAGCTTGTATTTACCTGAGACGACTGGGTGGAAGGCCGCCTGGATTCGCTGGCCTCCAGATCCTCTCTGACTTTTGCTGCGTTGAATGTATCTGCACTGACGTTGATCTGAAGATGAATAGACAAATAGGTAGATAAATAAATATGTAAATTATTAGATAAATAAATGCATAAGTAAATACGTGAATAGATAGCAAAGAAATAAAATTAAATACCTAAGTAAATAATGGATTATCAACACTTTTGCCAGAACTATTATAAATTATTGGAGTAATGATTCTCATGATTACAGAAAACGAAAGTAAGTAATGATTCTCTTTGTCAAAAATACGAAAGTAATCAGTTTTAGTTTTTTTAAATGAAAGGTAGGCATCGTTAAGGCTAAACATAACTTAATCGAATCTAAGTTAAGTCTTAAGATTATTCAAGCCATTCAAATTATCTAGGGATTAAGGTTGCATAATAAATTCAGTTACAGTTGACCCCGGTATCTGTGGAGGATGCGTACCGCTAGCTCCCCCGCGGATAGCTAAAATCCGCGAATACTTGACACCCCTCTAAAAATGCTTATAACTGCCTATTTTGATAGTTCAAAATACCAAAAAACCCTCCAAAAATGGTCATACCTGGATATTTTAATAGTTTTATCAAAAACAAGTGCATTAGTCATGAAAATATGAAAATACAGTAATTTGTGAATATTTCTTTATGAAAAATTCTGCGAATAGTCGAATTTTCCGTGAATAATGTGTACATATGTTCCACAGAGAAATCCATATGGCCGCGAATCCAGAACCGCAAACGGAGGGGTTCCACCGTACAGCACTGTTGCTTATTTAGCATTTAGATATCAGTTTTATATCCACTTACCCAGTCAATAATTTCTCACCTGCCGAGCACGTATTTTCCCATCCCTTGTTAATTAATAGTTAGGAGTATTTTGATTTATGGGCATGAGTCATGGTAAAGTACAGTGACTTTGGATAATAAATTTTTAGCATATGAAAATAAGGTGCTCAGGAGAATATTAGGAATTCATTGGAGGGAAAGGATAACAAATTTCAGGATTAGAGAAGTAACGGGGGTGCAGCCGGTCGATGAGTACGATAGGTTCTCACGCTGGAAGTGGCTAGGACATAGAAGATGGACTAGCAGGATATACACTGGGGTGGGTTGCCCTTGGTAGAAGAGGTAGAGGTAGGCAAAAGGAGACTTGGTTGAGGACATTGAGGTGGGAAGCAGGGGACAAGTGTTGAGGGGATCTTGAGGAGTTATCGAAGGCGTGAGTTCATGGAGGCCCTATGCATCCTCGTGGGTGCCACAGGAAATGATTGATTGATTGATTGTGTTAATTAAATTTAGAGGTCACTCATCTAATCATATTTGTTCATCCATACTCATCCAATGTGAGATTATTCATTGATATAGAGATGCTATATATTTAATCACTCGCGTCGCTGCTTCGTTCAAAGCAATACTTATTCATCCTCATTTATCTACTATCTATCTATTCCTTCACATTCTTCCACTCAACTGTCATTCATTCCTGTTCATCCATTTTGATGATGATTCTTTCGCTTGATGGTTTTCATCCACATTCAACCATTTGCTGATTACTCATCAGTATTCATCAGGCTGATGTTCATGCATACACATTCATCCGTTTGATTATTATTCATCCACCTAACTTCTTTTATCCTTGGTCATCCATATGCTATTTGCCCATGTTCATCCACTCGATGTCCACTCATTTATACTCATCCACTTGATAATTATTCATCCAGTCGATTTCTTTATGCAAATAATCCATCTGTAGTAGACGAATCCATCTTCGTCTGCCCGAACATCATCCATCTCTGTGGGGGGTTAGTGTCGTCAGTGCACCGCATGCAGTGCACTGTAGGCATTACTTAAGATTCTTCACAGCGTCCCTTCCTAAGACCTGTAGCTGCTATAACCCCTTTCATTCCTTTTTACTGTACCTCCATTCATATTCTCTTTCTTCCATCTTCCTTTCCTCAGCCTATCTCCTAACAATTGCTTCGCATTGCAACTGCGAAAGGTTTTCCTCCTGTTACGCCTTTCAGACCTTTTTTTTCCTCACAATTTCCCTTTCAGTGCTGAATGACCTCATCATAGGTCCGAGTGCTTGGCCTTTGGCCTAAATTCTATATTCTATATTCTATTCTATATATTCTAGAATCATCCATTTGCCATTCAAGTCACATACATTCACCCGTTCGAGGTTCGTCAGCCGGACTTACCATCGTGATGTGCTGGAGTAAGGTATGCGCAGCCTCGCAGTGCGGACCGACGAACAGGGAGAGACCCTGACCTGTCTTGACCAGTTCTTCGTCCAGGGAGGTCACCAAGCTGTCCATGAGTTGCATCTGTTAATAATAATAATAATAATAATAATAATAATAATAATAATAATAATAAAAAGCACATTCTTCATTTTTGTCTTGAGTGGTTAAGAAAAACCATTGTAGAAAACCAAGTTTATGTGATTTTCTAAAAAAAAATGAACTTTCAACTTTACCCGAGGTCCTCCTCTGCTGAAGAGGACCTCAGTGAAGGCCAAAAGCTCCTGTTTGTATGTTTACTCACTTAAACTCGATTTCCTACAGTAGCCTTTTAGCTTTTTATTAGCCAGTGATGAGAATAATGTTATGTTGAAACTTGGCGAAGCATTTCTGATAACCCCACAATCACATTGAAAGGATGTTTACCTCGTCGGAGAAAGCAACCCATATTTAGCCGACTGCTTTGTCTAATGCTTGATAATATAACTGATAATGCTAAACTATTACATCAATAACAATATTAGGCAGAGATCTCTTTAGCTTTACTAATTTGGATATCTACTCCAAGGGTCATCTACCCTGACATACGACAAAGCCATGCAAAGAACATACTGACAATGTCATTGGCAACAAATCCTTGCCATGTGGTTAAAGTGGCAAGTGGGGTTATAATGAGGCTGGAAGCGAACATAATAAGTAAAAAATGTAAGTATGTACGTAATAATGTTAATAAGAACCTAAAAAAATTGCTTGATAAAACTGAAGACCGTTACCCCTACCTGGTTCCTGCCAGTTGCTGACCCCAGTAGCTAACGCCTTTTGTTTGTTTTTGTAATTTACCATCATTTGTTTATGCTCATGATATTTACCATCTATTTTTTTATGTTTTTACGTTAATTCCCTAAGGGGCTGGAACTAAATACGGCGCCCATTTTGCACCTAAACTGGCACTCACCGAACCCGAGGGGCACGTGTTAGTAGTCTTCGGTTCTACCAAACGCTTACCGTCTGGACGACGTAATTCCTCAGCAGTTTGAGCCTGGTGAGGCCCTCCGCTTGCTTCTGCAACTCGTTGCAAACGACGCCACGGCAGGAGGCCCAGGAACCCCCGCTCTGGGAAGAGACGCCCGTCAGCGAAACGCCGAGGATTAAGAGCGCCGTCCACAGACAAACGCCCCTAAGAGGCGTGCTGTCTCTCATCTCCAGTGGTTGTTCTGAAAGACAGGAAGATTGTTTCTCATTTTCAGGTGTTGGGGTTTTGCTACGACCGAAACAACGCCTAGCGTTTATTCGCACAGATTCGTTAGCTCGTCTGTTGCGTCGCCAGTTTTTGTGGCCATAAATCAATCAGTCATTCCAAAAAGTTTAACTTTGAGTCTCGGAAAAAGGTTGTTAGCTTCAAATGTTACCAGGGAAAGTGGTGATTGTCTTGTTTTTCAAAAGTCATACTAATCATTACAGAATTTAGCAATCTTTAAGCGATCGTCTCACACGCAGTCAGGTACACTAGCTCTTCGCTTAAACCTGTTACGATTCTGTTGACCTTAGCAGATAATAATGTACCTGGTAGGTAGTCGAATTTGGTGAGTCGCACCGTGTGAACAAAGGCGGGAGGGTAGCAGCATCGCCCCAAAAAGGGTTCGCTAGGAACCGGAAGGGTGACATCTTCTAAAGTAACCCGCTCTTAGAGAACAATACGTATATGTATATATATATATATATATATATATATATATATATATATATATATATATATATATAAATTCTATATTTTATATATATATATATATAAATTCTATATATATATATATATATATATATATATATATTTATATTTATATATTTTTTTTATTATTTATTTTATTTATTTATTTATATACATTATGCATGAAAATCCTTCAAAATCTTCAAAAGACAAATAAATTACAGTATTAGATTTTTATACGTAATGGAATAAGACTTAATGCGACCGCGAAGAGAGAGAGAGAGAGAGAGAGAGAGAGAGAGAGAGAGAGAGAGAGACAATCCAAGTCTTGTTTGTGTCAGCCCGACGCAAGGGTATAGTGTAAACAGGATGCTATTGAGATATCGGCCCAGAAATTTCTCTCTCTCTCTCTCTCTCTCTCTCTCTCTCTCTCTCTCTCTCTCTCTCTCTCTCTCTCTCTCTCTCTCCCCCCGTGTTTTCCAAGACATTCTAAAGGGACAGGAAGCGGTTCTGAAATATACCTGGAGTTTCGAAAGTGTATTTTGATTATGTATTTTTTTCAGGGGGTTTGGTGTATATACATATACTATATATATATATATATATATATATATATATATATATATATATATATATATATATATATATATATATATATATATGTATATATATATATATATACATTATATAATACTTATATACATATATGCGTATATATACAAATATACATACGTATATATATATATATATATATATATATATATATATATATATATATATATATATATATATATATGTATGTATATATATATATATATACATACCCATTTATCCCATTTACAAAAAACTAAACCACAAATATGAACAAAATATTTATAGAGCTCACGGAATCACGAGGAATGCCGAAAAAAGGTTATCGACGACAGACCGGACCTTCCTAGCGGCACTGCTCGATACAAGAGGTCTAAATGGACACTGTTGGGTATCAGTGGGCATGGCACAGTGCCAACTCCTTTTGGGGGCCACACACAAAGAGTTACTGTGTTCTCTAACATTCGCACTAATGTGGGTCGGATGCGTATCAGGCTCTAAACAGTGTCTGTCTCTCTGGCTGTGCTGTTGTGTTGTTTTGTAACAACAATAACAGTGATATTGTTGTTGTTGATTGTTATTTTAGAATGACTAGGAACTTCCGTTCCTTCGGAAGCTGCCGAGTTCCCTTATTCCTTACAAACTTTCAGAAACTTTCAATTTCATTGCAATTCTCCCAACAGAAATTATTGATTCCTTTTGGATCTCGTTTGATAGGACGACTTGACTAAGTCTCCCAAGAATTGTTAACATTTTAGTAAAATCTAAAACCCTTTTTGTAGTACTTGATATTTATAGAAACTTATTTGCATTTAATGTCTTATAATGTCGATTTAAAGTTTTTTTTTTTTAATTCGTGTTTTATATCTAGTTCTGCATCAACTGTAACAAAACAAATGTCAAGATGTACCATTTTTAAGTTAAAAATACAGCATTACTAGCATTTTTTACTACTATATTATTTTTATATTTCATTCACTGCATTAAAAAAAATCAACATGCAAAAATTTGGAAGCCCAAACAACGGTTATACATTGCAATATAGTTGTCATACTTTTTTGATAAAAGATAAAGACGTATTTTTAAAAATCCGATCCCACTTTGGTAAAATTTCTCATATGGCGTAAAATTGGAGGTTAAATATTTTTAGTGTAACCGAAACATTGTTAATTGCTATTTTTTCCTTCTATTTTGCAGTTACTTAACTACCAATAGATGTCCGTAGCAGTACTGATAACAGGCCCAAAATCAGGTACAGAAAGTTATGAAACCATTGATGATGTATTAATGATCTAAAGATGAATTTTCAATGTTTTTATGTGTGATTATTTCCTTTTGTTTTGATGATTTATTTTTAGGGTCCGTTCGCAGTCTCCTAAATATACGACAAAAGACGTTAAGGAAGATTTCTCAAGTTTACGATGTAATGTAATGATTTTACTTATGCTAAATAGTAATTTAATATATTTTTATTCAATACAAGATCGCTGCACTGTTTATCCAACTATATTTTTTTTTATAAAAGAGAGGGTTTTTCCAGATGGTCTCGTTCGATGCAACTAAATGTCTAATTAAAGTTACAACCCAAAAATCTTGACAACCACCTTTTGCGAAATTGCTGAAAGATTCTTATACCTTCAAGATTTATAATGTTACAGAAATTTACTAAAACTATCGGGAAATGGTTTGAAATAATGTTAAAAGCCATCTAGATTCTGGATGATAATTTAGTTGAGTATGAATGACGAGTTGGGTCACGTGACTTGACATTGTGTGACGAGCTGATACTTCATAAACCAAAACAATTTTGTTGCTTAATTAAAAGCTCTTCTTCACATTACTGATGGTAAGTCTTGTTCAGGTACATTAGAAGTCCATTGATGAGTTATTGGTTAGATTAAAATGGTACATGGACGCAACCTTCAAAAAAAATGTGTAATAAAATCATTACGCTCAATAAGTATTGAAATAGTATAATACAATAGTTATCAAAGCTTTTACGTTAAGTTAAAACGCATTCGCGTACGAATTAAGTGTCGAGTTGCCTGCAAAGTAAAGTTTAATGTTAATAAGTTTAACTGTGAAAAATGCATAAAATATTCCAATCTTAGGTTAGGATAGGGTTTGTATACCATTCGGACGCATGTTAAAATAAAAATTATTGTGACCGGAGATTCAGACTTCCTGTAAATCACCTTTGAGATTCGTTGGTTGATTTTATTCATTAAAATTTGACTTTAAACCATTATAGAATACTCGGTAAAATTTGACTATAAACCTTTATCACATTTTGGATATGAAATTATAATTTACTTGTGTTTTGTACGTTGCTGACATAAGTTTCATTTATTATATTTTTTATATATAGTAGCCCCACTGGAGCGATTGATAAAACAAAAGACTTGAAATATCTGTAACAGTAAAATTGCGATAGATTTGAGCTATAGAGTTTTATATTCCTGTAATCGTATTAAGGAGACTTAATATCACAGCGTAAAAACTCCAATATCAAATAATGGTGTAAAGTGAAATAATGTCGAAATATATTGCACTTGTTATACCTTTCCTTGTAGAGGAACCTCAAAATACATAATTGTTCATCCTGTTTAAGTTACTGAGATTGATTTTAGAAGGAGGTGAATAAAACGCATTAGGTTATAGAATGGGTAAAGGGTGAGGTTTAAATTTAAGAAAGATTCTTTGTGAGAGTTTAAAATAATTTTGCCTAAAGGTGTACATAGGTGAAGGGTTTCAAGATAAATAGGTTAAGGTTTAGGTAATAAACTTGGTGATTTAAGATAAAGTAGGTTAAGGTTTAGGTAATAAAACTTGGTGACTTAAGATAAAGTAGGTTAAGGTTTAGGTAATAAAACTTATTTAAGATAAAACTTGGTAATAATACTTGGTGACTGATTTAAATAAAACTTGATAAAGGTTTAGGTAATAAAACTTGGTGATTTAAGATAAAGTAGGTTAAGGTTTGGATAATAAAACTTGGTGATTTAAGATAAAGATTAAGGTAAGATGACTGAAGATAAAGTAGGTTAAGGTTTAGGTAATAAAACTTGGTGATTTAAGATAAAGTAGGTTAAGGTTTAGGTAATAAAACTTGGTGATTTAAGATAAAATAGGTTAAGGTTTAGGTAATAAAACTTGTTTAAAGTAGGTTTAATAAAAACTTGTTGACTGAAGATTTAAAGGGTCAAAAACTTTGATTTAAAAAGTAGGTTAAGGTTTAGTACTATTTGGTGACTGAAGATAAAGTAGGTTAAGGTTTAGGTAATAAAACTTGGTGACTGAAGATAAAGTAGGTTAAGGTTTAGGTAATAAAGCTTGGTGATAAGATAAAGTAGGTTAAGGTTTACGTAATAAAGTAGGTTAAAGTTTAGTTTTGGCGATATAAGATAAAGGTAATAAAAAAACTTGTTGACTGTAAAATAGATTTAAGATAAATAAAGTAGGTTAAGATTTTAATAAAACTTGGTGACTGATAAAAAAACTTGGTGACTGAAGTTATTTAAATAAAATAGGTAAAATAAGGTTATAGGTTATAAAAAAACTTGGTTATTTAAGGTTTAGGTACTGAAGATGAAGTTTAAAGTTAAAAAAACTTGGTGACTTTAGGTAATAAAACTTGGGGATTTAAAAATAAAACTTGTGAGATTAAGGTTTAGGTAATAAAACAACTGAAGAAAATTGGCAATAAAATTTAAAGTTCAGGTAAAAAAACTTGGGGATTTAAGGTAAATATATTAAGCTTTAGGTAATAAAACTAGGTGACTGAAGATAAAGTAGGTTAAGGTTTAGATACAACACTCAGTGAATTATTTTCAGTTTCATGAGGTTAACAGGACCAAAGAATCATTAGGAGATAGATGGAGGTTCAGACAGTCAGAGAAAGGTCTGTTTAATGGCATAAGTTTTGCCCAAACCAAATGGGGCATATTAAAATTTACATCATGGTAGTTAAGCTTAGGTTAGGGAGAATGGCATTTTGGCAGTTCTACAGAAAGGCTTCAGACAGAGATATTTTATTAATCAAATTTTTAGACTGAGCAATATAGGAAATTGAATAGATAATGCAGTACAGTTGGAATAATTTGAGAAATGTACTGTCTTTTTTTTTATATTTTTACATTTATCCCCAAGGGCCAGGTACTAAACACAGTCCTATGGAGCATTCCTGTAGAAGTACCCAACATTGATTTTAATTTATTAAATACTGTAAAATGACACACCATAAACAGTGATATTCAAGAATAGAAGAGGCTTAAGTCAATCTTTCATTAGTCAGCTTCATAAAACCAGGCCATTTTATCTTGTAATTAAAACATATAGGGGTTTCAGTTCATGGTAAAAGATAGTTTGCAATCAGAATTTCATGCATGGTACTGAAATATTTTCTGGACACACTAACACGTATAGCTTGGTATAGGTAAGTTTAATTGGAGCTATGTTAAGTTAATGTAATTTTGAGAGGTTATCAGCAAATGGTTAAGAAGAAGGTGCTGACATTAATTTTCATGTTTCACAGGGAATGTTGGTGAGAACTGCTGTTTATGAACAAAAAGGGCCTTCAACCTTATGTTGCACAGCAGTGTTACTGACAGTTGGAGTTAGGTTGCTGTATGTACAGAGAGTTTGAATCATGAACTGTTGGCAAGGAAGTACTGGTTTTGATTTTTCTGTTCCTAGTTATAAGGAAAAGTTTAATATAGCCACAGTCATGAAACGAGGTGATTTCTCCTTTTGTACACAAGACATTAAATAATGTTTTGCAGCTTTAACTGATCCAACTGTTATTTTCTGGTTTTCTTAGTTGGGTGAAATATGACATTTTGGGTTGCCAATCTGGTATATTATTGCAGTACAGTATCATGTAACTTTATGTTCAGTTGCTAAATTTATAAGGTTTTGATATTGTTAAGTTTGACATAACCTGAGCTTATCACAGTAGTCAGCTTACTGATGCCAGTTCTTTTGTTTTGGAATTAACTCATATAAGTGGTGATATTCAGGGTAAAGGATTGTTGGCAGTGTGCGAACGCAAATTCTAACTTGGTCCTGAAATATTTTTTTGAACACTGCAAATGTTCAGCTTGGTATAGCTAGAGAAACTGAGTCAGGTTAGGTCTGTTTTGAGAGCATAACATAAATATTTACTTCAAATAACTTTCTTCAGGCAAGGGTTCACATCAAGGCCAACAGTCATTTCTCAACATCTATAAAGACAATTTTACACAACTCAAAAGTTCTTTCAGAACATCAGCCAAGTTTTGACTGTCTCAGTAAAACCAGAGGAAACTTGACTCTTATAATTACTGATGGAACTGCGTGTAGCAGAGCAGTACTTTAACCTTTTCAAAGTTATAACCAGTAAACCCAACCACCTAAGAGGGAGCAAGGTTATGTACCTCAGCCAAGAGCACTGTAATGGGTCCCATTTGTTAGCATATTGTTTTGAGATAGCAGTGGTAAAATTAACAGTTTTGACTGCTTAAAACATTCATTTTCTTCTCACCTTGCCACAGAGTGCCTTTCAACTTAAAATATTAAATGAGTAGAGTTTTTAAGAAGCACCTCTGTTAAGTGTATTATTATATGTTTTGGGGTTAATTAGAATTTTAAAATCAAGAAGTCTTTTAATTGTAGGATTAGAAATTGAGATTGATGAAACCAACACACTAGGTTAAGCTCCATATTAGACTCACCAAGTAAATAAACGATTGAGTTTTAATGAAAATACTCCTAATTGTTTGAAGAAATCCATTTTTAGGTTTTAAATTACTGTAATTGTATCAGAACAACTTGAGTTGTATTGAACTGACTATATAGATGAATTGAGACACCTTCAGTGTGCGGTGAAATGACAGGATTTCATCTAACTGGAGGAATGGATGGGCCATAGGAAGATGGAAACTGGGTAATTAGGTTTATTTATACAGTATTAAAGGTTGCTTTACTTTTGACGTGAAGTGTTGAATTAAACGTCAACATGGCTATTTAGGGATAGGAAGTACCCCCTTCTAAGAAATTTTTGAACATGTGGGTGTGAATTAAAGACTAATAGATCATGTAAAAGTTGTTTTTCAAAGGACACTTTTGCATCAACCACATTAGTGATCTGAATGTAGTTAGATTCAAAGTTTGTCCTGCTTCATAATATATTTGTTCTATTCAAATACACAAACACCTTTGTCTTTTACACAAGTACTTCTTGGCACCAAGGAATACTCCCGTGCAAATGACAGAAGTTTGCATATGGAGGAAAAATGGAGTTTACTGCAAAATTGCCATTTTATATAAATGCTTTTCATGATACTGATCTCTTAGTTTAGCACTCCCTGAAAGTGAAGTTAAATCAAGTACCTTGTATGTAACTAAATTCATGCAGTTTCTGAAGGTGATTAATAATAGAATTTGTTTTACAGATCTTGATGATAACTTGAACCTCTGATTATACCGCAGTCAACAACAGCTACAGCAGAAATACTATTTCAGAGGACCACTTTTTGGACAAAATGCAAATCATGGCATTTTTTTAATTAATCTGCATATGGTGTCTTATGAAGCTTTGAAGCGCAAACATAAGACTCGCCACAAATGGTAAGGTATGTCAGATGTCTTCACTCCACCAGTAACCAGCTGGTGTTCAGTCAATAACAGTGGTTACATTTAATGCTGTGTTTGTCAGCCTACCTGTGACCAGTATGGAGCTAGATTCTGCTTGCTGCCCCATCTCATCTATTTCACCTTTTTACCAATGGTTCCCTCTGAAGGTGCACTTACCAGTTATCTCTATGTACTAAGGCATAATAAAAGCTAATGAGTAGCACACTGCTCGGTGGAGAAAATGTCTCTGAATAGGTACAATAGCCCCAGTCAAGTAATTGACTTTTATGTAACAGAACACCTGACAAGGAGGTCAGTATATACTGACAATTTTCTGAAAGGGTGGAAGTCCTGACCTCCCCTTGGGCCTTATATCCATACAAAAGGCACCATTACTTCAGATTCTGAAATGTCTTTGGCTTGTTCTCCTCTTGGTTTAAATTTGTCAGCAAATTTGAGTGTAAAGGGAAGCTTGTATGCTGATTAATGTACCGTTTGTCAAGTGGTTCTCCTGACACTTTAGTTTGCAACAACTCTTAGAAATGTTTTCATTGGGTATTTTCTGTTGGGTATTGTAAGTTTCAGGCTTTGAGGCTATACCTGTCACTGTGTGTGGTTAGGAAAGTGATTTTGGCAGGTTTTTCTCCTATATTGTTGGTAGATCTCAACAATAGTTTACAGTTTATGAATTTTTCTCAAGATCTCAAGCAACATGGTCTCAGATCTTTAAGAGCAAATGATTCGAGGACGTGGCTGTACATGAAGGTTGAGTCAGCTATAAAATCTGCTCTCTCACAAGACTGTCATGCTACAACATACCATGCCTTCATTTTATAGCACAACTTTCAAACCCATGACTGTGACGTCATTATGTAGACTAGAATGTGGTGTCAGGGCTAAAGAAACTTTCACAAGGTCAAACTTAAGGTTCAAACTTGGTATCTATTTCTCACTGAAAGAAAGTAACCCTGATAAGTTAGGTATTTATAGTCTTTTGAGGCAAAGGCTTATGAAACTTTATTTCCTGGTCATCAGTTTGATAGTATAATTTGTCTGATGTGCTTTTAGTTCAGACAGGTATTTGCTCTGTATTAGTTTGGCTGATATGCTGGGAAGTGGAACAGAAGTTTAGACAGGTTTTTGCTGTGCATCTTAGCAGCTATAAGTTGCTTCGGTTGGAGTTATCATTAAAAGTCAATGGATCCTTTCTGCTCCTTACTGCAAAAAAAAAAAAGAGGGTATTTTTCTGAAATTAACATCTCACAAGGGGTCAGTGGCTAGGTGTCAGACTGACATGAATGGCAGTTGTAGTGTTTGATCAGATTCTTTCAGGTAATGTCAGGGTTTCTGAAACTTGGTTGTTATGTCTTGATGGGTTGGTTAGCTGGCGATAGCCGATGGTAAGTTTTGTCATTGAAACGCCACCTCTAATAGCAAAGTGAATAGTAGCCTAAACACTGTTCATAAATTATGTCTTCCTATTCTGTGTGAGCATGTGAACATCACTGCCACCTGGTAATAGTTCATTCTGCTACTCGGATCTTTTCAGAATGAGAGGACTGTTTTAAAGGGTGAAGATTTCATGATTACTGAAGGCATGCATGCTTTTCTTAATAGCCTATTATGACCGACGAGAAAGTTGTTTTTGCTAGACTGTAATCAGAACTCCTATAAGTAACCTGTGAATGGAGTGCATAAAATATACTCAAGTCAAAATATTAAATAAACAAAGGTATTATAAAAACAAAAAGATTCATTGTCACAAAGATTCCTTCACTTATCGCCAGACTCCAGACTACAGTTAATAAGTTAGTAGATGAGCAATAACTTGAATGTTTTACTCAACATAACAGGTCTTTTCACCCTCCTCAAACGACCCTGACTGAGGAAAGATTTTCAGCTGACAAAAGTAAAATTTCTGTTGGTTAAAATTGGTTATAGGTGAATCTCACTGCAGCAAGACTGTGTTAGTGAAACTTATCGCTGTCTCATACTTGTGTGGTACCTTTGCAGCATTTAATGGGAGCAATGTGCAAAATAATATTAGGTTTTGTAGATTAAAATTTTGCTCTTGGTTGTAATATCTATATTGTGTAGATTTTAATCTTAATTCTGTTTTCTATTTTTTTTTTTACTTGGGATGTCATGTTCATGTGGTGTTTTGAAATATCTAACCATGTAATAAAATGTTCCATATTTCTGATGTTTCGGGCTGTGATGTTTAGCTTTTCTGTCCGTGATTAAAAAAAATGCTGCATAAACCTACAGCAAGCACTATCAGAATCTTAAAATACTGCAGCCTCTGTGCCCTCGTCAATTTGCGTGCGTTGAGACACTGTTGGCCAAGAAAATGTCTATGAAAACTGCTGGGCAGTTTATACTTTGTGTTACTTGGGAATCTGCTGAAGTTTTTCAATTTTCTGGTGTGCCAACTTTAGGAAAGCTCATTAAATGATAAAATCGATGTACTTAAAGGAGACATAAAGTATTTTTAAAATAAATGAACCAAAAACATTACAGTAATCATTATAGTGTATTGTCCAAAGCCACGGTACTTTAATGCATTGAGACGATTGAATGCACTCGACACGCCAACCAAAATAAAACCTTCATGAAAGCTGTTCATGAAAGTTTGCTAGTTGAAGCTGAGGTGTGTCTTACTTGCTGGGAAATACAATAAGCATGAAAAATGTGGATATCAAATGAGCCACCGATGGACAATACAGTCATGTTGGTGTCTAAACTTTGCAGTGATAGAGCACTATATGCACAGTACTGGCTTTTGGTTAAACAAAAAAATTCATGACCTTGAAGATGGTTCCAAATCATCTTGAATGTCCAAATAATATTCAGGTCACAAAGACACTTTCATTTCATGTCTTTTTTACTTAGAAAGTGTACTAAGATTTAGATCTTGAAGTATATCTTGATTTTCTCAGTAGACCAACATTCTTTAAGTACTATGAACTCCTAGACAAAAGCAAAGAATGGCCTCAGGTGTCTAGAAAGTAAGTTTGTTATGAAATCTTAAAAGCTACTGAGAACAGCAAAAAGATTTACAAAACACGGGTCCATGAAGGCTTATTTTACAAAAAAATATGCTTTAGATACTTTTAACTCTAAGGCATAAGCAAAGAATGGCCTCAGGTGTCAAAAAAGTAAGTTTGTTATGAAATCTTAAAAGCTATTGAGAACAGCAGAAGAGATACTACAAAACACAGGTCCTTGCAGGTTGATTTTACAGAAACTCTTTAAAATAGTACAGTACGTGTCTTGGTGTTACTAACTTCTTTCTCATCTTTTCAGGATGGTGTCTAAAGCTGGCACAATTAAATGAGACTAGTTGGATGGGTACCAACCTCACTTTGGAATTCCTCATGGATCAACTATTAAAGAAGAATGACTCTTAAGAAGAATGTTCAGTCCAAGGGGAATGTTCACTCTTAAGAAAAATGTTGACACAAGTTACTAAAATGTTTATGTAAGTTTAAACTTTCTCACAGGTAATTCACTAAGTTTCAAGATACAAGGTATTCACCCAAGTTCCCTAATCAGATCAACATTAGTGCAAAGGCATAACATTTCAGGATACTTAGTTTTTACTGAGAAATTGTAGCAGTTCAGTATCAGCTGTCAGGTAGGTCAGGATGTTTCATGCTACGTGGTATTTTATAGAAAATTTCTTATCAGCTTAATGTTATTTATATGTTCATGGATTTTGACAATTTCATGTTGAGAAGTCTGGTATATGTAAGGATCATCTTTCATTAATTTAGCTAAAATCACTTGTCGGGTAATTGGCATTTTTTTTTAGCATCCAAATCCACCTAGAACACTTAAATTTAGTTTTGATTTTTATCATTCAGTTTTTCATTGTTCAGTGCACACTTGCCTGGGTACTAAGGTTATGGAGAGTAATATTACATTATCTTAATGTCCAGTCATTTTACTGAAGTTCATAAGATTTGATTAGAAAGAAAGGCTTCATTGATATCTTGGAATGTCTTCACGGTAGTTAGAATGGTTAGGAATGGTTTTGTGGAAAAAAGTTAAGTATACCTTAGTTTAACCAGACCACTGAGCTGATTAACATCTCTCCTAGGGCTGGCCTGAAGGATTAGACTTATTTTATGTGGCTGAGAACCAATTGGTTACCTAGCAACGGGACCTACAGCTTATTGTGGAATCCGAACCACATTATACCCAGAAATGCATTTCTATCGCCAGAAATAAATTCCTCTAATTCTTTGTTGGCCGGCCGGAGACTTGAACTCGGGCCTAGCAGCGTGCTAACCGAGAACTTTACCAACTCGTCCAAGGTTTTGTGGAATAAGACCTGTGAGGTATAAACCTTCGTAGTTGGTTTCACTTAATTATTCCAGTTAATTTAGAATTGAATTCTTAATAGTTACTAGGGTTTCATCTTTTTAATATTACGTAAGCATTGGTCCTTACTCTTTTGAAAACTTTGGTTGAGTACAGTTTTTGTTTAATATAGGAGGATATCACAGTCTTAAATGTATACATGTTTACATTGTAGGACAAGAGATATTTCAGAATTTAGTACATTGGTTTTTATGTCAATTTTGTTAAAAGGAGAATTTACCATTACAGTGTACCCTCGCCTACTTGTGGTTCTGGATTTGCGGCTTCGCCTAATTGCATATTTTTCTGTGGAACATATATACTCTACACATTATTCGTGGAAAATTTGTCTATTCGCAGCATTTTTCATAGAGAAATATTCACTAACTACTGTATTTTCATATCATTTTCGTGACTAAATGCACTTTTTGTGGTAAAACTATTAAAATACTCAGGTATAAGCATTTTTAGAGGGTTTTTTGGTGCTTGAACTATCAAAATAGGCAGTTCTAAGCATTCTTAGAGGGGTGTCAGGTATTTGCGGATTTTAGCCATTTGGTTGGGGGGTGGGGTTGTGGTTCAGATCCCCAGTGAATAGTGGGGGTCGACTGTATTGTCAAGCAATTAAATGATACTTTTCATAAATATGTATGAAGTTTGCCATGAAAATAATGCATCTTGCTTAACAATGAACATAAATTCATTAAAAGTTTATATCATTAGCGCTTATGAGTATCAAAACAGGTGCATTATTCTTATGGTATCTGCATATTTCAAGGTACTCCTGGTTTGTGAAGGTTCCAAATTGAAAGTGTTAATGTTAGAATAATTATGTATTGTTGAAAGTATTGTAGATACATAATTTAATAAGAAAACTCTAATTTAGTTTACTGTAAGGGGAGTGTAGGCCTGCTTACAATGGTATTTAATGAATTAGCCCTCACTGAATGTACGCATTACTTCTAGGGCAGTTCGATTCTTACGAAAGTGGTATTTTAGGTAAATGAATCTATAAGTAAGCTCAAATTCAAATTCACTTTAAAGCATGTTAGATATTGTTATTATCATAGCTCCATGAATAATCTCAAATGTGCTCTTTTTGGTATATAATTGAATAAACTCAGTTATGGGTTTATTTCATAATGTGTCATCGTTAGGTAGACTTTCCTGAAGGACTCAAATTGGCTTTGAGAATTAGTCAATAGAGTTTTGCACTAGACCACTAAATATTTTATACTTTTTTTTTTTTGCAAAAGGGAAATTTATTTCACAGTGGACCTCTAAGCCACTTGGGTAGTATTTATATAATTAACTGTTTTTAACGAGCAAGTCACAGGCATCTTGTACCTTTCAAGGTTCCTACAGAGGAGTTGAATTTCCACGGGAGATGTACGTTAGAGTTGATGTTGAATAGGATAGTGGAAGAGACTGAAGGGTTGGGAAATAAATGGAAGATATAATAGACTGAAGATTATTCTTGTAGTTATACACACCGTAAGAATGACTAAGTGGAAAGCCATGTCAGTACATAACCATATAAATTGTAGGTCATTTCACCCACCAGTGTACTTTTCAGATAGTTGTCTGGAGTGAACTCCTACAAAAATCTTTTGTCTCAGCTTAGGACCGAAATCAATTCAGACAGTGGTAGTCTTACATTTTAACAAGATATATATCAGATGCTGGTGACTGTTAATGTGAATGGCTTGAGAAATTGACAGTTATTATTTCAAATTTATAAATTTTGTAAAGTTTAGAACACCTGATGTGACTGAATCTTGAAATATTTAATTCTTTTTGTAGGCCAAGGTATAAATCTTGTTTTTTTTTTTTTTGAGTGTAAACATGTTTCAGACAATTCGTGTTGAATTTTATTAATGTGATCAAACCAGGGTTCACTTCTATTATTTCAAATTTATAAATTTTGTAAAATTTAGAACACCTTAAGTTACAGCATCTTGAAATATTGAATTTTTTTCTTTAAATTAGGGTTTTTTAGTGTAAACATGTTTCATACAATTCACACTGAATTTCAGGACTGTAATATGATCAAATCAAGATTCATTCAGCTGTTATTGTTATAAATTTAACTTTAAAATTTGAATAATGGGAAAATTTTGTAAAACCAAAATGTACATTAATTTGGTTATTGAAAGACTTCTGTATTTCAGCTTATTCTGCTCAGATCTCATCCAGTCATGACCTTTGTTTGGCTAGAAAAGATAACTAGTAGCCTTGGTTAGTTCTTAGCTCAACAAAGAAAGCATGAAGGCAATTAAAAAAAAAAAACTCTAGGGGTATTAAAATGATGAAAGAAAAGAATGACCATATCCACTGCCTTCTTGTTGTGGTATACTATGTGGACATTAGATTTAGATGTAAAGTTTGATAACTTGAATTTTGGGACATGTCACCATGTAGATTGTTTTAATTAGCTAACTTTTGCAGAAATCTACAGTTATTGCAGAGTTATTATCCATAGAAACAAGATTTGAAATGAGGTATTTTTTTAAAAATTTAAATAATATAGACTTCATTCTTCCTCTCGCCCTTCCGTTGTTAATCGATTTCCCTTTCTGTGAACTTGCAACCACACGCTACTATACATTCAAAGTCATTTCTTCAATCTCCTGTAAAAGCTGTTATACATAAACATCTTGCAGACTTACAGCACAGCTTGGAAGCCACAGAATTGCACATTTCTTACTTTGTGACCTAGGATCATTGCAGATGTTTTGTCAACAGAAAACCTGTACTTTCATAGTGTTAAGAAATCCAGATGTTTTGTTGTTGAAAGCTCTCTCTCTCTCTCTCTCTCTCTCTCTCTCTCTCTCTCTCTCTCTCTCTCTCTCTCTCTCTCTCTCTCTCTCTCTCTCTTTTTGTTCACTGAGTAGTTCTAAAGTTTTTATGCTTTATCAAAGTATTAATATAGTTCTAAGCTGATTCTTATACACCTTCCACGCTTTGAAACATCATTGCACACTTGACACACTTTTCTGGAGCAGTCTTGCACACTTGATATTGCTGAAACCCCTCTATGCACACTTTACACCTTCAGGGTGCTTTTGCCCTTACTTCCAGGCACAGGGATTAAGTACCTCACTCTTAAACATTCTCACACTTCTAAACATGTTCTCGTTCAACACTTTTGTGGGGTCTCATTTGTTCCATGATCACAAAAATGGGTGTAAAATTATTTGCGTTTGTCACCAAATCCGTAAGTGAATTGTACGGTTTTGACCTGTGAATTTTTTAGCATTTTGTGTTTTGTGTCAGGATTCAAGTTTTCAGTTTCATGTTTTCATGAATGTTAGAGATTACGGTCGTAAATTTTGGGCAGTTCACGTTTTAGTTTGTTTAGATGATGGGGCATTTTATTTTTCAGTGCTTAAGACAAAGTGAAAACTGGATGAGTGTCTGTGAACACTGAAGCACAAACTTGAATTGTAAGATTTATTCTTTGTTATTAAGAGGATATTAATGGACGTAAGCTGAAGTATAGAAGTCCACACACATAGAGAACTGGAAAGAAAATAAAGGACTCCTTCGGGTCAGCATTGCAGTGGTCCGTGGAGGGACTCTCTTAGCAGGAGGTATTATAGACCAGTCAGATATCAGCTTCAAAGCCAACTTGAAGAAGGGCCGTTTTCTAAGCTGGTAGCCGATTGCCGAGATGGGATGTCCCTTGAATGCTTCTCTTGTGCTTTCCCAGATGTATTCTTATTTTCTCTGTCTGCCGAAGAATGTGAGACAATTTCAAATGTAAAGGAATACCATAAGTTACAGGGGGGGTTCATAGAGGTTTGGGTAATGTTAATACTGAGGCAAGCCTCAGTTAACTTTAAACTTATGGCTGTATTTGTACTTGGGCAAATGCAAACTGAACATGTTTTTAAAGACCTTGTAGATGTTTATTGCTAGAATTTTATATCAAAGGATGGATTATGGCCAAGGAATCTTGTTCACTTTATCTATGAATAATTATGAAAATCTGCTATTTTCATACATGTTGATATTCCATTTTTAATTTCTTTGAGATTTCACACAAGAATCTCATCTGTGTCTTGTTACAGAATTTGTCTCTAGTAATTTACTCTTGTAGAAAACGAGGAACATTAAGCAAAAGACATTGTTGCAATGGGTACATTGTCAAGTGTGTTAGGCATTGTTTTATTGGCTTTCAAGCAATAGAATTCTTACGTTAGAGCTGTATGGATAAATCTTCTTGTAAATATTTTTGGATACGGTTATATCATTTGTCATCACAGATATTTATTTTGAAGATTGGCTTATTTTTGGTATAGATAACTAGCCAAAATTACTTTGCGCAGTTAGATGTAAAAGTACTTTTTATGAATGACTTCAAATGATTCTGTTTTTAAGAAAAATGATTCAAGTGAATTTTTTTTCCTCTTAATTGTCATATTTTACTTCAGAACTGACCAGATTCTGTTATTTAAATTGCTGTTTTCTGGCCAAGTTTACGTAAACTTGGTGGTATGGAAAATTCTGAATTGTAGAGCATTGGGTACCATGATTACAAAGCTTATTTTCTTAGGCAGAATTTGACAATTTGATGTTTGATTTTATTTGATTTGCTGGGTTTTAAAACTATTGATAAGTATATTACTGTATAGATGTCTTGAAAGGTATAAATCAAGCGTATCAACATTTTTAGAAGTTAAGAGTTATCCCTTTGGTCTAATATATGACAATACTTTTAATGATCTTTCGGACACACACCGTCTTCGCAAAAGGGGGTACCAGCTTGGGGCGTAAACTCCTTCTTGTCTGGGGCTGACACTGCATTCGTATACTTGAAATAAAGGAGGGACAAATACCACTCTGGTCATGTTTTAGACAATGACACCTTACAAGTGATATATCATCAGTAATTAAAGAAATGGGGTTTTACAAAATCTTGGAGGAGTGTAGTTGGCTGTGTTTGTCACAGAATAGATAACCATATTTGACAGGCCTGCCGAGATGATAGAATACTGAAAGGCATTAGGGGAGTTCCATGGTTTTGTGAATCATCTGGGTGTCACTGAAGGCAAAAGTTCATTTAGCAGGAGGGGGAGGGGTAGGGTTACTGTGCCCAAACCCTGTAGAGCCAGTGATGGATAACTGACAAGTACTTAAGTACAAAAAAGTATATTTTTAATGCAGTAGTCAATACTGAGTATCTCCAAGCTTCCCAAAAACCACAACCAGGTTTAAAAGGCAGCTGACCAACAAAGGCTACCTATTAATTCAGGACATAATATCCCTTGCACAAATCAGAGGAGTTGGTGCTCTGCAATAATCGTAGTTAATCTCCGCACCATGAAGATAAGCCTAAGCAAATACAAGATTACCTTGCTGCTGAGTGACTTCAATATCTTATCAAAGAGGTTTTTCAAGTTTAAAGTTGTAGCCATTGCTCACATGTCCATGGCTTACCTTCCATTAAGGATGGAAATTAGCATGAAAGTCCATAACCAAGAACCTAATGAAAAGGACTTTACGTTCCTACTCTTTGGAAACTCCGGTTTCCTAATAACTGAACACACAACCTTTATATCAGGTTTAATCCTTTTAAGTGCAGTTCCAACAATCCTTACAGATAGTACTGTACCCTAGTGACTCCAGACTAGGAACAGATACTGCTGTATACAGGTAAAGGCCTAGCCCAAAACTGTACTTAGCCCAAAATCAGACAAAGATAATTGCCTTTTCTTTACCAAAGCCTACCTTATCTGACTAAGATTGCAGCTTTCTCACTCCTTAGCTGTGTCTAAGGCTACTGTAAAGTTAAAATAGAAACTTCCTCACAAGGAGTTTGTTCAAAATGGTTCATAGGTCGACAAAATCATGAACTGAAGAACCACGTACAGATTTCAAGGTAAAGTACCTGGCAGAGACCTGGGAAACTCCACTTTAACACCTTGAAAAACATCTTGATGTCTTTGTCCTCAGACAAGCCTGTAGCCCAAGCCAACATGGTCCTTTAAACTACCAGACGTGAGTTTAGGAAGATTGTTAGTTTATGCTTTCATATTTCATGAAGTGTGTTAAATTGAAATGCTTTTAGGTTTCAAGATGATTCTCCCTCTATTTTTTTCTCAAGGGAAGAGTGTTGTTATATGATAACTCTGACATTATAATGTCTGTTATCAGTACTGAATTTAGAGTTTTAGTTTATGGTACTTTCACGTTTCATGAAAGGTGTTAATCTGAAACACTTTGAGGTTTCAAGAAGTTTCAGTTGATATTTTTCCACACAGGAAAGTTTGTTGTTATATGATACTTTTGACATTATAGTGTCTCTTGCATTGATTCATTTGGCCTTTTGCATAATAAACTTTCCTTTGGAAAGTCTTTTTTCAGTTTCTTTACGCTCAGGAAATATGTTGCTTTGTAATAGTTTTGTGGTTTGAACATTTTTAGTGTATGATGTGCTCTTGTAAGAGATACTGTGAGTAAGTTCATGATGTTCTCTTTCAAGAGAGTCTGTTACTCTTTGAACAGAGTCTGTGACTCTTTGAACAGAGTCTGTGAATCCTTTAAGAGAGTCTGCGAGTTCGTGACATTCTCTTAAAAGAGAGCCTGTGACTCAAAGGAGAGTCTGTGACTCTTATAAGAAAGTCTGTGACTCTTGTAAGAGAGTCTGTGATTGAGTTCGTGATGTCCTCTGAAAGATTTAAGTGTAAGTTGATTTGTACTTACTGACAGTGCATGATTGCTTTTGCCTTCCAAGAAATGTATTGGTCTGCTACAATATTATCAACAGAATGTGTCTTATATTTGATGCTTTTGTATTCAAGTTGTCTGAATTTGTGAGATTTTGCTTAGAAAGTATATTAGTTGATGGTCCATTTCTTTACTGGAAAGTTTCTTTGCACAGTTTTTGTCTAGATAGTCTGTTAGTTTGTGCATTTTTCCCAGACAGTTTGTTAGTTTGTGTAGTTTTTGCCAGAAAATGTATAGAAACATTTGTGTTTTTTCATTTAGTACTAGCCTGTGTTATTCTAGAAAGTGTGTTAGTTTGAGCATTTTTTTTCTAGAAAGTTTGTAAATTTGTGGAGTTTATGCTAGAGAGTGTATAGAAAGTGTGTGTGTTTTTATTTTTTCAGTTAGTGTTTATTAGTCTGCATTATTCTTATTAAAAATTCCATTAATTACATTTTGGCTTAGAATGTCTTGTAGCTTGAGTTTAATTTACAACATCTTTTCTTGCAAGTCCAAATTTGTGACAGTTTGTTTACAAAGTTTTTTGATATAAAAGTTCCTTTGCCTCCAGAGAGTATCAGCACAAAAGAGTTTGTTTTTTGTATAGAAACTGTGTTAATCTGGGAGTATTTTTTTATCCATTAAGTGTGTTCGGAATGGTTATGTCTAGGAAGTGTTGTGGTTTAAAACTTCTCTTTCCTGAACAGATTATCTGCACAGAAGAGTCGGATCTTTTGTAGATAGTGACCCCAAGGGTTTTGAGGGGTCGTTATCTAGGACTAATATTTCTGGGGAGTCATTATCTTTATGATATTTACAGTCTTTTGTTTACGTTTTTACACTAATCCCCAACGGGGCTGTTCTAAACACGCCGCAAAGGTGGATACATATCGTATTAAAACCCATGGGGGCCACTATCTAGGAAAGATCCGTTTTTCGTTTTCATATAGTAAGTGTTAATTTGGGAGCATTTTTTTTTTTTTTTTTATCAGTGGATTGTGTTTGGGAGAATTTTTTGTTTTACCAAAAAAGGGTGTCAGTTTTGAAGTTTTTTTCTAGCAAAAAAATTTTTTTTAATGTAGAATGTTTTAGTTTTGGAGAAGTTATATAGAAATTTTGTTGTCTTAAGGGAGCCTTTTTTTTCTTGGAGATTCTGTTGTTTTGCTGTTTTTTTTTGGGGGGGAGGGTTATTGAGACTTGGTTTTTCTACCTAGAAAAAAGTCAGTTCATGAGGTTTTCCCTTGGAAGTATTTTAGGGTTTGTCTACAAAAGTTTGTAGGCTAAAGAGAGTATTCTGCCTAGAAAGAGTTTTCCGCTTGGAAAAATGCCAGTTTGAAAGAGTGATTTGGCTTAAACCTGTGTCAGTTTGTGAGTTTTGTTCATAGATCAGCTTGGGTGATTTTTGTACCTAAAAATTACAGTAGTCAGTTTGGGAGTGTATTTCAACCCAGAAAATATGTCAGTTAAGGAGACCATTTTTTGACAAGAACATAGGGTTAGTATTCTCTTAAAAAAGTATTGCCCAGATTTAGTTCAGAGGAACAAGCATTATTGTTTTCAAGATGGTGACCAGAAAACCAGCATAAATTTAAGGGAAACCTGAGTTTTATCAGCAGTTTGGTGTTAGCTCCCCAAAGGCAAGTCTTGAGGTATAATGCCTGAATTAAAAGCAGTAAATTTTGCTGGTACTTTTTTCCTATCCAGGACTTCAGTTATCATACAGTGGAAAATCCCTTGTAATGGTCACTGTCAGAAGCCAATGTTCAACATTGTTTAGCCTTGTTGTGGTGATATGTGCAATGCCACAATTTATAGTGTCTTGTATTGAGCTTAAGAAACAGACATTTTAGTTTGCTATGGTTAGTTATATGAGATTGTAGTCTTCGTAGACGTCACATTTTCAGTTTCGGCATAAAACTTCGATTTTTACAATTGTGACCCTGTTGTGATAAGCAAAACAAACTGATATTTGTCTTTGGTGAGCAGTGTGAAAAAATTCTAAGTCTTGCGACCCTGTTCTGCTGATCAGAGCAGAACTGCAGTTTTCAGAGTTTTGTGAAACCTTGAATGTGAAAGATCTGAGGTGATATTCCAACTCCAAAACACCAGAAGGAATGCCCCAACCGGTATTGGTCATTCTTCTCTAATTCCCTGGTAATGGGATGACTTTGTAAGGCACTATTACACAGAACCTAAACTGGCCTGGTGGTCCACGTGTACGGTGAAGGCTGACGTTAGTCCGACCTGCTGTCCTGCTGGGGGAGGAAGGACTCAGGGCAGGAGGACAGTAGCTTTGCACGTCTCTGACCATTTACCCGACTCAATCACTTATATTGAATGGTGTCACTAGGCCTATAAGACGAGTTATATAAGGTATTTGGGTCACTTGTCTGCTTTTGGGGGCCTGCGTGTGTCTTGGGGTAATTAATTGCTTTTGTCATAACTAAGACTGGAGGATAACTTGTCATTTTGAATAAGATAGTTACCGGTAACTGGATTTTATTGTTTGTGAATTTCTTTTAAGTCTCTTGTTCACAAGACATCTGAAAGGATTGTAGGTGAATGTTTGTGCTTTTCAAATAAATTTTGAAGGCAGAGGTTTAGATCATTCATGAGATAAGCTTTACACTGCATCATCACAAGGTGCTTGGTATTTCAACACTGAAAATATGGTAATCTTAATTCAGTAAAAATTTTGGTATTCCAAGTAAAGTACAACTAAAATCATGAAAATTAAATTGAAGTTGATGCCTGTAATTGCATACCAGCAACAAACAAGAAGTTGCTTAAAATTAATATCAGTAAATAGCAAAAGAATTTTGAAGTCATTTGTATTTTTGGCACGTTTTTGTATTTTCCACCACATTTCACATTACATAGTTAGTACCGTTAGCAAAATTGAGATTACCCATATTCATAAGTATGGCTAGACAAATTTTATCACCATTATTAACATCGTGATGTCAAATTTGACGGCAAAATGCTGGAATATGCCAAAGGAATAGCATACGTTTAGCTTCTAAAATACGTCTTGAAGTTATCTTAGTCAACCCCTTATTGAGAGAGTAGTCTTGTTTCCATATAAATATCTCAAAGATAAGGATAAATATCCCAGCCTAGTAATATTTATGTCTTTTATCAAAATGGCTGATAGTCTGATAAGCCGATAGTCTTTTGCTTAATGTTATCCGGTTTTCTATGAGGGCGAATGGAGACCGTTTTCTGTAAGACGACGCATAAGAGATTTCCGTGGTTTCGAAATCTCAAAGAAAATGAAAACGGCATTTCGGGTATGTATGAATAACTTAGATATTCTCTTAAGCCAGCCATAGAAGAATTGGGCACACGATTTTTCGGCCATTATGCATCCCATTGGAACAAAATTCATGGGGTTAAACTCTACGGGTATCTAACGCCATGTTTGAACGACGTATTGGCCTAAGAACTAAATCAGCCATGAGAATGACGTCATCAGAGGCTGAAGTGGTAACCTTAACCCCACCTTTTTGGATTCCCCCGTAAAAACCAGTCTTCTTTTACAGTTGAAATATTACAACATTCTTCAGAGAAAATGGGAATATATCTGGGGAAAACAAGGGAGGTATATAAAGGGCTTCTCCCATCACGGCAATCAAGCTGTCAGCTTAGAAAACAGCTCTTTTGAGTCGGCTTCAAGATGACCGACTGGTTGACAATACCTCCTGATAAGGAGAATCCATTTTCGGGCGATTGCAATGCTGGCTTTAAGGGATATAATAAAATTACAATTCACAATATAACGAATTTGTATATCATTTTTGGATACGAATAAAATTACATACTGTTATTTTACTTTTTATTTCCTTATTTTATCAAACAGTTTGCATATACATATTGACATAGATATGAAGTCAACATAATGTTTATACCTTTAGATTACTTAATGGAGTACAGCACAATTTGAAATTACCCTTTACCGTAACCCACATAATTTAAAGGTGGCATTTATACTTGGCAACCTTTCTTAATGTACAAATTTTTGGAGGGCCTACATTGGATAGAAAAAGCCAAATATCTGATAAAATCTTACGGATACGAGGTGGCTTTGGGGCCCATTTTTAAATTTCTTCAAGTTGGCCATACTCGCAGCTTAATTTAGCTATACTTTAACCAATCATTCTAATGGCTTTTTTAATTCGAGAGAGAGAGAAATTTGTTATATCCTTTAGTTAGTGGGTGCTTCTCAGTGACTTGAAACAGAGAGAGAGAGAGAGAGAGAGAGAGAGAGAGAGAGAGAGAGAGAGAGAGAGAGAGAGAGAGAGAGAGAGAATACTTCTCAGAGACGGAACTGAGAGAGAAAGAGAGGGTACTTCTCAAAGACGGAACTGAGAGAGAGAGAGAGAGAGAGAGAGAGAGAGAACTGAGAGAGAGAGAGAGAGAGAGAGAGAGAGAAAGACGGAGAGAGAGAGAGAGAGAGAGAGAGAGTACTTCTCAGAGACGGAACTGAGAGAGAGAGAGAGAGAGAAAGAGAGAGAACTGAGAGAGAGAGAGAGAGGGGGGTACTTCTCAGAGACGGAACTGAGAGAGAGAGAGAGAAAGGAGGGGTGGTTAACAAAACGTACAAAAAATTTATTTAAATTTTGAAATACCAAACCACAATACAATGAAGCCACAAAATGTAAACTTGACTGATAAAACAAAGCTTTAGAATGTATGAATAAAAATGAAAAGCTTTAGAACGTATGAATAAAAATGTAAAGCTTTAAAATGTACAAATAAAAATGTAAAGCTTTAGAATGTACGAATAAAATGTAAATCTTTAACAAAGTAGCATTTCCCCCCCTATTTTGTGGCTCAAAAACTGTGGTCACAAAGCACACACATTTGATAAAGTATACAACAGTATTTATATAACATTAGTACAGCATCATTCTTACCATCATATGTATTTTAATCAATAATCCTTATGCCTTACCCCAATGCAACATTACTCAAACTTTAAATGTCCGACTTAGAAAAAAAAAAAAGTGTTGGACATTCATATCTCCGGCCTGATTTGCTGTTGTGGAATTGAACTGAATATACAATTTAGGCCAAATACCAAGCACTGGGACCTATGAGGTCATTCAGTAATACTGAAAAAAAATTGACAGCAAAAGTTTGAAAGGCGTAACAGGAGGAAAACCTCTCTCAGTTGCACTATCGATCGTTAGGAGAGGGTGGAAAGTAAGATGGAAGAAAGAGAATATGAAAGGAGGTGCAGTAAAAGTAACGAAAGGTGTTGCAGCTAGGGGCAGAAGGGACTCTGCAAAGAACCTTAATTAATGCCTGCAGTTGGTGCACTGACGTCACTAACCCCCTCTGGGAAGATTTGCCGTTGTGGGACTCGACATTTTACTACTTCGAGCATATTTCAATCCCCTTTTCTCAGTGGGGCCAAGCTAGAAAGGGTTTAGCACTGAAAACTGCCAGTTTGGCTTCAAGACAAGAAAATCAATGATGGACAATCTTTCTTCAGAGGCATCAACAGGAATGTACCAAGCAAAAATGCCTAATGAACTTGTGGTTCTTGAGAAAGTACCTGACAGAGTCCTGCATTGAGACGAGCAGAGGGTGACAAAGACTCACTGCGAAAGTGACGTGATGTCACTCCTTCATATAAAACTACACGATTTGGAGTGAGATGTTTATAGGTACAGTGTATCAAGATATTTTGAGACTTATTGTAGTCCATCAAGAAAAAACACTTAAAAATCCTTTACTGGTAATCATCATGATGACAGATGCTTCAAAGGACAGAGTCACAGGCACCTGGGAAATACTGTATGTGCAGGACCTAGTGTTATCAGCAGAGAAAGATCAAAAGGTTTGAAGAGGAAAGAAGAAGGAGTAAAATCAATGTTGGCAAAACCAAGTTTATGAATGAAACGAAAATGTCCAGTTAGGATGCCCTGGGAAAGGTTTTGTGGGGAATACAATCCCAGGAATGCCATGGGAAAGGTTTTGTGGGGAATACAATCCCATGAATCAATGACGAGAGAGAGAGAGAGAGAGAGAGAGAGAGAGAGAGAGAGAGAGAGAGAGAGAGAGAGAGAGAGAGAGAGAGAGAGAGAGAGAGATACTTGGAACAAATGAGAATTCTAGCAGAAGTTGTACAAGGAAATTGAACATGCTTAAGAACTCAATATATGTCTTAAATCCATACAATAGACCAGGCATAAAACTTCAATGATGATGATTAGAGGGTGGATAAAAGCTCGTATTGACGAAGAAACGAAGGTTCAATGAAGTCTTCTTCAACTGTACACTAAACTGATGAAACCAACCAAAAAACTGAATGAGCACAAAACTTTGTACAGGTCCCATGCAAAAGCTAGTTACTTCGGAGAGTGTGGCCGAGTCACTGGAAGAAAAACAATGGACAGGACCTAAATATATTCTCTCTTAGGAAGCAAAAACATAAAACATAGAAAGAATGAAGTTGATGAAATTAGTCAAAACTACACAGCAAATGTAATAACCACAGAAAAGTTAACGAACAGCGAGCAACGGAGAAAAAGAAGATGAAGCCACGTCTAGAAGGCGTTAACTTTTGGACAGCTGGTATAACTTCTCTGTAGTTTTCGGATGCATATACAATCCGTCTCGAAGGGGAAAGCAAGACCTTTGACAAAAATTTGGATAAAACAACAACAGCTCCTGTTGTCAGACATGGGGACTGGAAAGGTATAATGATAAAAGTCTGACTTGACCTAACATTCTTTGTAGGAGGTTAATGTACTGGAGTTTCAAACACTGGCAAAGAATATGTAGAGAATATAGAATGTCTGTCTATAGGGGAATTAATAGCATCAAAGGCATATATGTTGACAGGACAAGTATGGAACAAGGAACTTGTCTACAGAAAGACTGAATGAATAAAGAAAATTCAAAAGGGACCAATCAGAAACTCAAAAGTAAACAGCAGAATGATGTAAGCTGTACTTTTCAGAGATTCTTCCAAATGAAGAGAATGAACATAATGTGGAGGACACTGATCTGATAAAACAACCAACAAATAATGTCACCTGAACATGTTTATGGAGTTCTTAACATTCAGGTTGTTAAAAGCAACTGGAAAACCACTCAATAAAGTGGAAATAAGATAAATAATTGGAATAAACACCAAAGTCCATTACCTTGAAAGACAAGTCTCTGCAGAAAGGGGCGTTCATTTGTGAAATATAAAAATATATTAAATATATAAAGAGAAAATACATTAAAAAGTAACACAAAACCGAAGCAACGGTGTCCGGCAGTCATCGCATGAGGTGGTGTGGTGGAACTTGGAAAGGGGGTTTGTAAGATGAAGATAGGACCCCAAGATACACCTGCATTGGGAAGAATCTTGGGTGACTGAGTAGTGACGGGAAACCAGGCCCTCACTAGTCTTCTGAATGCTTTGCAGCAAGTTCTTCGTTTTTAACGTGCTTTTTTCCCATTTTTATATGGGGTAAGCACAATGCCTTCTTTTGAAGGACTTTGATTTGGCGGTGGGGTAGGCCGTACCCTCGATCGGCTGCCCTGCCTGACATCGCTTAGACCCTGGTAGCGAATGTGTACATGTATTGTACCAAATCCCCAGCTCCCTTTCTCCCAGCAGCGAGGAGAACTGGGCGGGTAGGTCGACAGTTCGAGACGTGTGAGGTGTCTGTTATGTTTTTAGATGATGTTGGAGTGGCTTTGTTTATGTGTGTATTAGTCTGTAACACCCATTTGCCTTCAGCAAACCTACCCGTTGATTACATACGTAACCCCGGGGTGTCTACACGGATAGCAAAGTGTCCGCCTTCTCTGACTGGTCGACTGCGGGGACTGAACCCTCGCCACAGGCTTCTATGAAGTCTGAGGTTGCTGCTTCTACCAACTGAGCCATCGAGGTTCCTGAATGCTTTGCAGCAAGTGCTATCTACAAACTGCTGCCGTGTGAACCTAGAGTCTGATTTATTCAAGTTCCCAGCAGAAAATGATGATGCAAAACATTGTCAAGTGATTGTTGTAGATGTATTCCAAGGAAATTAAAAAACATTGCGAGATGACTCAGCGCATGAATCAGGCTGACAGTGAAGTTGTATACTAGATCAATGCTGGAAAATCCCAAGTCGACTCGATAAAGATTTTTCAAATGTGCATTCTACTACCCTGACCATAGTCACTTCAGGAAATAGTAACATAGCGACGAAACTTGATGGAAGAGCTCACTGTAGCTTAGTGAAAATATCAGATGGAATAATCAATCATCTGAAAAAAGCATTGGATGTATTTACTTAACTGCAATATTAAGATTGATAAATTATACTAAGGTCATTTTGATTATGGGAAAACTATACTATTAAGATTGATGAATTAGGCTAAGTACTGTATTACTAATAGTTGATAAGCTGAAGTATTAAGGTTAATATTTTACACCAGACTACTAATCTAATATCATTTGTATATGTAGTTGGAGAATTTTGCCATTTTTTTTTTTTTTACTGCAGTATTAAGTTTGAAGTTAGGAAAGCTTTGAAGAACTGTAGGGTTAAGATTAGGTCAAGTTTCCGTTCTGTAGGTCAAGGTAGTAAATTAGGTTAAGGAAAGTCAGATCTATTACAGTAGTCAACTCTAAATTTGTTCCCATCATCCTGCACCAACTGCGTGAACGAAAGAGCTCCTACAGTGTACCGATGGGACTGCCCCACCTCAGAGCCTCATTACATGCAGATGACCTGTTGCTAATGTTACATTCAAGACAGAATGCCTTAGAAAAAGTCTGAAAGACAGGAGACGGGAGACGAGGAGGGAGAATTGAAAATCAAGATAAGCTAAACTAAGGTTATGTTGACAGGAAGGGAACCATGTAAAATAAGTAGTCTGGAAAGTGGCCACATGAATGCTGTAACATCGTGCACAGACTGTCACAAGAGATGGTCACTACGCCAAAATCAACATGGAGTAGAGGGTTTTGATGCGCAGTAAACACAGGAGCTATTATACTGTCTTGTAATGTATCAAGCTGTGAGGTTGCAGTTTGGGGCCAGTCATAAAAGAAAATAAGAGCAATAATCTGGACAAAGTGGGAAAGATGAATGGATTACCACCAACCCAAGTATAAATTTACAGTGCTTACGTAAGATGCGTCACTGCACCGGGCAAATGTGAACACAAACGAAGACCCTTCCACAAGATGAGGAGATTGCAGATATGGAGGGGCTTGAAAAACAGGTAATTAAGGTCCTGAAGATATTGTTAGGTCACATGATGAGGAGCACGAATGAGACAGAAATAAAATTGTTGAAACCGTAAGATTTTTGATTGGGTTAACACGGGGACCTCGACCACTAGAGTGTTAGGGCGAAGAATAGCTGTTACTTCTGGAGAAAAAGGACCACATTTCTTTTGTAGCTTTAAGATATCATTGGTGCTAAGCATCCACACTAAATTGGGGAACATTTAAAATATGCTACCTGCTATGGCAGGACAACTCCTGCGGGCATGTCTAATACTACTTTAGGCTTACAATACTTAAATTTACTGTACTTTAAACATAAATATAGCAAAACACAAAATCTTAACACTTCCTCAGGGCTTAGAATATTATAATATACTTTGCTTCAAACATAAATATACAGTACCCAATTTAAAATAAAGTCTCTAATTTACATCAAATACTGAAATACAATATATGTATAAGATTTACTCTACAGAAATGTATCTTCATCAATTTCATTTCTTCTAAATTTTCCAAGTTACTGAAAGTTCAAGACTGTGGAGCATTAACTAACTTTTAAGACTTGTGTTTGTATTTTTGGAAATCTGAACAACTAAAATACTATATAAAGGAACTTATTTTCATTAACTTTGTACTTATTTCAAAGAAGGTACAATTGCAACACCTCAAGCATGCAGTACTGGGTAAGAGTACATTAAATCTGCCTCGTCTTATGCCAATGAACATGGCATGTGTTGTGTTATTCTGCCTCCTGACTGATAATTGGCTAAGCGCTTTAACAATGCATTCACTTTTCTATTAAACAAGAAAGGGAAACAACCTAAATATGTCTCACTAACAAATAACTCTATGTAAGTTCTCCCACGGAATGCAAAGCAGTCTACATGAATCCAAAACAATTTTACAAATAACAGCTTCAAAAATCTTCTTTTACATTTTAATACAAGGACATGAGGCACATTCTTCTATTTTACTCACTATCAACAATACTTAGCACCACCCCATGCCAGCCAGAATCAACTGTGCAATATTAAATTGTGCAATGTCTTCCTCATAGAATGCAATATCCATCTTCTGACAAAAAGTAATGAAACTGGGTCACAAATCTGGTTTCTACTGACAGGAAGTTAACATGATACAGATGCAATCTTTCTCAGCAAATGGGAACAAAATGACTACAGTTTGTTTACAAGGTTTAAAGCCCAGGGAGAAAAGCAAGAAAATATCCTAGCCTCTGAGTACACAAACACTTCCCATCTCAAAAACACCAGAGTTGAGTCTCCATGCTCAAGAGTTCAGTCATCCTGGTTTTGACGCCAGTTTATGAATATCTTCACCATAACGAATAAAATTTCAGTACGGGCATAAACGCCCTCTTTTGACACACGAGTGAGGCATGAAAGATTCCTTTCAGAAAAGGTGAAATTGTAACAACTAACACAAAGACTCAAACAAATACTAAGGAAGACAAGGGGAGCTCCACTTCTTGGGAGGGACTCGCACACATCACGTTAACCATCTTGAGGCTTCTTGAAAACGCCCCGTCGTGATGGTCTTCGAAACCTGAAATGCAGTTGGAATTTAGTATCACATACAAGACAAGTTTAGTTACAGTTTAAATAAATGTTACATGATATGAATCTCGATATGCAATACCGATTGAGTTTTCTTCAAGATTCTTACGCTACAGTTTTCTTACGCAGACAAAATGTTTATTATTATTACTAGTCTCAGTAGTGTTCCTTTTATGAAATAGTTCAATGAGATCATTCAATTCTGCTTCTAATCTCCCCTAAGGTTCACCCAAAGGAACAATGTAATGGTCAAGAAGTTGGACAGCTAAAGCCTTGAAGGATTATGCATTACTTATGAGTGGGAGAAGCAAAGGAAAGGTCATTACACTGTCGCACAATGTTCTTCAGACCGAATGTATGCACAAATGACCAGCACCCACGTTAGGACCTGGGAGAACCAGAAAATGGCTACTGATGACTTTAAGGTAGACCAATGTACCCTAATAAACACCCCATCCATAACTCAAGGGACAGCAAGGTCATGTTGCCAGTGAGCAGAATATATTATAAAATTTACACCCAAGAAACCAAAAAGGTTTGAAAGGTGTAACGCTGGACCTTGTTATGAGTTGCCAGTGCGCTCTATCAAGCAATGGGTGGGACCTGAACTTAGGACCGCCACACAGTGAAGTCCTGGTGAAACAGAGGTATCACAGTAGGAAGAAATAAAAGAACACAAAATGTGGTAACAAATAAATGCGGTTGGGAGCCACTGATCGGCAAATTCAGCCGTGCTATGACTGAATCGTCCCGTGAACTGTAATTATATAAAGAATGCTTTGTCACAGTAATTTAAAACAACAAATCTCTGTGAATGGAGCCTTTATTCAGTGCTTCTCTCAGTTCCTTGTGTAACACCTCAAGTATCTCTCTCTCTCTCATTTTTGCCACCTCCTTTGATCCCTTGCCTAACCTCTTCCACTTTTCTCTGGTCCCACCTTCATGAAACACTTATACATACTGCTTGACTCAATAGCTTGATCTTACTCTAGTACTAAAAGCAATTAAAACAGCCTGATCTTACTGTAGTACTTAAAGCAATTACAACAAAGTGGTAATGAACTCATGTTCAGATACAGGAAGCAAAAGTGTCTGCACTTTGAATTTACAGCATAGAATTCAGCTGCTCTCTAAATCAAATTATTATGTACAGGTAGGCGGCGGGTTATGTAAAACTCGGGTTGCGTTGTTCTGAGTTTACTTTGCTTTTCAAATATATTCATAAAGAAAATTGGTTCCAGGTTACAGCAGATGTTCTGAGGTTAAGTCGTCGTCTTACGCTGTGACAGAACAGTAAACGTATGTACAGCTACAATCTCAAGCCAAAATTTGGAGGTTTTTGGATGCACCCCAAATCAGAATGCAGTCAAAATTTGGAGGTTATTGGATGCACCCCACATCAGAATGCAGTCAAAATTTGGAGGTTTTTGGATGCAACCCACATCAGAATGCAGTCAAAATTTGGAGGTTTTTCGATGCAGCCCACATCAGAATGCAGTCAAAATTTGGAGGTTTTTCGATGCAGCCCACATCAGAATGCAGTCAAAATTTGGAGGTTTTTCGATGCACGCCACATCAGAATGCAGTCAAAATTTGGAGGTTTTTGGATGCACCCCACATCAGAATGCAGTCAAAATTAGGAGGTTTTTGGATGCACCCCACATCAGAAAGCAAGCAAAATACTGTACAGTACAACCAGAGGATGAAAGGAAAGTCTCTCATTATTTCATTTCTCATTTTTATACCTTTTTCTTGCGACGTTGAGGGTTACAACGCGGCGTCAGAATGGAAACCCTGACGTAACCCGGGGAATGCCTATACACATGAATAAAATGGATTCTTTAGCCATTCACAGTGGCCTGAACTATTTGGTGAAAGAGCAACAAATTCTCACCATCATGGACCTCTATAATCGTTTCCATCGAAATACTATGACAAAGTCCAAGGAGTCTAATTTACACTCGCTTACAGGGTCCTGAGAGACACATTCTTAATAGTGGGTTGAAAATTTTACCAAAAATATGAAGTCTGGCAACCTAGATCAGAAATGACCTTCAAAATCTGGAGAGGATGCACCCCACATCAGAATGCAGTGTCTGGAGGTTTTTGGCACATCATCAGAATGCAGTCAAAAGAGAGAGAGAGAGATGAGAGAGAGAGAGAGAGAGAGAGAAGAGAGAGAGAGAGAGAGAGAGAGAGAGAGAGAGAGTCCCAAATCTTGAGTTTTGGATGAGGTAAAGATTATCATACCTGGAGGTGTTTGGATGCTTCCTCAGAATGCCCAAAAAAAACAGGTTTTGATGTCCTCAAGAAAAGTTACCTCTTATCCTGACAACTAAAATCTTTGTAGTTTCATAAGGCAGATCTTCTGATTTTTGGAGTTTCTTCTGAGGTGTCCTGGTAAAAGGCCTCTAATTCTATACCATCCTGAAGTGTCCTGGCAAAAGATGACAAAAATCTTAGGTTATCTTATGAAATACCCACTGTACAAACTTCAAAAAAAAAACTGAATATACCTCATATACAAAAGCCTATTTGCCTAGACCAGGCCCATGCCATTCAGAATATAAAAACAAGCAGGTCAGGAATCTCTTAGTATATACACAGGAATTCTAACAAGCACCATATTCTTTAGAAGCTTGATTTTCAGGTCAATGGCCCCTTTGGTGGGCTTGTTACATATGAATAGGCTTCATCATCTGATTAATAATAATAATAATAATAATAATAATAATAATAATAATAATAATAATAATAATAATAATCAGCTATTAACACCTGACGAGATTCACAACAGCCCTGATGTCCTCAACAATCCTCATTATACATATCAAATATTTCTATGGAATGGAATGGAATAATATAGAGAAAAAGGCCACAGGCCAACCACTGGGACCTACAAGGTCGTTCTGTGCTGAAACAGAAACTGACAGTAAAAACATTTGAAAGGTGAGGGGGGGAAAACCTCGCAGTTGCAATATGAAGCAACTGTTCTTCATAAAGTGAATAAGTTAGGCTAAGCACTACTTATGACACTATGCAGCCTTTAAAGGAGTACTGATCTTAGCCCACAGCTGACGACCAAGTGCTAAAAATTCGCACTAGTTCTGCTAAAACTGCTGTGGCTGCATCAAGCATTGGTGCCCATTTGCACACAACTTATACTGTTCAACACGCTTTTTCTCTTTGCTAACGCCATAGTCAGACTCTATCAGTCCCTCTGCCATATTGAATATAGAATTTCAGCCAAAGGTCAAGAGCTGGGACCTAAGAGGTCATTCAGCACAAAGAGAAACTGACAGTAAAGGACGTCTGAAAGGTGTCACAGGAGGTAAACCTCGCAGTTTCACTAGAGACGATTATCAGGAGAGAGTGGATAGCAAGACGAAGGAAAAAGAACGTGAATGGAGGAGGTACAGTATAAAAGGAATGAAAGGGGTCGCAGCTAGGGGGCGAAGCGACACGGCAGAGAACCTCAAGTAATACCCACAGTGCAACAACTGCGGTGCACTGACGACAACATATTTCTGAGGTCACATATCAAGCAGATGTGTTAGAACTACAGAGGATTCAAGAGTGATTTCATTTAATGACCAAAACTGGAGTTTTTTGGCTTTCGACTTAAGACTCCCTAATACGCTTACTACAAAAATCATAATAAAACCTATAAAAATTTACTTTTTACCAAGATATTTACTTGGACTACTTCCAAGTCCCTTGTTTTTGCTATTAAAGGAAATGATGGCTAGCACATTATATTTGTAACTGGAATTTGGCCAGAGGCCAAGTGCTGGGACCCATGAGGTAATTCAGTGCTTAGAATGTTGAAACAACTGTTAGGAGAGGGTGGAAGTAAATGAATGAAAGTGGTTGCAATGAACAGAATTCTATATGGAGTTTAGGCCAAAGACCAAGCACTGGGACCCATGAGGTCATTCAGCGCTGGAACGGAAACTGACAGTAAAACTTTTGAAAGGTGTAACAGGATGAAAACCTCAAAGCAGTTGCACTATGAATCAATTGTTAAGAGACGGTGGAAAGTAAGATGGGAGAGAGAGAATATGAAAGGACATACAGTAAAAGGAACGAGAAGGATTGCATCTGGGGGCCAAAGGCAGACTGCAAAGAACCTTAAGTAATGCCTACAGTGCCCCATCTGAGGTGTTATTGGTAACGCCTTGTTATTTTTACCTGGAAATATAAGCTTGTATACAATGCTGACACCTAACTGTCTGACCATTTAAGCATGGTTTTGAAATTCAAGGACTGCTTGGAAAAAACCTGCTACAATTCTCAGTGACACTTCCTTTGGTGCCGATGTGCAACTCTCCCGTTAATTTTGTTATTTTAAGGCGTCCTGCAGATTTCCGACATCCATATTAGCAATGAAGTAGTAATTCAAAGACACTGGAAATCCTCATACCCTACAGTTCCGGGGAATCAAGCTAGTTGAACGATTTGATATTTTAAAGTGTGTTTTGAACAGTTCTCATAATTCATGTTAACAATAAATGAGTAATTTAAAGATACTGTAACTCCTTATATCCTGCAGTAATGGGGTAATCACAAAAGGAAACTGTTTAATACCACATATATATATTCTCTGATTTAATATCACATTATATATATTCTCTGATTAAGTTTTTTTTTTTAAAGAGATATCACCAAATAGGTACGTGTGGAGAGTTCCGGACAAGTAGGCTGTATTATTTTCAGCCATGAACCTGTCAGGCCGTCGCAACTTTAGGCCACATGAAGTTCAGGCCGTAAGACATGGCAGAAGCCCCCTGGGACGCTGTGTTTAGTACTAGCCCCGGTAGAACTATAGGGTAGCTCTGCGTCGCCGACAGCACTATAACTTGACCTTCTCTACAGATTTTTGGTTGCTAATTATGAATTTACCTTTAATTTTTGGCGCTCGAGTCTAATTAACCTGTAATTAACCCCGAAGTCCATCCAACAAGGGGTTTCCATACGCGATCTTCACAAGACAGAGCACGGCGTGCGTCTGTTTCGAACGGTTCATATCCCGTCCGGCAAGTGCAATAACTTGTTAACGTATGGGTACCCAAACCCCGTCCCCCGGGCCAGTACTAAACACGGCGAAGGGACATTCCATCTGGCCGACAACAAACAGATGCACCGCCAGTATCAGAACCCCTAAAAGTGTCGAAAAAACCAGCTGAAAAGGTAAAAACAGGCGCGGAGCTAACATATAGAATTAACCTAGCCCCTCTGGGATCAAAGTATTATATACACCCATTTTGGCCATTTGCCAGTTACGGCCAAAACGACCAGGACCCAGTATGGACATGATAACCTAGGTTATATTAGTAAAGGGTACAAGTAGGGACCTGGCATCCAAGGTTTGGTTAATTTGCAACCCAATTACTTATATTCATTTACAGTACCCGAGGTTAGGGTAGGTGGGTTCCAGTGGGCAAGGCCCCCCTAATAAAGCAAGGATCCAGTGCCCTAAGTTAGGTTAGGTTGCAGCTCAATCATCGATATAAATTTCCAGGGTTAGGTTAGGTTAGGTGGGAGTCCAGGGGGGCAAAACCCCTAATTAAATAGGAACGCGAAGCAGCCTAGTTCAGTTGGGTTGCAACCTAATTCTTTATATTTACTGTGCCCTACGTTAGGTGAGGTGGGGGGGGTCCAGTGGGGGCAAGGCCCCCCTAATGAAGTAAGGACCCAGTGCCCTAGGTTACGTAAGGATGAATGCATCTGGTGCTAATGCAGAGGGCGGTAAACCTAAAGTCTATTTTGGTGTCTTTATGTTTATACTTTTGTTCATATTTTTACATTCATCCCCAAGGGACTAGTGCAAAATAACTGTAAATTTTTAGAAAGAGGAACTAGCCCAAAATGACATGAAAATATGTTTTTCTAGGTGATTTTGATGTGTTTTGCACGAATATCACCTTCGTTTTCCTCGGAAGTTAACGGTTTTAGACTTTACTCGGAGCACCTACAGTTTCCCGGGCCCACTCGACCGCCGACCGAAATCGGCGGAAGAACACCAAAACCAACATGTCGTCCTGTTTATGTGTGCTGTCAGTAAGGCCGTGGCGGAACGGCGCTTCGCGCCTTATCCGCATATTTAAAGATTCTTGGCAAGCACGACATTTTCTGGCAAGAGGTAATGTTGCGCCGCGCGCTAGCCACGGGGGTTACAGTAAGGCCATGGCGGAACGGCGCTTCGCGCCTTATCCGCATATTTAAAGATTCTTGGCAAGCACGACATGTTGGTTTTGGTGTTCTTCCGCCGATTTCTGTCGGCGGTCGAGTGGGCCCGGGAAACTGTAGGTGCTCCGAGGAAAGTCTAAAACCGTTAATTTCCGAGGAAAATGAAGGTGACATTCGTGCAAAACACATCAAAATCACCTAGAAAAACACATTTTCATGTCATTTTGGGCTGGTTCCTCTTTCTAAAATGATACCAAAATAACATTAATTCTTGACAAGCAAACAAAACCCTATAGAAAAAGTTAATTTCCAAGGTAATACCCAACAAGGAGCTAATACTTAGTTCTAAGGTGTTTTTGGTTGTTTTTCGTTAATATTTAAACAAAAATTCGTGGGGCCTTCTACTTCCCGTTTACCCTGGTCTCCATGGCATCGGTAGGGTAGCCTGATGCAAGACTGGCAAAAAGGGTAGGCCAGCCTTTTCGTATCTATGCCTTTGCACCTCAGCACACAGGACACCCTAGGATATTGTAGAATAATCTAAAACCTCACTAACTCATTTATTTGATATGTCTAGTCTTGGTGAGTCACTTGAACAACGTGAAATTTCGGGTTAAAGATAACAATGACACTTCAGGGATGGCCATTGTCCAATATGGCCGGTTGACAGTCTGGGCTTCGTTTAGATATTATTTAGCAAGGAAAACGTTTATATACCGCATTAATCTACGTAATAATGAATTTATAAGGTCCCTGGGAGATACTTACATCAGGGGAATCGACGATAAAAACACACAAATAAACAAATAACAAGTTATTGATGGTTATGGCGTTGAAGTCACTCCCGTCACCTGACGAGTCACGTGGTCGGTGGCCCTGAAGTCAGGATCCCGGGTTCCAATACTATCCTGCCTGTTATGAATGCCATTACACATTGTTTATAGAGAGTTTTAGTACATTATAGGGTTATTTTTGAAAGATCAAATGGTATATGAATCTCTAACAAGTACAACAGATGGCATTTGTCGTCATTTCTGAGAGAAAGCTTCGATTAGAAGTGAGAGAGATCGAGAGTTTAACTGAAAACCCCTCTGTTGGGGTGCGTTCAGACGGTTATAAACGAGTTGAAAAAACAGTCCAAATGTAAAATATAACTGCATTTTTGCTGATAATTTGCTCAATATATGTTTTGATATTCAATCTAAGGACAGATTTATCATTTATCTAAAGATTTTTCTGTATTTTGTTGTATCGACTGCCCGCCATAAAGGCGCGTTCAGACGATTAACAGATGCGTTGAGATTTTCAACGAATCTGCTAATTGTCTGAACGCGCCTCTTCGGGCAGTCGATGCAACAAAATATATAGAAAATCGTTAAATTAACAATAAAATAAACTTAGATTGAATAGCGGATCGTATATTACACAAATTCTCAGCAAAAATACAGTTGGATTTTACCGAAAACTTATAAAATCTTCCACGAAGGCTCTTGTTCTCAAAAAAAAAAAAAAAAAAAAAAAAAAATCTAAATAAAAACAAATGGGAATGTACTAGACTTATGTCTTTAACTGTTTGAAAACGTTTTCGTCTTGACAAGTCTGGACAATGCTGGTAATGACAAAACGACTGCCTCTTCTATTAGGACTTTCCAGAGAACGAGCTGGACGCCATAAAATCTACACAAATTGTTCCAAAAAGTACTTTTAAACATTTGAGGGCTGCAACTAACCGTAAAAATTAAATAGGTATTAACTGACAACTTTATCCTTTTACCCCGAAGATGTAAACGAACATAGACTAATTTAGAATAGCTTCGTCTAGGGCACCAAGTGGTTTATTTTCGCCATCAAAGTCTTCAAGAAAGAAATTTGAAAATTATTGATGGAGGACTACACTCCATATATTTCTAGACTTTCAAGCTCAATGACTGCACAGTATTCTATATGAAATTTGCTTGATAAATAAATCCTTTAGACAGTCTAATCATAAATTTGGCCTATGGTGGCTGTCTTCAGTTTTACCTAAATGTTGTAAGAGGTATATACCTCCAACTTTCAACCTTTATCTCTGTTTCCTGAACCTTTCGTTCTACCTCTCTGTGAGAGGGAGATCGAAGAGGTACCTCTAGCTCTCTGTCTTTCTCTGTTTCCTGAACCTTTGCTCTACCTCTCTGTGAGAGGTAGATCAAAGAGGTACCTCCAAAAAGTTATTCTCTCTCTCTTCAGAGGCAAAAAGTAGGTATTTTAAAATTCTATACTCTCCCTCAAAATTTAATTTTTAATCAAAATTAATTAATTATTAGAAGTAAGTGGAGTATTTCAAAGGGAATTCACTTAAATATCACTGGTGACTGAACAAACAAGTAACAAATGCACCAAAGTTTCTTCGGCGCAATTGAGTTTTCTGTACAGCGTATAATGATGTACGAAACTCTCAGCAACGGGTCCGTGAAACTCTCAGTCACGGCCAGTGAAACTCACAGCTGTAGCCCATGAAACTCTCAACCACGGCCTCTGAAACTCTCAGCCGCAGTCCATGAAACTCTCAGCCACAGCCCAGTGGTGGCCTGTGTTGCTGGCACCTGTAACAGTACCAGACGCAAGATCAGGGCTAAATTTAACCTCAAATAAAATAAAAACTACTGAGGAGGCTAGAGGGCTGCAATTTGGTATGTTTGATCTGACGCCTGAAAGAGAAACACCTTAAATATCTCTGGTGACTGAATAAAAAAAATGGCCGTTAAACATAATGATAATATATTTGGAAACCTCTTACAATATCTCGTCTGTATATTTCCATATACAAACGCCACAGGGTCATGGCGACGTTCAAACACGTACAGAGTCAAAGGAAGGAAGTTGGTTCATTTGTTTATTTCTTAACTCTAGACATTTTCAACAGTTGGGAAATTAAATCAAAAGGGGTTTGTCCGTCCCTTACAAACGATTGAGCATGATAACAAACATTATATTCAGACGCTGTATATAGGAAAACATTGTATTTTAAGCATTATTCCTGAACTTCTACAGAAGTTCAAGCGAAGATGCGATGCATTGCTACCCTGATGCAATTCTCCTCGTATTTTCATCATTTGCTTATATTTTTTTCTACTTGTTTATTGATCTGTTACTTTATTTTTTCTTTTACCTTTAACTGTTATTTCTTTCTAAATGGACAACTTAATATTCTTTGGAAGCTTGAATTTCAAGTCAGTGGCCCCCTTTGGTGGGCCTGCTCCTTATGAATAGGGGTCTTCGTCTTCTGAATAATAATAATAATAATAATAATAATAATAATAATAATAATAATAATAATAATAATAATAATAATAATAATGTCAGTGGAACTGACACAAAGTTAGAGAAGATTGACACTAGGCCTAAGTGTCAAATCCTGCCAAAATCTGCAACACTATAGTAACCTCTTTTTGGCTGCCAGAGTCCAGAGGAACGCATCAGACCTCCATTTGTCTTTTTCACACATTGCTACACTTATGGGACGCCTTTGGGGAATGGTCCTTGCTGGCATAAGGCTGTCGTAATTCAAGCAAGTCACTAACTTAACCTGTAAGCTGAATACTTGTCTTAGTTGAGAGATTCCGCAGAGTTGTTGGCGAAAAGACAGTGTTGTCAAACATCTGAATCGAAGTATATAGAAATATATCTGTAGTTTTTTTTATATTAAATGATTTTAATTTAATTTATTGATTTATTATTCAGTTATTTCAATAATTTTCTATGTTCTCAACCTGGTTAATATGTTTTTTTATTACCATTTTATTTTCCGGATCCGTGGCAATATGGATACACCATTTTGGTCTGTTCAGTGGAAATGTTTAAGCATTAATGATTATGAATACTATTGCTATTCCTCTTCCTTCTCCTCCTATCACTACTACTAAATACTACTAAACTGCTACTAGTATTAGAGCCATTTTTGGAGATTTCATTAAGTTTCTCAACGGGATTCTTCATCTTCAAATCACCAATACACAACACGTATCTACAAGGAGCCATTTTTGTTCCACATAATAAATACAGATTCAAGATTATTTTTTCCTTTTACACCATCAAAATCTGTCATAAATTCAAATTTACCCAGTTTTATTAATATCACAAACACATTAACATATCTATGAGGTCAAATTTTATGTCAAAATCACCATTACATAACCAATATCTAAAACGGCTCAAGTTGTCTCAGACTCAACACCACACGACCTTCAAAAGATATAATCCTTCCAGATGGATTAAATAAACAATATTATCATAATATAATCACATATTATCTGATGTTACCAGTAAGCATTTGCATGGCACCTGTCTGATTTTATGATTTTTTTTTTTATGAATAACACCAATACACAGCTTTATATAACAGCTGGCTAGGCTGACCCACACTTTTTTCGGTATTAACCCGGTGTGTATCCACCTTCGTCAGAGTCCATATTTTATCTTCGTCACCTTCTCAGAGGTGGTATAGTACTAATCATGGCGGAAGCTCCCTGGGACTCCGTTTATGGTACTATCCGACATCTTCGTCGGATACATACCGGGTTGATACTCCTTTTTCCAACGTAAGTCTAGGTATTAACATTCACCTGCTGAATACGATACAACACCACATCAAACAATAGTTTACTGTATATATACATTCGTCCTGACAACAAACAGCCACTCGGTAATGAATAATGAAGAATTTCACAGTGAAGAAGAATCTTAGTGCTACAAATAGATTGGTGAAAAATATTGAGGAATTTCACTAATAAAATGAGTGAAATCACGTATTCGTGACTTTAAGCTGTGGAAAAATGAGGGAACTCTCATTTTATGAAAAAAAGATGAGTAACCTAAACTCGTATGGCTGGACAGAATGGGAAATTTGGCTGCTGAGATTAGACCCATACCTTTAAACTTTGATGGAGAGTCAGTAACAAAGAAATGAGCAAATATCTCCAAATATTACAAAAGCTACATTAACATTCAGTTTTTCCGTTAATGATAAAATCTTGTTTCCCCTTAACACAAAGAGCAGATGTATTAGAAATGTTATCAATATAACTACTGGTAGTTAACTATCAGATTTAGATATAAAAAAAATTATGATTACTTTTAGCCAACTTAGAGAATAATTAGTGGCCTTAGTCTTTATCAGTGAATAAATAAAATCAAGCAGCAGAAATGCAGAATAAATTCGTATAAGCTGAAATAAATGAAAACATACATTTTTGGCGCTGAATAGAATCAACTACAAATTTCCCTTAAGAGCGAAGGGATTTTTTTCAAACGGCAGCGGTTTTTGGCAACTTTCCAATACCTTCTGAACCACGTAGCCAGTTACTGATTAATCTAATTCTATATCTGATATGAAAATGTACAGTAACAGCGGATATATCGCAGAATATTAGTAAAGATAAACCTTGGTTTTATACGAAGCACACACAGAGTTGTAGAGGTTTATTGACAAGTGAATAAAAATTGAAAACATAAAATATTGGCTACTTGGTGCAGCTCTTCGTGGTGAGATGCTAAAGTTGCCAGATGTAAAACAGGATCGTAACATATGGATTATTTCACTTCAAAATCTCAAACAACAACAACTTGTAGGAACTTACTGACGGCTTAGGATTTCACGAACGCCATTTGGTCTGCAGTTGGGTACATCAAAGTATGTTTACTCTTATGATATATTTACATCTTCCTTTATTATTATCTTTATTATTATTATTATAATAATTGTCTTATAAACATAACTTAGATATATTTGTAACACTGGTCTTCGTTTCATTGATAGAAAACCTGTCGATCAAGACCGTGTCTCACCTTCGTGTGGCAAAGTCAAAGAAGAAGAAAAGTAAACAAAAGAAATTCGAGTTTAGGTTAAAGAGATTCGAATTAAAAAAAAAAAAAGGAATTTGTTTTTCAACTGAAAAAGTTTTCTTACGAAACTTAAGTTTCGGTTCATAAAATATAACGATCGAATATCTCAGAGAAAAAAGGAAGAAGAATTGAACGTCAACAAACGCGATGTAAACAAAAGAAATTCGAGTTTAGGTTAAAAAGATTCGAGTTAAAAAAAAAAGGGAATTTGTATTTCAGCTGAAAAAGTTTTCTTAAGAAACTCAAGTTTTGGTTTATAAAATATAATGATCTGATTCTCAGAGAAAAAAAGAAAGAAGACTTGAACGTCAACAAACGCAATGTAAACAAAAGAAATTCGAGTTCAGGTTAAAAAAGTAGGATTCGAGTTTCTGGTAAAAAAAAAAAAAATAAAGGAATTCGAATTCCAACAGAAACGGTTTCCTTACGAAACTCAAGTTTTGGTTCATAGAATATAATGATCGGAAACTCAAAATGAATCATAAAAAACGGAATAAAAATCCGTAAGAGAAAAAGCGAAGCTGTGAAGCTTTAAAATATATAAAAAAAGTACGAACAGGAGACGAAAGATCAGATTATAGTTTTTGCTTCTAAAAACTAAAAAAAAAAAAGTGACTTTTCTATAAAAATTAACGCGATAGAGAATTAGCAGGAGCTGAAAAGGATAATAACTGAAGAACCACAAGAAAAATATGAGGCAAAATTTATAATACAGTTTTTACGCGAAAAAATGAATATAAATCGTACTTATTTTTTTTTAGTCAGTTAAGGATTAAGAAAGCTGATGAATTGACGGTAAATCCATCACTTCAAATCTTTCACAAAATTCTTTCAATTCAAAACTGCTCTCTCTCTCTCTCTCTCTCTCTCTCTCTCTCTCTCACACACACACACACACACAAGCAATATAATTCTTCATTAACGTACTGAATTAACTTACGAATAGATGATATGCATTTTGATATGTGGTTTGGTTCAACGCATTCTCGATCAGAAAAAGCTAAAGAATTTTTAGATCTTCGCGAATCTTGGGTGAAGCGTCAACGGATTTATTTGGATTAGATGAAGCCTTGTGACAACGACCCTTAATGCCTATTTTTACATCGATTAGGACACAGTACATTATGCTCGTGGAGTTTAACACTTGTTAACAAAGGTTTAGATTATATATATATGTATATATATATATATACATGTGTATATATATACATATAAATATACACATACACACAATAACAATTTATTTACAAGAAACGTCAATTCTCATCACCGTTCAGCGTGCACATGAAATTTAACATCACGAATCTGAAGGAAATCAAGTATTTCTAACATCTAGGAGATAGTCCATAACATCTAAATGTACTTCCTGAAAAAAATGTTATATGTAGTGAAAAAATATTAAAAAAGTCCCCTAAGAATAACATTTCCTAACTTGATCTTCTCGCAGAGTTTTTCACTGACTGGTTCCGCAGTGGGACAATTCCCCCACGGGAAGAAATCTGCCCTAAATGGAAAACTGCAGTTTCTGCAAAATTTTCGAAATTGAGACACGCCACCTATTGGGCTCGTGAAACACTAATACACAAGTTACTGCGGTTTCAGAATGATTCTCCAATGCTTTATTTAGGGAGGTTCCATTTGCAGTATCTGCAAAATCAGTAGTAGGGCAAGGGAAAACTGCAGTATCTACCATTTTTCTCCTTCCCGTGAGGAAAAAATGACAGAATTAGGTATCGTTTACAGTCAGGGTTCGATTGAAGCTTCTGAGGAAATGATCTACATTTAAAATGAATCCTGTCGTAGAGGCATCTTCAAGTAAAATTTCTGAGTGGACAAATAACTTCTACCAGTGAAAACACAGCGATTACACCTCCTCCATAGGAACACCGTCTCTTAAAAACACATTTTGAAAGAAATATCTATCAGTTGGTGATTATTCCTTTTAATAAACCGTCTGAATGAGCGTTCTGTCAGTGGGTTTTAATCGTCCTTGGCGAAATATGCTTGAATTTTCTGCCTAGGGACATTATTTTTTTTTTTTTGCATGGATGCACCCTAAATGAAACACTTTTTTTTTTTCCATGGGGTAAGTCTTCTTGGGAATACAAAAACAATCTGGTTGAGCTTTCTGTCTAAGAAAATTTTTTCCTCTTTCTTGGAAAGACAAAACAAAACCTTCATACTGAACTGTCTGTCTAGGTGCCATCCTTTCTTAAACAAAATTAATGGTTTGGGACACACTCTCCATTAAAAAAATTTCTCATTTTCATCAGGACCAAAATACATTCCAGTATTGATCACTCACAGACCAAATCACTTTTGCATTAAGTAAAATTTTTTTGAAAGAAGAAGTAACTTGGCAAAGATTTCTGACAGTACTCCTGCCTTTAAACATTCTACACTAATAGTACCACAAAAAGACAGTCTATATACAAAAGCAAACCTATATATATATATCTCTCTTTACAAAATATTATATTTTGATGAGGTACCCTTACTGACACGGCAAAAAATACAAAGCTCGCAAAGACATGATATTCGTACAACACCCAAAGGTACAAGTGAACATGAAACTTATTTATCTATATTATTTATCTATGAATTAAATAACTGGTAGGTTTATTTGGTTCATTTATTCGTCAGCAACAGTAATAAAAGCTATTCCATCTAGAGTACCTGTCAGTAGAAAGGGTTTTCTCAAAAGACTATCAAATAGATTCGTTTTTTAAATACCTGCTGGCCTTTCACAGAAGGCAGCGTTATACAAAGACGGTTCTATAAACATACAGAGATCGTTTGGGTAAATGGGCGAACTGGTCAACTTTGAGAGTGGGAAAAAAGGTTGAGTTTGCAGCTACAGAACGAGTTTGCAACTAGGGAAAAGTTGAGTTTGTGAATGGCAAAACTGGAAAAGATGAACAGTTGGCAAGTGGGATGCAGATCGAGTTTGCACATGGGTAGAAAGGACTCGTTTGCAACTGGGTTGAAAGGACTCGTTTGCAACTGGGTAGAAAGGACTCAATTGCAACTGGGTAGAAAGGACTCATTTGCAACTAGGTAGAAAGGACTCATTTGCAACTGGGAAGAAAGGACTCGTTTGGAACTGGAGAGAAAGGATTCATTTGCAACTAGGCAGAAAGGACTCGTTTGCAAATGGGAAAAAGGACTCTTTTGCAACTGGGTAGAAAGGACTCATTTGCAACTGGGTAGAAAGGACTCAATTGCAACTAGGTAGAATGGATTTGTTTGGAACTGGGTAGAAAGGACTCATTTGCAACTAGGTAGAAAGGATTCATATGCAACTGGGTAGAAAGGGCTCGTTTGCAACTGGGGAGAAGGGACTCGTTTGCAACTGGTTAGAAGAGACTCGTTTGCAACTGGGTAGAAAGGACTCATTTGCAACTGGGTAGAAAGGACTCATTTGCAGCTGGGTAGAAAGGACTTATTTGCAACTAGGTAGAAAGGATTTGTTTGCAACAGGGTAGAAACGACTCGTTTGGAACTGGGGAGAAAGATTCATTTGCAACTAGATAGAAAGGATTTGTTTGCAACTGGGTAGAAAGGACCCGTTTGGAACTGAGGAGAAAGGATTCATTTGCAACTGGGTAGAAAGGACTCGTTTGGAACTGGGGTGAAAGATTCATTTGCAACTAGATAGAAAGGATTTGTTTGCAACTGGGGACCCGTTTGGAACTGAGAGAAAGGATTCATTTGCAACTGGGTACTCGTTTGGAACTGGGGTGAAAGATTCATTTGCAACTAGATAGAAAGGATTTGTTTGCAACTGGGTAGAAAGGACCCGTTTTGGAACTGAGGAGAAAGGATTCATTTGCAACTGGGTAGAAAGGACTCGTTTGGAACTGGGGAGAAAGGATTCATTTGCAACTAGATAGAAAGGATTTGTTTGCGACTGGGTACAAAGGACTCGTTTGGAACTGGTTAGAAAGGATTCATTTGCAACTAGGTAGAAAGGATTTGTTTGCAACTGGGTAGAAAGGACTCGTTTGGAACTGAGGAGAAAGGATTCATTTGCAACTAGGTAGAAAGGACTCGTTTGGAACTGGGGAGAAAGATTCATTTGCAACTGGGTAGAAAGGATTTGTTTGCAGCTGGGTAGAAAGGACTCGTTTGGAACTGGGGAGAAAGGATTCATTTGCAACTAGATAGAAAGGATTTGTTTGCGACTGGGTACAAAGGACTCGTTTGGAACTGGTTAGAAAGGATTCATTTGCAACTGGGAAGAAAGGACTCATTTGCAACTGGGTAGAAAGGACTCATTTGCAACTGGGAAGAAAGGACTCGTTTACAACTTGGAAGAAAGTACTCTTTGCAACTGGGTAGAAAGGACTCATTGCAACTGGGTAGAAAGGACTCTTTTGCAACTAGGTAGAAAGGATTTGTTTGGAACTGGGTAGAAAGGACTCATTTGCAACTAGGTAGAAAGGATTCATATGCAACTGGGTAGAAAGGGCTTGTTTGCAACTGGGGAGAGGGGTCTAGTTTGCAACTGGTTAGAAGAGACTCGTTTGCAACTGGGTAGAAAGGACTCATTTGCAACTGGTTAGAAAGGACTCATTTGCAACTGGGTAGAAAGGACTCATTTGCAACTGGGTAGAAAGGACTCGTTTGCAGCTGGGTGGAAAGGATTCATTTGCAACTGGGTAGAAAGGACTCAACTGCAACTAGGTAGGAAGGATTTGCTTGCAACAGGGTAGAAAGGACTCGTTTGGAACTGGGGAGAAAGATTCATTAGCAACTAGGTAGAAAGGATTTGTTTGCAACTGGGTAGAAAGGACCCGTTTGGAACTGAGGAGAAAGGATTCATTTGCAAGGACTCGTTTGGAACTGGGGAGAAAGATTCATTTGCACCCAGCTAGAGAGGACGAGTTTGCAACAGAGTGACTTGGGAGAAAAGGTCTTTGGTTTGCAAATGGACAAAGAAGTTAAACTAGAGGATTTTGTAGACAGAATCACTACTCGATTTTGTGCAGACAAGTGCAAATGGCTAATTAATACAGCCTACGGAACTGGACGATCCCGAGGCTTTTACAATCAATATATTTCAACACTGAAGCTAAACAAAATGATAATAAAACATACAGTGTATTCAGACATTCAAAGGTTCAAGGCAGTAACTGCGAATGAAATCGAAGGCATTTCTGTTATGCGAGATTACACGAAATTTATTAATTAATCTCTGGTCAGCAGAGATTTGTTGCATTGACTTATTCAGACTACATTTCAGAGAGAAAATGGAAATTTGATTTTTTTTTGTAGGAAAAGATGCAGAGGTTCAGCCGGCCTGTCTATATGTAAGCACACAATACACACACACACACATGTAAGTCATATGCTCATTTACATAAGAATGTGTGTATGTTGATCATATCTCTATAAACTTCATCTGAAAAATTAATCACAGAGAAATCCTTCTGCAAAATTAAGATTACCTGGACATGGTATGGTCTAGCACCTAATTGTTGAACCCGCCAGCCCCGTTGCTGATCTAAATACTCTTCTATATGTTTGCAAGTAACTATGAACAGGGCACATTGGTGATAAATAGTTTTTCTTCTCTCAGCATGGAATTTGGAACATGAAGTCATCTAAAAAAAAAAAAAGGCATTTGATAATATCTCTTCAGACCATGCATTAGTGACCTATTTTTAAAAATAACAATAGCCAATAGTAGGACAAAATATAGTTCTTCCTCTTATTAAGTATAAAACATGAGCATTTTATTCTAAACTATACAGAATCTCTTCCTCAGCTTAAATCTACTTCATAATATCAGTGACTGATCATTCGACATTTGATTGGTTCTCTAGTCTTCTGCAGGTTTTCTAAACATGTCTAACATGTTCCGTTTTATACTTTCAAAGGCAAAGTTTAGATGAGCACCTGGTTTTTGATTGATTCTAAGAACAGTATTAATTGATTTCTGAAGTTCCTTTTACACTTTCAAAGGCAAAATTTAAATGAGTATCTGCTTTTTGATTGATTCTAAGAACAGGAATATCTGCTTTTTGATTGATTCTAAGAACAGGGGGATCTGCTTTTTGATTGATTCTAAGAACTGGAGGATCTGCTTTTTGATTGATTCTAAGAACAGGAGTAACTGCTTTTTGATTGATCCTAAGAACAGAAGTAACTGCTTTTTGATTGATTCTAAGAACAGGAGTATCTGCTTTTTGATTGATTCTAAGAACAGGAGTATCTGCCTTTTGATTGATTCTAAGAACAGGAATATCTACTTTTTGATTGATTCTAAGAACAGGAGTAACTGCTTTTTGATTGATTCTAAGAACAGGAGTAACGGCTTTTTGATTGATTCTAAGAACAGGAGTAACTGCATTTTGATTGATTCTAAGAACAAGAGTATCTGCCTTTTGATTGATTCTAAGAACAGGAGTATCTGCCTTTTGATTGATTCTAAGAACAGGAGTATCTGCCTTTTGATTGATTCTAAGAACAGGAGTATCTGCCTTTTGATTAATTCTAAGAACAGGAGTATCTGCTTTTTTGATTGATTCTAAGAACAGGAGTATCTGCCTTTTGATTGATTCTAAGAACAGAAGTAACTGCTTTTTGATTGATTCTAAGAACAGGAGTATCTGCCTTTTGATTGATTCTAAGAACAGAAGTATCTGCCTTTTGATTAATTCTAAGAACAGGAGTATCTGCTTTTTTGATTGATTCTAAGAACAGGAGTATCTGCCTTTTGATTGATTCTAAGAACAGAAGTAACTGCTTTTTGATTGATTCTAAGAACAGGAGTATCTGCTTTTTGATTGACTCTAAGAACAGGAGTATCTGCTTTTTGATTGATTCTAAGAACAGGAATATCTACTTTTTGATTGATTCTAAGAACAGGAGTAACTGCTTTTTGATTGATTCTAAGAACAGGAGTAACTGCTTTTTGATTGATTCTAAGAACAGGAGTAACCACATTTTGATTGATTCTAAAAACAGGAGTAACTGCTTTTTGATTGATTCTAAGAACAGGAGTAACTGCTTTTTGATTGATTCTAAGAACAGGAGTAACTGCATTTTGATTGATTCTAAGAACAAGAGTATCTGCCTTTTGATTGATTCTAAGAACAGGAGTATCTGCTTTTTGATGGATTCTAAGAACAGGAGTATCTGCCTTTTGATTGATTCAAAGAACAGGAGTAACTGCTTTTTGATTGATTCTAAGAACAGGAGTAACTGCTTTTTGATTAATTCTAAGAACAGGAGTATCTGCTTTTTGATTAATTCTAAGAACAGGAGTATCTGCTTTTCGGTTGATTCTAAGAACAGGAGTAACTGCTTTTCGACAGATTCTAGGAACATTATTGATGAATTTCTAACTGCTTCGTGACACGATTCCTACTGCTTCCTATTTTTGGACGGTGTTTTTTTTTATTAAGGACACCAGAGATTGCTGGCGAATTTACCTGATAAATCGAGCATCATTGCAAACTGAAGGTATTTGCAGCAAAAATGTTATCCAAGCCGTCTGATTAAGATGATTTAATAATAAAATGGAGAAAGTAATTCACAGCTGAAGTGGGCACTTTTTAGACTTGAAAAGAAAAATGGCAATAATGTTCTGGATGGCACGAACATTCATACTTAGGATACTTTAAACATTAGGTTTTCATACCAACACGACTGACCAAGAGAGGCATTTATGCATATTTGTATATGTATATATATTATATATCATATTCATATGCAAGACGAATGATCTTACGAAAAGATAACAAAATCGAGCGAGTTATCCCAACATCAAAAACACTTAAGACAAGATAACTGGACTGGAATTCATATTATTATTATTAAAAGCAAGGAAGGGAGGCTGCTCCCTCTGAAACCTTATGCTTCCTTGTGTATAGGTGATAGCTTGACTGTCGACCTTGACCTCCTGTTGTTCAGGGGGGGAGGGGGAGGTCTGGAGAGGCCGTGTCTCCCCATCATGGGAGAGGGAAGGTCCCGGATGGATGGGGCGGAGTTCTTTCTCGGGGGCGTCGCTAAGCCCATGCCAGTTTCGTCAGGGACCCATTCCTGGAAAAAAAGGAATGACTCATGTTTGGGAATGATATTTATTACTGACCTCATGTTGTAAAGAATGGATATAATCAACAGTGAGATGGAAATAAGATGGGTTTTCATTTTTCCAAGCGAGACCGCTGGATGCATATGTAGGCTAGAACAGACCAGCTTTGAAAAGAGGGTTAAAGAGCATAAAGGATGAAAATGTGTCGTTCAAGATTGCTCATGGTGGCACGAGTCTTGAAATGGCTTATATCCTGGGGAGTCCCTGACTTATACCCCGAGGATTCCTTCGCACCCTCCGCCCTCGCTCTCGGGAACCACCACGATCCTCACCTGAACGGCCTCGGCTCCGCCCTCCGCCCGATAGGTGACCAGCTTCGGGGGCGGAGCCAGCTCCTGGCTGTGGGACAAGCTCTCCCTGGCCATCGCCGCCAAGGACCTCATCGACATGGAGGACGCCGACCCGACCACGGGGGACCTCACGCCCCTGTCGGCGGAGATGAAGGCGTGGGCGGGAGGCGGCGAGGCGTTTCTCGGAGCCGTGTGGAGGGTGATCCTCGGCTGAGAGAGCTCCAAGGAAGGATTGGCTGGTCTGTACACTGTCTGTTCGTGCTCCTCCTCCTCCTCTTCCTCCTCCAGGCCGCTCTCGCTCCCCCGCCGGCTGTGCAGGAGGGAATTGCCGTTGTCGTCTCGCCCGGAGTAGGAGGAGGACTCGTGGGCGCGCAGGGCCGTCGGAGGAGGGGAGCCTATGAAGCGGGTGGAGCCGAGTTCGTGGTCCAGAGGACTCGCCTGTGGGAGAGAGGAGAGTGAGTCTTTATCTAATCATAAAAAAAGGATGCATGAATATTATCCTACGAAGGACCCATTGTCCTGTCATCCTACCACGACTGTTGTTACAGTGCTCAAGGGAGCCGTGGGCGTGGTAGGATTGTAGGATCAGGAATCCTAATCAGGTCGAACAAGATGACAACTGAAAACTAAAGACAAAATCTATGATTGAAAGTCCAACAAATTTATGTCGTTCAAAACTAAGCATCACATAGAAATGCATGAATACGACCTGATTATCATAATCATACACACAAATAAACAAACACACGCATAATGACGACCTGATTATCATAATGATCCACACAAATAAATGTGCGCACGCATAAATACGTCCTGATTGTCAAAAATTCCTACACGAATAGATGTATAGACAGGCATAAATACGTCCTGATTACCATAATTATCCACACGAACAAATACGCACGTAAACATACACTGGGCATAAATACGGCCTGGTTATCGGAATCGTCCACACGAACGATACCACTCAAATATTACCGAGGGGTGTTTTATGGAACCTCGGAATCAACAGCAGGAGGCGAAGCCGTTTGATGATTTTAGGAAATCGGACAAAACTGTCCATTGTTGGCCAGCGGTATTGTTCGCGCGTCGCGGAGGGAGGTGGGCTCATTAGCTATTTTATCTAGGGGTATTTTAGTGTTAGCTGCATTAAAGGGGAGAGGCAGACCAGGAGAGAGAGAGAGAGAGAGAGAGAGAGAGAGAGAGAGAGAGAGAGAGAGAGAGAGAGAGAGAGAGAGAGAGAGAGAGAGAGAGAAATATAAAGAGAGACAGATCAGGAGAGAAAGAGAGAGAGAGAGAGAGAGAGAGAGAGA